>NC_090442.1:655631633-655934663 GCF_031143425.1 Pleurodeles waltl
CATCGTTATCACACCTTTAGTGGGCCTACCTGCAATATGCCATTGAATGTTCTTTACAGCCATGTATTCAAGTGTCTTCCATTTCCCATCCTCAAAATCAGGTGTAAGTTTGCGTGCTGTGGGGACTCTCCTGCTGTCACATCCCAGAATTGTGGGAATACATTTATGAGCGCCTCATATGTCAAAAACTGCCCTAGGGCAAGGCCACAGTGCTGTATCATCTACTCCAGGGACATGACCAACCCACTCAGATAACAGTCCCCCACCATGAGAAAGCGAAGTTCCTTCCAGTGTGCCAGGTGATGAGCATTAAAAAACAATGGATTATTCCACCCCAGAGGGCAATCCCACAAGAGGTATTGCAGGGTAGTATAGGCCACAGTGATCAGTCAGTATAACACACCTCCACCAGCATTTCAAGGCTATGGTGAGCAACATCAGCTTTTAGTAGAAGCTGTTGCCCTCTTTGGCAGGGCTAGCAGAGCTCCATGATTAGATACCCTCCCTTCATGTCCCATTTCCTCTGCTCCTTCTCCTTTCACCCAATGAGCAATCCACAGTAGTTGTGATGATATACAATAAATCTCTAAATCAGGAACACTGCGGCCCCGATGTCAATTGGAAACTTAAATGTATCTAGGGAAAACCTCTTTCTTCCCATTTCCCAGATCAAAACCCGTACCATGGAATCCAGTTGCTTGAACCAATCCCGGAAGATCCATAGAGGTACAATAACAAAGAAAACAGCTTGGGAAGGAGAGTCATTTTTGTAAGAGCTACTCTCTTCATAATTGTGAGCTGTAATGATCTCCAAAATGCCACTGAGACTTTGAGTACCCGAAGCTCAACCCTCAAATTCCCATCCCTCAAATCACTAAGTGAGTGGTGTATGTTCACATCCAAGTACTTAAAAGTTAGGGGGGACCACCTAATTCCCAATATCTCCAGATTGGGTGCCTCTCGCCTCACGTGTTGTGGGGAAGAGATGAGTTTTGGAGTCATTTGCTTTCAGCCCTGAGACATCTCTGAAATCTCTAAGTAGCAGTTGAGTTTGGGTCAAGTCAGGATCTCCATTCCTAATGTAATATAGGATGTCATATGCTTTTAAGGATATCATGTAGGTATCGTACTACAGTGGAATACCTCCATCCCCACCCTTTGCTGTAGCCACTTCTGCTAGAGGTTCAATCTTTATGGCAAATAACAGCAGGGCAAGTGGGCAGCCCTTTGTGGTGCCATGATGTATCCGGTATTGTGAAGAGATATGCATACCTGTCTGCATCTTTACCCTCGGATTATAATAAGTGTCTCAATCCAGCATGTCCAGTGTGCTCCGAGGACCATACAAGCAATGGTGACTGCCAAAAAGCCCCAGAGTACCATATCACATGCTTTTTCCTGAAATGAATGAACATGCTGTACGTTGGTATAAATTCATTCTGATCCCCAAAGATCATTGTTGACATGTGCTTATAGAGATGTATAGCTAGTATCTTGCTAGGAATTTTAAAGTCAAGGTTAAGCACGGAGAGTGGTTGGTAGGAGCTAACCATGTCTGTGAGTTTGCTTGGTTTCAGGAAAGGGGTCAGTAGTGTCGCAAGGGTCATCAAGGAGAGTGCCCTTCTCCAATGGTGTGGCATAAATGTGGGATGAGGAGGTTGGAGTACATGTAGTAAAATTCAACCAGTAGCCCACCCATCACCGGCCTGTTCATACACCACAGTGCCAATGGTCCCCTGGACGTGCATAATTGGAGAGCCTTCAACTCCGTCTAATAAGCCACGCCAGTAGCCTCCACAGTCTGGCCTCCCCTTCGTGCACTCTGTTGACATATGCACAATAATGATTGAAGCAAAGCTTACCAATACGTTGTGTGTATTTTTTCACTACTGTGAAGTCTGTTTGGCCTCTGGGTTGTTTGTCACCTCCAGCTTTAACTCTTGTACAGTCTTATTTAACCTAGTTAGCTTGGCATCCAGTTCCTACTTATGTCTGTCTGACTGACAAGTTGTAGATGGCCGTGGGTCATTCCTAGCGCTAAGTTGACTGGGTCACTCAGCTAAACAAGTGCAATGTGTAACAGTTGTCCATGCTAATCTTTGTTCACAAATCACAGAGCTATGTTTTCCTGTCATGTCTTGCAGGCAGACCTCCACGTTACACCATAGGTGGGGTTTCCACTTATGAAGACACTGATGCAGCCAGTGTCACCTTGTATGTCACATGTGTACATACAGTGTTGTGTCTGAGAGGGTTTGATGTGTGTAAGGCCATGTACAAATACAATTTAGAAACATATGCTGAGGATGTGGAATAATTTGAATGATGCACAGGTACCAACATGTGCTGCTATGGATTAGTGGGTCTCAAGAAATGTGATATATGCCCACAAACACAGTGATGTCAGTTAAGGTATGTGTCAAAGGTGCTGGCTTTCTGCAATGCATGGGTGTTTCCAACATATTTGTCACAGCACCTGTTCCTGCACTGTGTGCCACACATTGCACAGATTTAGTCAGTACATGGTATAATACCTACCTGTGTAGAGCTCTCCAAAGGCCTTTCGCAAGGAGACACTTGCACAACCGGTGCTTCACTGCTCTTCAATAATGAAGTGAGGCACCGGACATGCAAGGAGCTTTTTGAGAAGGAAAAAAGTCAGTTGAGTACCCATAGAGATTTGTGCTCTTCTCCAGATGGATGTGGGACAAGTCCATGGATTGTAGCAAATAGGATGTGTGTTGATGAAACTATAGGTTTTAGCCATCATGATAGTTGTGAGCAAGTATGGTCACATCACATGTGTATGAAATGTGCATGGTGAATGTTTTCCTGGTAGTTAGGAGGTGTATCAAGTTTGTGCACAGATAGGGGCAGATACAAGAAAACAGGCACTGCACCCAGTGCTGCGCCACTTTTCTTGCGGTCCTTAGCTCACCCTATCCGCCACTATGTGGGTGCCGTATATCATATTCGGCGCACCGTGGCGCAGGGTATGTGCCATTTGTGGTTAACTTTTTGACAAAAATTATGTACTGTTCATGGTTAGTTCAAGAGAATGTTATGCTAATCGTAGACTGTACATAGAGGCTCTTTGTGACCAATGGTGTGCCCCTTTTTAATGCCAGCTCTGAGCTGGCATTCAAAGTAGCCAAAACAAAATGACGCAGCTGAAGCTCTTAGCTTGCAGTTGCTAGCACTCACCCTACCGGGGGAACGCCACCCTTGCATACATCATGCCTGGCACAGACCTAATGTGGCGAAAGGGATGACAAAGTGGCACAATGATGGGAATTGCACGACTTTGTTGATATTCTGCTGACCATTTGGCCTTGTTGTGCCTTATTATTGTCATATTGATTATGAAACTAATGTGGTGCAAGGAGACCTTAGACACTCGCAAATATTGGCCCTAGTGTGCAACTTCGGAGAGCCATTATCCAGTGACATGTACAAAATGCTATAGATGCTTGTTAGGCAGATTTGTATAGACTTGGGTCTTGCCCTTGTTGTGGCTTACTGGTGAACAAAATGTGTCATCAGAAATTACAATGCATGCTTGTTCTTACTCTACCCAGCGCAGTTACTGATGACATGTTCTCCTCATGTTTTAGCTGCCACAATGACTCCAGCCCAGAAACACCAATTTGAAAAAGTTGTTGAATGGTTCAGACACATCTGCAAGGTCCCACATGGTAGACCAGCTCAACAGCCTGCAACCACCTCAAAAAAAGGAGTGTCCTCTGCACCCAGAGCTCATGGTGTTCCATCAGGTCCTGCACCCTCAACATCCACTGCACATCTGACGCCAGCAGCACTGCAACAGCCACCACCATTTGCCACTGGCTCCACCTTTGAGGTGGAAATGTGACAAGACCAGGCTGAGGTCAATGCTAGTTTGGCCAGACATGAGGCGGACAATCCCAGGAACTACAAACTTATTAAGTTCATAGTGAGGAAGCTGAAGAAGCTGTAGGTTTGGCCAAAAACCACATCCCAGGACGTTCCCTTCCACAGTTTGCATTGTGTATAGTTTTAGTGGGCTTTAGGGGGGTAGACATAGGCTAGGTAGCACAGAGTAGTTTAGTTGTAGTATATGGTGGTGGGATTTAGGCTTTGTTTGTTTGGAGGGGTTTGGTGGGGTTTATGTATAAGGGTTTATGTTAAAAAAATAAAAACATTTGTTTTCAAATACAAAAAAATATTTATTTGTTTAGGACATAGGATTTGTTTATGTGTAGCTTTAGTTCATGTTGTTCTACACGTCTATTGTCTCATTAGGATGGTGGGGGGACAATGTTTATTACGTGGTACCATGTCTATAAGATAAGTTTAGATTAGTATAGATAGGTGTAGGGTTAAGTTAAGATAAGTTAGTATAGGTTAGCTTAGTGAAGGTTAGTGAGTAGTTTATGTTTTTAATAGGTTGTGTTTCTAGGTACCAATAAATGTTGTTAGTTTTAGACAAATAGGTGTCCAAGATAATTGACTGACTGGGTGTTCTCATGTCTGCACTGGCCAAGTTAGAGAAATGACTTAGGATATGCTTTCAGTATTGATTTACATATATGACTATGTGTATCCCCTATGGCCAAGGAGCTGTCTGATTGGCAGCGGCATGGCATCTGCTACTCAAGACAGTTTTCAGTGCAGTTCCTGACACTCAGATTGTGTATGGATACAAATTTTTGGCGGGTAATTATGCAACATCAATTGTTATTGCTACGGTCTGTCATAATCATTCTTGAAAAGTTTTGCACTTTAAATTCCACTTTATTTGGGGTATGGCACACTAACAGCTGCCCATCACAGTCTTAAATATGCCTCTTTCATTCCTCATATATTTGTTGTACTGGCACAATCATCAAGGAAATTTCCAGACACTTGAGTTCTGAACCATACATCCCATATGTCAACTTGCATAGCTCTCTGTTCAATACATGCTTTAAAGGCTCAGAAAGTTGGTTGTAGTCCACAAAACTATTGGTCACCTTTATCATGCTTGAGTCCTAGTGTGTGCCTTTGTGTCTGACAGTAAGCCGCACATGTCATTTGGTTCTGTTCTCATTGACATAGCCTCACACAATGCATACATTTACATAAGATGATTGAACACTGAAAAAGAACATGATACATGTGAATATGGTGATCTATTTACATGTGCAAGTTTTGTTTCCAATGCAGTACAATGTGCAGTTCACTGACCCCATGCGAAATCCTGAGCCACTTAATGTTCATTCAGAGTCCAAGGGTGAGGGATATGTCATGAGACATGTAGGAGAAGTGTGTATTAGTGAGGAGGTGTCCAAATTGAGAATAGGTAGGGATGGAGATAATGACACTCCATACAAGATAAGTCAACAGTGGGAGGGTAAAGAGGGCACATTGCCAGCAGTCACAACACTGCCATGATCTTAAGCACAGAACTAAAGAGATACTGTCCATGTGGCACAGACTGGAGGTACTGGGTGGTTTTACGTGTGAATGTTGTTCCTTGCACATCTTTATCCTCTGATGTGTGTGGTGCCTCCTGTGCCATGGGTGGTGCTGTTGTTGAAGTTGAGGGGGCCACACACACATCAGGGGATAGAGATGTGGAATCAAAGTCCAGGCAGCTGCCATTTGTGGGAGTATGTAAGGCATCACTGCAGCAAGTAGGAACTGCTGATTTCACAACACAACTGCTACATCATGCTGGTAGGCAGCTATGTATTCCCAGAGGGAGGCCACTTCCTGTTGTATGAACTCCAGGGCTTTTGGCATAGCCCCCCAGGCTGTTATCTATCATGCTGCTGCCACTTTGAGAGGACAATTGGTCAAGCCTCTGCCTCGTTACAGCAGCTATGTCAGCCAGGGACTGCTGGGGTCCACTTAGCAGAGAGTGGGTGCCTCTGATGGCAGCTGAGTTGTCCTTATTCGGAATGAGGCACCTCTGCACCCCCTTTAGGCTGCTGGTCATGGTCTCCATCCCCACCCGTATCTGCTGTGCCAGCTCCAACTGGACTCCTACCACTGTCCTCTTAAAGGTAATGTCTGGTTCCTCAGAATCCAGGGCTGTGGCAGGACTGGTTGGTGCTGTGAGTTGGTAGTTGGGTGGCTCATGTGGATACCCCACAAAGCTGTGTGTCCTCCCTGCGCCTGGAGGTGGTGTCTGCAAGGAACCCAGGACATCCTGGAGAGTCTCTTCATTGATGGTCAGCAGCTGGCCATCCATATAATCTGTAAAATCGAGGACAGGCAGGTCCGCAGGACGTAAGACATCATCCTCTGCAATTGGATAGTGAAAGGTCAATCTTTGACGGTAATGGCTGTTGACATGGCTCATCATTTACTTGCTACTGGTGGCTCAGTCCATTGTTACAGACCCCCACAATAAGGCATACATTTGTGGATCCCTAATCGCACACTATGCCACCTAAACATCATTTGTGTGTAGTCACAATTTGCACAATCTGCCAGTTCACAGTTCCCAGTGTGTTACACCCACCTTGATTTTTTAATCATGGTTTTCCACACATGTACCCCTTTCACTGACTTGACTGTGTAAGCTTTGCAAGACATGGGTTTAGTTCCAGATTTGTGCTCACTCCACAAGTGGAGATGTTCAGATATATTTGGAATTTGTTCTTACAGATATTTCAGTAATTAAGTGACTCATCTGCCACCCTACATGTGTTGTTGGAGTGGGAGTAGGGAGTGAGCTGTCCACATGCATCCTCCTACACACTTTGAGTGATGTGTCGAGCATCTTCCACCACCCATTGTGAGATTTAACCACATTGTGTGTATATTAGCAAATAGGATGTTCTCCCTTCCTGCATTACAAAACTCACCCGTGCATCTCAGGTTCCCTTGTTGCAAACCTGCAAGGATGGCTGCATTGCTGGACTGAGTGTTGTTTTGGTGGAAGGTAGAACTTCCTGTTTGCACACATACACACAAGATGGTTCATTGTTATGTTGTGTGGTACAGGATGCAGAATACATGGCTATGGGGGGCAAATTTTCCAGGCCCTATCACCACTGGAGCTTCACTTTTAGCAATGCTCCGGTAGTGCTTTTCGGTGCTCCATTTTTATAAAGAGGTGTAATGCCACTGTTTGTGGCATTACGCGTCCTTGTAAAAATGTGCCCCTCCAAGGGGCGTGCAATGGATGTTGCCGTAGCGGTTCCACCACAATCTCCATAACTTTTCATGCTGCCCCAGATTTACAAGAAATCCTAAATTTGTGGCAGCAGCAATTACTGATGCCATTCCAGGGTTGGCTTTAACAGGGCAACATGAGGAGGTGTGCTTTTATTACTCCTTGTTTGCTTTTTCCATGTGTGCAGCATTCTGCAGCACACATAGGAGAAGAACAATGCCATGGATGTTTGTTCATGTACAGTGAGGTTTCCCTTCCTGCACATAAACAATCAGTATCCTCAAAGCAGACACCCTTGCACTATGGTGCAAGGATGCCTGCGTTGGCGGCTGAAGCTTAGTTTAGCGCCAACACAGGGAATCACAGGGGTGAACCATATCCCTGTAAATAAGGCGCATTCCTGCATTTCAAAAATGGTGCAGGACTTCTATTTTTGGTGCAGCAGCACGTTGCACCACTTTGTCATGAATCTGGGCCTAAGTGGCTAGGAGGAGGTATGCGGAAAGCCCACCCACTTCCATCACTCTGTGAACACAATTGTGGTCGGATGCTGACCAGAAGCATTTTGAGGCATGTTGATGTGTGGATGCATCATGTTGGGACACCACATCGAGGGTGGTATTGTAGTTGTGGTTCTGAGAACAGACATTGTAGTAATCCTATTGTGGACTTCTTTCAATGTGTGTTGTAATCATTGTCAAATATTGTAAGTGGCAGACAGCATTTCTATTAGTACATTTAGCAGGATGTTTTCATTCCTGCAGATGTGCATTAGGACAGACATGAGGGACACCGCTACACCATGCAGGTTTTATGGCAATGTTGGTAAGGTCCCTCATATATTTGGGAAATACCAAGGTTATTAGAAGGATGCATTGACTATCTTTGAGAAGCACACATCCCTGGATATTTTAATTAATGCTGCACAGAGGGGCAAGCAGAGCTGTTGCACTGCGTGTTTCTTCATCAATGGGTATGTATGTACCAGTACATCCAGACACAGACATCATAGTGCTGTTCCCAAGCATATAAGATTGCTGACTTGTACTTGAGTGGTGGATAGTGATAGGTCATACTTAACATACCAAGGTGAAGCACCTTCCATTCCCTACCCTGGCATATTTTCCAAGTGCCCCTCTTACACCTGACACTGCATGTAATAGGAATTCCATGTGTATATTTGTGATCGTCCCATGCAACACATGTGTGACCCACCCAACCCAGCTTCTGATGCCTTTGAAAAGGTCAGCACATCTGGATTAGGTTTAGTGTAGTCCAATAATTCAGGGTGGTGTGGGAATGACAAGTGGATGTGTGACAAGTTTGTAATTCTACAAGTTGTAGTTGTTTATTATGTGCTGCATTGTGCATCACACATAGTGCAACATTTCGAGGTATCTTGTGCATTGATCCCACACCACCATTTTCCTTGCAGGCCCCTTGCCCCAGCCACTGACACCATGGAAGCACGTAATTTACATTCCTGGTCACCATGGTAGACATTTCCATAGTACTCTAATGAGTTTTGTCACTATTTTGGTGCTTTAGTGCATTGGCACCATGAATGATAACACTAGTGCAGCACGGCTGCTTTGCTTACAATGCATTTGTCACTTTGTCATCTGCATTTGGCAGGCCTCACACATGAGGTAATTAGATGGCAAAGTGCAACCTTTATGGATTGTCAGTCCCATTAGTTCTTCCTTCCCTGTGGAAGCAATATTTCCTTGCACACAGGATATCTTCCACAGGCATATAGTAGTGTAAAGATGTACAAAGCGGATCAATTTATACATTTTGTGACTTTGTTAATTTGGCACAAGGGGAATGGACAGCTTGGATCCACATTGGCAACAATTTGTATGATGCTAATGTTGCATTACAGGCTTGTAAAATTGGGCCCCTAGTGTGACATTGATGCCACTTGTGGCTGTTCTTACGCATGAAGGTGTCCCTTTGTGCATGACACCAACCATTCCCATAACAGAGGCAACCTTGTTATATGTTGAAATGGAAGCTACTTGTACAGCAGCACAAATGATGATCGCTGACATGTCACATATGTTGTATATGTTCACTTTTGTGCCCATTCCCAAATGGTGCATGGAGGTGTGTGCCAGTTGTTGTTGAGTCACCTTGTGCAACAAGCGTAGTACATGTTGCACACTAAGGTGGTCATTGGCTGTGACTGTTAAAGTGGCAGTAACATGGGGTGACCCCTCCCATAGACAGCCAATGTACCACAACAACCGCCAGGGCATTAACACCACTGACCACTATGGTAGCCATCAACAGCCAGGTGGAAGCCAAGGTACCACCCACCATATTATGACATAGCAAACAGCCAGGATTTCAGGGGCTGTACAAATGCCATCAAAAGCCTGACGGAAACACAGCGCAGAAAACGAAAGACTCACCTTCAGGGACCCAGAGGATTCCGGGGCTGCCATGGAACCGGAACTTCAAGGCTTCCTGATGCTCTACCACACATGGCCCTCCTGGAACACCAACGCCGACGAAGACAACGACGGTGAGTACAGCCACCTAGCACACAAGGGAGGGAGGGTGTAAAAGGAGAGTGACACACACACGCACAACACACACCATTCACACACACACCATGCACAGAACCAGCTGCAGAGTAAAACAAATGTCACTGGACCCACGTTAAATTAAAGCAAGGACCACAATGAGAATGAACGAACACTGTACTTTGATGCCAACATCCACCATAATGTCAAATCGAAAGCAAATGCAGGCATCAATGTCCAGAATGGGCCAATGGCCAGTACAAAGTACAAAAGGGCCACATGGCCACAGGGCACAGTTCAAGGCCCAACTTGACTCCTGATACAATCTGGAATCCACCTTTCAGGGGCATCATGTTGGAAATGGGCAGGCACCTCAGGGGGAAGGGGGGTGGGGAGCACCTCAGCTGAAGTGGGGGCATGCCCATTGGTTCTGGAGGGGGCTCCTTGCCCAATTGTCTCTGGTAGGGAGTCCAAGGCCAGAGTCTCTGAAGTGGGGAACATGCCCACTGGTTCTGGAAGGGGCTCCTTGCCCAATTGTCTCTGGTAGGGAGTCCAAGGCCACAGTCTATGAAGTGGGGAACAAGCCCACTGGTTCTGGAGGGGGCTCCTTGCCCAACTGTCTGTGGTCGGGAGTCCAAGACCACAGTCTCTGAAGTGTGGAACATGCTCACTGGTTCTGGATGGGGCTCCTTGCCCAACAGTTTCTGGAGGGTGGGCTACATGCCCTCTCCTGGAGGTGAGGGTTCCTTGTCCTCTGCTGGTGGAGGTGTGACCCTTGCTGCCTCTGCTGGAGGTGAGGGCTCCTTGTCCTCTGCTGGTGGAGGTGTAACCCTGGCTGCCTCTGCTGGAGGTGAGGGCTACTTGCCCTCTGCTGGTGGAGGGGGCCTATTTCCTTTCTTTGGTGGTGGAGTGGGAGCCTTCCCTTTCTTTGGTGGTGGAGTGGGAATTGTCCCTTTCTTTGGTGGTGGAGGAGGGACCTTCCCTTTCTTTGGTGGTGGAATGGGATCCTTGGCACTCTTTGGTGGTGGAAGGGGATCCATGTGTCCCCTCTTGTGACGGGTCCCCTTGGCCTTTGACATGTTACTTGTGTCCTTGCCTCCAGGACTAGGAGGTGCCTCCACTGTCCCGGTCTCCTGTCCTTTGGTTTTAACCACCCTAGTCCTCCTTTTCTGAGGCAGAGGTGTGCTCACAGTAGGAGTGGCAGCCGTCACGCTCAGGGGCCCCTTTGTGCCAGCAGCTGATGATTTGATGGGAGCAGTGGCAGACTGTTTGGCTGAGGTGCTGTGCTGGGTTGTTGGGACCCTGCACTTACTGGCAGGACAGGGGGGTGGAGGGGGAGGGAAGGGGTCAAGATGGGCAAGGAAAAGCTTCTTAGGGACGTTGGGGTGCGATGTGGGAGGAGGGATGGGAGTTGAGGTTGAGGGAGTGGTTGTCAGAGGTGTACGTCTGCTGGACTTGGGTGCAGGTGTGCATGTGTGAGGTGGATGGCTGTTGGGAGTCTGAGTGTGTGTGTTTGTGTTTCTTAGGAGGAGGACAGACAGGGTGGGAGAGGACAAAGGGGACGCATGGATGGATGTTGTGGAGGTGTCTGCAATTGAGGTGTGTGTGTGCTTTTTGATGTGGTGATGGTGGCTGTTGATGCAGTGCATGCAAGTGTGAGTGTGGATGTGACTGTGAGGGAGGAGGGGGAGGGGGAAGGCATTGGAGGCAGTGGATGTTGTTGTGCGTGCACCTGTCTGTTGTTTGTGTGAGTGTTTGTGGCCTGAAGTGTGCTGCCTGTGTTTGACTGTGCTACTCTTGTGTGATGTTTTGTGTGCATGCTTGTCTATATGTGTGCATGGGATGGGTTGGGGTTGAGGAGACTGGGACTGGGAAGTGGTGGTTGGAGGGGGGACGGTAGGAAAAGGGACACTGGCTGCCATCAGAGAGGAGGCCAGAGCCTGAAATTATCTCTGTAGGGCCGCCAACCCACTGTGAATGCCCTCCAGGTAGGCATTCCATTGCTGCCATTGCTGCATCTGGGATTCCAGCCCCTAGATGGCATTCACTATGGTTGACTGCCCTACAGAGATAGATCTCAGGAGGTCAATAGCCTCCTCACGGAGGGCAGCAGGGCTCACTGGGGCAGGGCCTGAGGTGCCTGGGGCAAAGGAGATGCCACCCTCCTGGGTGAGCGGGCATGTCCAACTCGGTGGGGTGCTTGAACGGGGGTGGCAGCTGTACCTGTTGCTCGGGTGGTTCCAGAGGTGTCCGCCACCAGGGAGCTTTCGTCGGAGGAGGAATCAGAGTCAGTGTTGTCACCGCCAGTCTCTTCCGTGGTACTCCCCTCGCCCTCGGTCCCACTGGCCCCCTCAGCGTCGGTGGACTCTGCCTCCTGGGTCCTGTGGGATGCAGCTCCCTCAGTCGCCAGTGCCCCTGCTCCTCCGCCAGATGATGCTAATGCACACATGGACAGGATGACAGAAGAAAATAGTGAGGGAGCACTGGGTCAATTACAGCACCAACACCACAGATGGCATACACATTACCATCACACACAGGGATCTGAATTGAGCACTATGCATCACACCGGCATTCCATAGGTACCACAGCAAGAAGAGAGCTGACCGCCACCAACTGCACCCCTCATGGGACCCACTAAGCCCTGTCTGACATGGAATGCCACTTAGCTAGATTACAAGATTTTGCTATACATCCATTTACCTTGAGCTGAACCATGCAGCAATGTCTGAGAAAGCATTAAGGGGCACCCACTAACTGAAACCCACCACCAGGATCCCATGCCAGCCAACAAAAATGGTTGTCACTCTCACTGTATTCACCCCCTTGTGGCTGCAGTGCTGCCCTCAAGCGCCCATCCAGCTCTGGGTAGGCCACCGCCAGTATGCGGGCCATCAGGGGGGTCAGGTTCCAACAGGCACCCCACCCTAGTTGGGAGGCCATCCCCAGCTGGGCCTCTGCGGTCTTCCGGGCCCAGAGTCTCAGGTCCTCACACCTTTTCCTGTAGTGGGTGCTCCACCTGCTATAGACCCACAGGATCCGCACCTCCTTGGCGATGGCACGCCATAGTCTCTTCTTCTGATGGGCGCTGACCTGCAGAGGTAATACAGACTGGAGGACACCATGAACCATACAATACAGCCCGTCACACATATGGCCCACAAATACCATTTCCATCTCCATTGGCACATACATCACCTGGAGCACTGCATGTACACTACCACCAGACATACCCCACACCCAAATGACACACTGCCAGCACACACATCTCCATGCAACCTTGTCGCACATATCGTCCCCATGGTGTACTCCCCTGTTGGTCTGGAGGCCCATACAGCTGTCCATACAGGGGTAGGACCCCATCCACCAGGGACTCCAACTACTCTGAAGTGAAGGCAGGGGCCCTTTCCCCTGTCATATGGGCGATGGCCGGTTCCAGATACAGGTCACAACAGCACACTCAGGGGGTCATTCCGACCCCGGCGGGCGCCACCCGCCGGGCGGAAACCGCCCAAACACCGCACCGCGGTCAAATGACCGCGGCGGTGATCACAACTTTCCCGCTGGGCCGGCGGGCGATCTCAAGCAGATCGCCCGCCGGCCCAGCGGGAAAGCCCCAGCAAAGATGAAGCCGAATGGAGCCGGAGGATTTGCTGGGGTGCGACGGGTGCAGTGGCACCCGTCGCGATTTTCAGTGTCTGCCTTGCAGACACTGAAAATCTTAATGGGGCCCTGTTAGGGGGCCCCTGCAGTGCCCATGCCAGTGGCATGGGCACTGCAGGGCCCCCCAGGGGCCCCATGACACCCGTTCCCGCCAGCCTGGAACAGGCTGGCGGGAAGGGGGTCGGAATCCCCATGGCGCCGCTGCATGCAGCGCCGCCATGGAGGATTCCCTGGGGCAGGGGAAAACCGGCGGGAAACCGCCGGTTCCCCTTTTCTGACCACGACTTTACCGCCGCGGTCAGAATTGCCCCGGAAGCACCGCCAGCCTGTTGGAGGTTCTTCCTCTGCCCTCTGCCCTGGCGGTTACAAACCGCCAGGGTCAGAATGAGGGCCTCATCAGTGTAGGTGTTGTCCTGTGGAAAGTCAGGAATCAAGTGAGGTTATAGACAGAAAATGGCAGTCACGTCCACGGCGGTGTACTCCGTCACCACCGCCGATGATCCCCTTTGGACACTGTACCCCATAGAGCTCCATTTCTGCCAATGAGGAATAGCACGGCGGTGCAAGACCCCATTACACCATGATGCCCAACGCTGGCGGAGTTACATCACTTCCACCTGTCCATACTTACAGGACAGGCAGTCGCCATTTTATGGTGGTGGACAACAATCTAAAATTGGAAACTGCATCATTGCTGTAAATTGTACAGACATTGCCATTCACATTGTCCGATTACATACATGCTCAGTTAAACTGAGGTGGTGGTTCAATTGTTCACTTTGTGACACTCTTCTCACTCTTCTGTCCCTTAGATACCTACCTCTGCGGAGGAATAGGAGGAGGAGACCAGTCCCGGTGCACAGACCCCTTGTGGACTTGGCTACACTGGAGGACAGGCACATAATACTCACCTATAGACTGGACAGGGCCACAATCATAGAGCTGTGTACTCAATTGGAGCCTGATCTGATATCAGCTATCCGTCATACCACTGGGATTCCCCCCTCCTGTGCAAGTTCTATCTGTGCTCCATTTCCTGGCAACTGGTTCTTTCCAAGTGACAGTGGGCTTGGCAGCAGAAATGTCACAGCCAATTTTCTCAATAGTGCTGGCAAGGGTTTTGCATGCCTTGCTCAAACACATGTGCAGCTACATAGCTTTCCCCTAAGTGGAAGATCTGGCCACTGTGAAAGCTGGATTCTATGCAATGGGACATATTTCTAAAACTATTGGGGCAATTGACAGAATACATATTCCATTTGTCCCCCACCCTGGCACAATGAACAGGTGTACAGAAATTGGAAGAGTTTCCATTCACTCAATTTGCAAATGGTGTGCCTGGCGGACCAGTACACCTCCCACGTCACTACCAAGTATCCTGGGTCAGTGCATGATGCCTTCGTTATGAGGAATAGCAGCATCCCAAAGGTGATGGCACAAATACAGAGGCACAGGGTGTGGCTAATAGGTGAGCCTGAGTCTACACCCAATGCATGTCAGTGTATGCCTTCAGGAGTCATACCCCATACCATTGTGTAAGGCTAATGTTTGTCCCTCAATTCTTGCAGGTGACTCTAGCTACCCAAACCGGTCGTGGCTTGTGACCCCTGTGAGGAATGCCAGGACAGGAGCTGAGAATCGGTATAATGATGCACATGGGCAAACCAGGTGGATAATAAGAATGAACCTTCGGCCTCCTGAAGGCCAGGTTCATATGCCTCCATCTGACAGGTGGATCCCTGTGCTACTCCACTGAGAAGGTCTGCCAGATAGTTGTAGTATGCTGCATGTTGCACAACCTGGCCCTCAGACAACATGTGCCTGATCTGCAGGAGGAAGAGGTTGGAAATGCTCCTGTGGCAGCAGTGGACCTTGATGACAGTGAGGGTGAGGAGGCAGAGGATGAGGATGTGGACAACAGGACATCAGTATTACAGCATACTTCCAATGACACACAGGTGAGACAGTGGAAATGACCATTCCTCTGATTATTTATGTTTTCGGCGTGGCTGTAGCAGGATGGCAGTCACTTCCTTTTCATCTCAACTGACTGTCACCTGCACCTCCTCATTTTGCAGATGTTGGTGTTATTACAACTGTGTACTGATGTGACGACTACAGAAAGCTACAGGTCATTATTTGTATGCTATCACGAAGTTCAGGTTAATTGCACAAGATGTAACTGTTAACATAATTGCCATATTTTCATCATATAAAGCACTATCACTCAATTTGTGTTCAAGGGTGTTTATTGTAGTGAAATATATAGAAGGAATAGTGCAATGGAATGGGGTGATGGTAGAGAAAAGTCAAGTGTAGTGGTCCAGTCTGTTTGTAGCACAGGTCCAGTGTTGAAGAGGCCTTAGGAAGGGGAGCAATGGCAGTTCAAAGTGGACAAGGTGACAGAGTGTAACACAAGGGGGACATTCACGAGGGTCCAATTTCCTGGCGGTGGTCTTGGCAAGTGTCTCTGGCATCTGTCTGGGTCGCAGGGAACGTTTGTGGGGTAGTTCACCTTCTGCAGGGGGAGGGAGCTGGTGGCCTGTGGGTCCTGTGTCAGGGCCTCCTGTCCACTAGCAGCAGCGGATGTGGAGGTCTGTTCAGTTGACTGGCTAGTGGAAGGGGCCCGCTGGTGTGCTGTATATTCCCTCATGATGTTGGCCATTTCAGCCAGCACCCCTGCTAGGGAGACCATTGTGGTGTTGAGGGCCTGCAAATCTTTCCTGATCTCCTGATGGTGTACCTCCTGTAGCCGCTGGTTCTCCTGCATGATGTTAAGAATCTGGCCCATCTTGTCTTGGCATTGTTGGTAAGCCCCTATGACATTAGTGAGTACCTCCTGGACAGTTGGTTCCCTGGGCCTGGGCCTGTCCATGGCCTGGTGCACAGCTGTCCTCAGAGTGTACCTGTTCCCCTGTGCCTGTGCCAACTGCCACTGACCCCAGGATCCTGACTGTCTTGGCTGTGAGGTGTGGACTGGGGTCCCTGTACAGGTGGGCACACTGCTGATTGACGTGTCCTGGGGACAGAGGTGTGGGGACGTTGAGTGGGTCCTGTGGTGTTGAATATTGAGAGGGGGGCTCTGTAGTGGGCTGGGAGTGGGCTGGGGTGGCCGACTGACTAGTGGTTCCTGTATGGCCAGGAAGTTCATCCAGACCCAGAAGTCCAGAATTACTGTCTACACTGGGGGCATCTTCTGTTGGGGGACTGGATAGCCATTTTACCTCCTCGCCACTGAAATTGGCTGGGGCACCTGTGGGGATGTAAGCGATGTATTATGCTACATTCCTGTGACATATTCTACATCCCTAGCTTCCCCTATATCGTTGCTGATGCCCTGCCACCTTTGGTTATGTATGGTGATGTACTGTGGGATTGTTAGTTCTCCATGCTGAGCATGCATTGGTGGTGGGTGTACATGCAGGGCTGGGAGGGATGTACATGCAGTGGGTATGGCATTCAGGGCTTGGCATTGAAGTTAGTCAATTGTGTAGGTGCACTGTGTGGGATGGAGTGGAGTGATGGGTGTCAGGGTGGGGGGTGGTGGTGGCATGCAGGTATGGGGGGGGTGATAGGTAGTAAATATTGACTCACCAGTATACAGTCCTCCGGCAACTCCAGTGAGTCTGTCAGGATGCAGTATTGCCAAGACTTGCTCCTCCCATGCTGTCAGCTGTGGGGGAGGAGGTTGGGGTCCACCGCCAGTCCTATGGATAGAGAGCTGGTGCCTTGCTGCCATGGAACATACCTTCCCCGTAGGTCGTTCCACCTCTTCCTGATGTCATCCCTTGTTTTTGGATGCTGTTTCACAGCGTTCACCCTGTCAACGATTCTCTGCCATAGCTCCATCTTCCTTGCAATGGATATTTTCTGTACCGGTGCTCCAAGCAGCTGTGGCTCTACCCTGGCAATTTCCTCCACCATGACCCGCAATGCCTCATCTGTGAAACGGGGGTGCCTTTGTGGGGACATGGGTGTTTTTTGGTTTGTGTTATGCAGTGGGTGTTGTATGGTGTGGTGGGGTGTGGGGTGCATGACGGATGGCTGGGTGTTAGTGGAGTGTGTAGTTGTTGCTGTGATTTGTGTGGCTGTCTCTTGCCTATATTTCATGTTCATAAAGGGTTATGGATAATGTGGGTGTGTGTTTTTGGTATCGCCCAGTGTTGTGTTGTTTTATATTTGGGTGGCCATTCTGACCGCGTCAGTGTGTACTGCCAATGGTTTACCACCGTGGAATGTCCGCCGTGGTGATTCGTAGGTCATGATGTGGAGGGTGTTGTTTTGTTGGTATGACGGTATGGGTGTTCCTACCGACACTTTACCACTTACCTTTGGACTGGTGGATATGTGTTTGTGGCAGTATTCTGTCCGCTTTGTGTGTGTGTGTCATAATATGGCGAACGGATGTTCGCATCCACAACGGTATGTTGGCAGCCGTCACCTCGGCGGTAAGCAGGATTTACGGCCAATGTAATAATGAGGGCCTAAGTGTTACACATGGGCAGGTGGATCAGTGACAACAGTGAATGGCTGCACTGCAAGGACATTGTTTTTAGGCAGGAAGGGGCACCTTCCTGCAGAAAATACAATCCTCTCTGAGGATTTGCACTTTCTATGTGTGCTGCAGGATGCATCTTGGGGAGTGCATAGCGCCACCAGAGCATCAAAAAAAGTGAGGCTCCGTTGGCAATAGGACCTTTGGATTCTGGCACTATGAGCCCCGATGTGACCTTTTTGCATGCATTCCGTGTGTCCTATGTGCCTCACTCTTCTGCCATTGTACATTTCCAGATAATCCCCCACTGCAATTTACTGTGCAACTTATTGTGCTTTTGTGGTTGGTCTTGGTAGTCTGTGCTGTCCTGTCCTGCCATTCCGGTGACCAGCTCCTCTGGCATGACCCCTGCCATCATCTCCTCCAGCTGCTCCAGGTCCTCCTGGGGTGTGGGACTTCCATCTCCAGTCTGCAGTGCTGCCTTTTGGTTCCTGGCCAGTTTCTCTTTAGTTCTGCGCTTGCAATCGTGCCAGCGCTTCTTACAATCAGTGACAGTCCTCTTCACCTTTGCAACACTCTTCACTTTATCTACTATTGCCTCTCTCCTACCTATTGGCAATTTGAAGGTGACGAAGAGCTGGTGTTGGTGCTCTGTCTGAGCAAGATGTCATTCTCCATCCCACTAAAGCGACAGTTCAGTTTCTTTTCTCCTTCTGGGACTTTGCTTGTCTATCCTGGCTCGTACTGGGCTGATGGGGCTGATGGGGATTTCTCTGGGCTCTCTCCTGGTCTGCATTCTCCATCTTGTCTTCCTATTTTGTTTTCTTGCTTGCGCACTTTTTTTTAATGCTAATCCTCCTAAATATGGCACTTACACGATTTGGGTAAAAAAATGTGCCGCAAAATGTTCTAAAGCCACTTTTGCAGCATTAGCGTCATTTTTCTTTCGGGCATGTCACAATGGTTAACATCATTTTATTTATGATAATCTTCCCTTTTTGCCACGGTGCATCATTTTTTAAATACGGCGCATGGATGGCGCTAAGGAATGTCATTATTTCTTAACTATAGACCTCAGTTTTAAAACCTGCAGTGAATAGTACACAAGGAGGTCCTAGGGTCGCAGGCCAGTGTCCTTGTACCCTTAGTTACCCTTTGTCATGCCCAGGTATTCCCAGAAGTCTGGCCTAGTTTGCAATATATTTGTCTCCAGAGCGTGATGAATTCCCTGTATGTACTGGCAATCCAACACCACTCTTCCCTCATGCATTTATCAGTTTCTCTCCCTGGGGTGCCCCATGCTTCTCTCAGACTTTGCCACCTGAGCACTGTAGTCGCCACTCTTCCAGGAGAAGGGTACAGATCCTAGAGGTTGCTGATGTATACCTAGCCACCCCCGATCATCATCCACTCCAGGCCCATTGCTATGCCACCAGCGTGTGCAAGGACTCGGGGAAAATCAGTCAGCTTTGAATCCTCTTCGTCCCCAAGTTCAGGTCGCCTCCTGCTCTTCGCCAAACTCATAGCTACTCCATATAGGGCTTGGTTAGTCAGTGTAGGTCATGGACAGCATTGTGGATACTCAGCAGATTACTACAAAAGTTTGTAACTATGTCCCTTATCAGCATGTGCAATTTCCATATGTAGCGTGTTAACAAATCAGAAGTGCTTGTACTAAGGCCCTCATTACAACCATGGCAATCGGTGTTAAAGTGGCGGTAATACCGCCAACAGGCTGGCTGTAAAAAAATTGGGATCACGCAAACGGCGGAAACCGCCAACACAGACAGCCACTTTAACACTCCTACCGCCACGGCGGTAGCAACAAACACTGTGGCGGTAACCACCAACAGACAGGCGGAAGACAATGTACCGCCCACCCCATCACAACCCTCCAATCCGCCAGCTTTTCTGGGGCGGTACCAACACCATCAAAGCACGGCAGAAACAGGACTTGGAAGAGAAACCACTCACCGCTCGACACAAACGAAGAACCAGGACGCCATGGAGCCCGAGCTGCAGGTTCTGCCTATGCTGGTCTACCTCCTCATCTACCAGGAATACGAAAGGCGGCGGCGACGACCACGGTGAGTACTGCACGTAGTACATGGGGGGGAAGAGAGTGACACACACACGCAACACGCAACAACCCCACCCTCACCCACAACACCATACACTCAAACACATGGATCAACATTACATTTGCACTCCGTAACCCCCTGGAAGAACGCAAGGACAAAAGGAATAGAGTTAACTCAGTGATATTTTAGAAATAGGCAGATATACGTAATAAATAGAAAAACACTATATACAAAAATATACAATATGTACATAAGGCAGCCATGGTGCATTGTCCATTCAAAATGTCCGTGGGCCACTGGGCCAAAAATCATGGGCCAAGACCACACTTGGCTCCTGCCTCTATACGGTGAGAACACTGCAGGGGCATCAGGTCGAAAACACACAGGCACCTCAGGGGGATTGGGACGGGGGGCACCTCAGCCGGAAGATGGAATAACGCCACTGCTCCTCGAGGGGGCTCCATGCCCACTGCTTGGTCCTGGGGAGTGTAAAGCCACAGTCTCTCAAGTCTCTCAAGTGGATGAGTTGCCCACTGCTTGGTCCTGGGGAGTGCAAAGCCACAGTCTCTCAAGTCTCTCAAGTGGGTGGTTTGCCCACTGCTTGGTCCTGGGGAGTGCAAAGCCACAGTCTCTCAAGTGGGTGGTTTGCCCACTGCTTGGTCCTGGTGAGTGCAAAGCCACAGTCTCTGTTGTAGGTGCCTCTCTCCACTGGTTCTGGAGTGGGCTTTGTGCCCAGTGTGCTTCACCCTGCCAAGGATTGGGTGATGGGATGCCTTTCTCCACTGGTTCTGGAGGGGGCTTGGTGCCCAGTGTTCTTCATCCTGCCAAGGATTGGGTGAGTGGATGCATATGTCCACTTGTTCTGGAGGGGGCCTTGTGCCCAGTGTGCTTCATCCTGCCAAGGATTGGGTGATTGGATGCCTTTCTCCACTGGTTCTGGAGGGGGCTTGGTGCCCAGGGTGCTTCAACCTGCCAAGGATTGGGTGAGTGGATGCATATCTCCACTGGTTCTGGAGGAGGCCTTGTGTCCAGTGTGCTTTATCCTGCCAAGGATTGGGTGAGTTGATGCCTTTCTCCACTGGTTCTGGAGGGAGCTTGGTGCCCCGTGTGCTTTATCCTGCCAAGGATTGGGTGAGTGGATGACTATCTCCACTGGTTCTGGAGGGGGCTTGGTGCCCAGTGTGCTTCATCCTGCCAATGATTGGGTGAGTGGATGCCTTTCTCCACTGGTTCTGGAGGGGGCTTGGTACCCGGTGTGCTTCAACTTGCCAAGGATTGGGTGAGTGGATGCATATCTCCACTGGTTCTGGAGGAGGCCTTGTGTCCAGTGTGCTTTACCCTGCCATGGATTGGGTGAGTTGATGCCATTCTCCACTGGTTCTGGAGGGAGCTTGGATGAGGAGGAGGAGGGGGACACAGTGGAGGCAGTTACTAAGATAGTCACCAGCCCATGGGGTACAATGCCTACCGCCAATCAGCTGCACACCTGAAACGCACAGGACCCTGCCCAGTAGTAGATGCCCACTAACACCATTGGGGTAGTAGTGCTTCAGAGCCTGCCCATCATGGGACCTACCCTGCCTTCTTCGCCCTGGCCTAGGGGCACCCACAGCCCACATCCCCCACCCAGGTAACCCTTAACGCGTGCAAAGTCAGGATTCAGAATCTGTATTAACCCCCTTGTGGCTGCTGTGATGCCTTCAAGCACCCATCCAACTCCAGATAGGCCACCGCAAGATGCGGAACATCAGTGGGGTCATGGTGCGACGGGCACTCCTTCCTCGTTGTGAGGCCAGCCCCAGCTGGGCATCTGCCGTCTTCTTTGCCCAGCGGCGCAGGTCCTTCCACCATTTGCGGCAGTGGGTGCTCTGCCTGTCAAAGACCCCAAGGGTCCACACCTCCTTGGCAATGGCACACCAAATACCCTTTTCCTGGTGGGTGCTGACCTGCATGGAAAAGACAGCAGAAAAGGGAATTAGTCAACCGTCTGGACCATCACACTCATGGCCCACCAGATCCCTCCCACCCCCTGACGCACATACATTGACCACCATACATGCAGTACTCTGGCCAGGACGCCTCTGCCCGCCCTACTTGTGGCTTACACACACAGCAATCCATACATTCATGGCCCACGCATCATGCTCACAGTGTACTCACCTGTTTGTCTGGAGGACCGTAGAGTAACATGTACTGGGGTAGGACCCCATCCACCAGTTTCTCCAACTCCTCCGCAGTCAAGGCAAGGGCCCTTTCCCCAGACACATGAGCCATTGTCACTTCCAACACAGGTCACAGCAGCACTTGCAGTGTAGGTCCTGTCCTGTTGAAGGTCAGGTAGCAAGTGAGTGAACAGATAGAAAATGGCGGTCAGGTATGCGGCGATGTGTACTGTCACCGCCAGCGTACATCGCCATTGGCTCCTAGAACCCATAGGGCCCAATGATAACCAATGCGCAGTTGCGCGGACGGTCTTTGACCGCCTACGCAAGGGCGCACAACGGCAGCGGAATTACCTCATTTCCACTTGTCCCTCCTCACAGGTCAGACAGCCGTCATTTCAGGGGGGCACAAGGCATGGCACCTAACTGCGTCACAGCAGACATTGGCACAGCAACTGATTTTCAGGTTCACATACTAGTTCTGTAAAGGAAGAAATGCATCATTAGTGCAATAGATGTGTGAGTATGACCCAATGATCACCGTATTCTTCCATAGGCTTCAACCACTGAGGCTGAATATGAGATGGCGACATCCTCCGATGTACAGACCTGTGGTGGACCTTGCGACAATGGAGGACAGACACATTATCATAACATACAGACTTGATTGGGTCACAATCCAAGAACTGTGTGCCCAATTAGAGCCAGACCTGATGTCAGCTATCCGCCAGCCCACAGGTATCTCCCCTCTAGTGCAGGTCCTGTCAGTGCTCCATTTCCTGGCAAGTGGTTCCTTCCAAACTACAGTGGCCATGGCATCAGGGATGTCTCAGCCAATGTTCTCCAACGTGTTGACCATAGTGTTGTCAGCCCTGCTGAAACACATGCGCAGCTACATCGTAGTCCCCCAGGTGGCCACAGTGAGAGCTGACTTTTATGCCCTGGGACATATCCCCAACATCATTGGTGCCATTGATGGTGCACATGTGGCATTTGCCCCCCCCCCCCACCCCCGGAGAAGTGAACAAGTTTTCAGGAATAGAAAAAGCTATCACTCAATGAATGTGCAGATGGTGTGTTTGGCAGACCAATACATCTCCCATGTGAATGCCAAGTATCCTGGCTCTGTGCATGACGCCTTTATCTTGAGGAATAGGAGCATCCCATATATGATGGGCCAACTCCAGAGGCACCGGGTGTGGCTAATAGGTGAGCCCAAGATCCCCACCCAGTATAAGTAGGTGTCTGGGTACGAGGTTGTCCCTAAGGGTTAGTGTGTGTCTAACAATTGTCCCTCGATATTTGCAGGTGACTCTGGTTACCCCAACCTCTCATGGCTACTAACCCCAGTGAGGAATGCCAGGACAAGGGCAGAGGAATTTTACAATGAGGCACATGGGCAAACAAGGCAGATAGTTGAAAGAACCTTCGGCCTCCTGAAGGCCAGGTTCAGGTGCCTCCATCTGACAGGTGGATCCCTGTACTACTCACCCAAGAAGGTGTGCCAGATCATCTTTGCATGTTGCATGTTGCACAACCTGGCATTGAGAAGCCAGATGCCTTTTCTGCAGGGGGATGAGCCTGGAGATGGTCTTGTGGCAGCGGTGGAGCCTGTGGACAGTGAGGAAGAGGAGGCAGAGGAAGAAGATGTGGACAACAGAAGTAATATAATACAGCAGTACTTCCAGCGACACACAGGAAAGACACTGTAACTTCACTTTACATTTCAGTTTTCTGTTTGACATTGTACATGGCAGCCTGATTTCCCTATGTCTATGGCCACTTACTGTACCCTTTGGCATCTCTATATTCAGATCTCTGTGGCCCACTCTGGCTCCTGGTGTGTTTACTGCTGCCCACAAAAGGTCATTCCACTGAAAATGTAACTCTACATATGACTTGCTATGCTTTGATAATGTTGTACTAATACATATTTCAATCATTTGACAGACTCCAGATTTGTATTTGTTCCAAGGGTGTTTATTTAAGGTGCTCATAAGTAGAGGGGGATGTGCAATGGGCTGGGGTGATGGTGGAGGAAAGTCCAGGGTAGAGTCCAGTCTCTTGGTATCACAGGTGCATTGTCTAAGAGGGCATAGGAAGTGGAGCAATGTCAGTTCAAGGTGGACAGGGTGACAGAGTGGGACAGTAGGGTGACAGTCAGGAGAGTCTTATTTCCTGTCGGGGGTCTTGGCAATGTGCTCTGGCTTCTGCCTGGATCACAGGGACTGTTTGTGGGGTGGTTCTCCTTCTGCGGGGGTGGGATGCTGGTGGCCTATTGGTCCTGTGGCAGAGCCTCCTGTCCACTAGCGCTGGTGGAGGTGGAGGGCTGTTCTTCGGTGTGGCTAGTGTTAGGGGCCCGTTGCTGTGCCACTGCCTCCCTCATGGTGTTGCCCATGTCAGCCAGCACCCCTGCAATGGTGACCAGGATGGTGCAGATGTTTTTTAGGTCATCCCTGATCCCCAGGTACTGTCCCTCCTGCAGCCGCTGGGTCGCCTGCAACTTGTACAGTATCTGACCCATGGTCTCCTGGGAATGGTGGTATGCTCCCAGGATGTTGGTGAGTGCCTCCTGGAGAGCCGGTTCCCTGGGCCTGTCCTCCCCCTGTCGACCAGCAGTACTCCCAGCTTCCCTGTTGTCCTGTGCCTCTGCCCCCTGAACGGTGTGCCCACTGCCACTGACCCCAGGTCTCTGATCGTCCTGTGTTTGTGGGGTTTCCTGGGGTCCCTGTAATGGTGGACACACTGCTGATTGACGTATCCTGGGGACAGTGGCATGGGCCCGCTGGGTGGGTGCTGTGCTGGTGTTTCCTGAGGAGGGAGGCTATGTCGTGGGTTGGGACTGTGGCTGGGTAACCGACTGTCCGGAGGTCCCTGATGGGCCAAGTTGGTCATCGTGATCCAGGTGTCTAGCGCTGCTGTCATCACTGTGGGCCTCTTCTGGGGGGACTGGATGTTGCTGGCAACTCCTCTCCTGTGACGTTGAGTAGGGGTCCAGTGGGGATGCAAATGCAGGGTTATTTTTTCTGCATATGCCATCTTGTGTATGGGTATGTTCCCTACTATGGTTGTTATTCCCAAGGCAGCTTTGGCTTGTGTGAGTTGTGCTTGGTTTGGCTAAGTGATTGTCACTATTGTGGATGCTGTGGTGATGGGTGTCCGTACAGGTCTGTGATGGGTGTCCATGCATTGGTGTTGCATGCAGGGCTTGGTATTGGGATGGGTGGGTTGTGACAGTGGGGTATATGTGAGGTGGTGGGCTGATGGGGGTGAGGGTAGAGGCTTTTTTTTTGTGATGGCATGCAGGTAGGGTGGGGGATATAGTAGTAAAGATTTGACTTACCAGAGTGCAGTCCTCCTGCTACTCCTGCTAGGCCCTCAGGATGCATGATTGCCAAGACTTGCTCCTCCCATGTTGTTAATTGTGGGGGAGGAGGTGGGGGTCCACCGCCAGTCCTCTGTACTGCTACCTGGTGTCTTGCAACCACAGAACGCACCTTCCCCGTAGGTCGTTCCACCTCTTCCTGACGTCATCCCTTGTTCTGGGGTGCTGTCCCATGGCGTTGACCCTGTTCACTACTCTCCGCCATAGCTCCATCTTCCTAGCAATGGACGTCTGCTGCACCTGTGACCCGAATAGCTGTGGCTCTACCCGGATGATTTCCTCCACCATGACCCTTAGTTGCTCCTCTGAGATCCTGGGGTGTCTTTATGGTGCCATGGGTGTAGTGTGAGTGGTATGTGTGCGGCTGTGTGGGGTGATGTGTTGGGGTGTGTGCCTTGAGGTGCGTGGATGGTGTATGGGTAATGATGTTCCGTGGCTCAGATTCAGTGGGTGCTCCTGGCTTGTCTCTCTCTCAGTTGGCAATATTTGTTTTCATTGTAAGAGGTTGTGGATATTGTGGGTGGGTGTTTTATATTGTATTGGGTGTGTGGGTGTGGTGTGTGTATATGTGTCAGGTGTGTGTAGTTTGACTTGTCCAATGTGGTATAGTTTTGTTAAAGTGTGTGTATTTTGAGTGTGGTGGTGTGTACCGCCAATGGTTTACTGCAGTTAAAAGTCTGCTGCGGTGTTTCGTGGGTCATGATTCTGTGGGCGTATTTCTGTTGGTTTAACGGTGTGGGTTTTGGTACCGCCATTTATCACTGACCTTTGGGCTGGCGGACTTGTGTGGGTGTCTGTATTGTGGCAGATTTCTCTGTGTGGGTCATAATACTCGTAACGGTATACCGCCGCGGTCACGGTATGTTGGCGGCTGTCAGCACGGCAGTAGGTGGCATTTACAGCCAATGTTGTAATGAGGGCCTATGTGTCTTTGTCATTTCAGCATCATCCCAGGCAAGCAGAAGAGACAGGGCCGACATCAGTACGGAAGCAGCTGGCCACAGCATCTCCAGTCAGGACACCATAGATATGGAGAAACCTAGTGGCCTAGAAGGTGAGGGAGTGGCCTGGTGGATACCAACTTAACATTGTCATTGTCTGACTCCAGCTCCAGTGGACACTCCCTGGCGGGACATGCAGGATCAGTGGCAACACCATCCTTGTCCGCCACCCCTACTACCATAGCCCCAGACACCATATCCACACCAACAGACATGTCCCCCACTCCCACCATACCCAGCACATCCACATCACACACCACAAAGAAACGCAAATACCCACACACACCCACACAACAGACACCTACAAGACACAAACCTCATACATCAGAGACACAGACATCAGCACCAATAACACACACACACACACACACACACACACACCTGACACTTCCAATTCCTCAACCTCTCAAACCCTGATCCCTTTGGGACACCCTACTCATTTCCCTAAAGGAAGTCTTATGTTTGCCCTTGCCCTTTCCCCTGTAAAAAGCACCCACTCCCAAAGCCAAAGGGACCACAGCCACCCCAACCCATCCTTTCCAAATCAAAGTCCTCCCCTGTGATCCATGATCCCCCACAGAACTCAGCCATACCCCTAAGAAACCAAAAAAGTACCCCCAACCCAGGCCCACCCCTCCCAAAATCAAACCCACCCATCGCAAAACCTACCCCAAAGGACATCATGGAGGTGCCTGGGCTGCCCACTAGATACTACTTCCTGGAGAGGTTTCCATGGCAGAGGCAAGTTTCATGGCACAGCAGTGTGCTGAACCACAAATGGACATTTGTGCTGCCATTGGCATTCACTACCTGTCCTTAAAAAAGTTTGTTGTTTTCATACACAATGGTGCTGCCATTACTTTTCTACTATTTTGATTTTCATGGATACTTTGGGACGTATGACTACAGTTGTGCTTGTTTCACACTAATTGATGATCCATTTGATGTGGTTGGTATGTTCTGACCTGGAACCAGGGCTGGTGTCATCCAAGACAAGGGGAAATATACAATGATGGATATGTGGGATGTAATCTTATTGGGGCTGACATTGCGTTTGGTTATATTTCATATGGTAAGTATTTCATCTTGGCTTGGCCAGTGTCAACATAATTTGGGTTCTCTTTCTTCCTGAGATGTAGGTTGTACATTTGTTTAATGTGTGCAAGCTAGGGATGTGTTTGTCCACACATGGAGGGTATTCAATTGTCATACCTTTATATACATTTTGATGGACATGTGTCAATTTTAATTTGTGCACTTTACACCTACTTTAACTAAATGTGTGACCCATTCTATCACTGATGTATTTGCTTTCAAGATTTGCACTTACACATGCATGGCACTTGGCTATTCTATTAATTGTCCATGATATACATCAATCCACAGTTCCTGTGTAGGTAGTGCTTTTGAGTGATGTGAAAAGTGGTCTGTGGCCCAGGCATCAGTCTTCCAGGGGCCCCCCTAGTAGAGGCATATAAATTATGCAGGGATTCTTTGCATTGTGACCTTTGAATGTTTCTCACACTGATTATTTTGCATCCCATTTACCTTGCATTAGCTTGAAATGAGAATGGAATGTGGAAGTCCATAATTGAGGTTTAGCAGAGAAGGCACGATCAGTTTCTTGACACATCCATGCAAATGTATCCTTAATATCACAAAAGGCCATTGAATGTGAACAATGTGAAAGTGTCACTTAGATTTGTAGGTGGAATATTGATGGTAAGTTGCTGTTGGGTGACACAATGTTATGGACCGCCACAGCATTGTCAGTGGAACGCCATATCATGATTGGACTGACGGTTGCACTGGCAGTCCATCCTCTGACAGACGCATTGGCCTATCTCGCCAATGCCATGGTCTAGATTTTCTGGGGATGCAGTCTTTCTTTTATGTAATGTAGCCGCATGCATTGCAATACGGGGATCAAACCATTGGGTTATCATCGCCACCATGGTGGTCCAAGGACAACCAAACTCATAATCAGGCCCTTAGTTAACAAAATATAATACTGCAACATGGACATAAACAAACAGAATAATCATTAGATATGACACTACAAAACTTTCAAACCTCAATAACGTTTCAAGTTTTTTTTCTGCTCCTCGTGGACCTCCAGCTATGCCTGGATGATCAGCTTTGGTTTTCCAGTACTCTCCTGTACAGTAGGGAGAGCCAGCAATACTTTGTACGGGGCTCAGAGGATACTCTCAGGATATACTCTTCCTCAAACATACCTGTGCTGGAGGTCGTCTCAGTGATTATGGCACTCCCTGGCTGGCGAGCATGAACACCCACTACAGTGCAGTGAAAGCAATGTCTTGCCAGTTATCAGGCCACTTTTTAACTGAGATGGGTTTCAGATTCCCCATAAAACTGAGTACACGTCTGGAGGACCTCCTCCCTGATAATCTCCAATTCCTGTTGAGAAAAACTGCATGATCCCTCATCTTGAAACTCAGCCAAACTGAGAATAGGATGATGATTTTGGCCTTTCCTGTTTGTCGCAGTTGGCAGAGAACTCACCGGACTACATAGTTCTTTGCCTCTGCTATGGGCTTCTCTGCCAACAAGCAGAGGCAGAGCATTCTTTTAGGTAGGTGGATAAAATAGACACACATTGTAAATGAAGGAGAAATATTTCTGTGGTCGTGAAAGTGTCCCTAGTGGTTCCAGAAAAAACATTTTGAATTTATAATTTGTATTAATATTTAGGCAAATGTATTTGAATATGAAAATGTGTAGATATAGGCATACATTTGTTACTTGTTTGCCTGTACACTTCTTTTGGAATGTTATGAGATGAGTCATACCAGCACATATGTCTGAATACTTACTAGTTGTAAGAGGGAATATGCACATGAATATGTGAGTGATATGTTAATAGATGGATAGTATATTGAGACTTGCAAATTTGGATGGTGTTGGAACAGTGATGTCTCAGAATGGTATATGTGAATGGTGACATAGCCCACCATTCATCATTGAGTTAACTTCATCCAACCTCTGTGATGCAGCAACAAAACTAGCAGCTCATGAAATGTCAGGCCACAAGTTGGTCATGAACTTGCGGATCATGACCTCTGTTCTGTGCCTCACCCAAACATGTAGATGGAGCACAATCTTGGTCTTCAGTGGTAAGGTCTACACATAAGCCCCAATGACATGGCGATGCTGTGAAACATGCAATAGGCCACATCTGAAGAAAAAAGGAGCAACCTCCATTTGTACTCAAGATAGCTGAAGAGCAACTGGAGGATACGGCAAGTGTGCTCAAAGATGGCTATGGTGTGTGTATGTGTGTGTGTTTTTGTGTATGTGTTCTTTTCTACCCTGGGGGATGGAGAGGGAAACCATAACTGGCATCACCTACAGCTAAGACAAATTATATTTGTTAGACTGTGGTTACCGTGAGAATGCTGCAGATACTCCATATATGCATGCAATCAATGTTGATCCCATGGATATAAATTATAAGGGGGTGATGTTTTAAGGGACTATATGTGTGGCACCATTCCGCAGGTACAAATGCAGTCCTATTGAGAGTAAATTAAATGTACTTATTAGCTGTACGTCATCCAGATCCCCAGCAATTAAGTGACTGCAAGAGCAGAAATTCGTAAAATACAGCTGCCATTTTTGCACCTAGGAAATGCAACATACACATGAATGAGTCAGGCCCTAGCATTGCAGACAACACTCCTGATATAGCTAGATGTTGATGCTTTGCCTGTAAATCCTCTCTCTCTCTTCTTCAAGTAATTGTAAAAAGTGGAGAAATATATTTACCAACATGGTTAAAAAATAGCTGTGTTTGTGGCTTGCCTTCGTATGCGGGCAGTCTATGTGTGAATGGTTGATCTTGCGACATGTCTCATGTTGATGGGTGTGGGTGGTGTCATGACGTTTTACTCCCCCACCCTGGCATTAGCAGGTGTGTTGCCTATAATTAAAGCTGTATCACAATATGTATTTTCATTTTTCTCTTAATTTTTAAAACATTTTGCTCACATTTTTTTGACACATAAGCGTATTTTGCTTTGACTTTCACACTTTTTGCCTGTATGTCATAAGTATTATTGCCTGCCTTCATTTATTTAAGATCCTTGAAGTACCAGTGATTGGGCTTTTGAGGTGTAGGACTTACTCCAAGGCTTGTTTGTAGGAGATTTTAACGTATTTTATCAGTAGTACTACTGAAGTAGATGCCTGTGTAACTGTTGAATATCAGTTGTCTCCGTATGTTCTAGCACATTGATGTCAAAAATGTATACCTTTCTGTGCAGAGTTCTCCACATTTGTGGCAGAGGACTCATCACAGATATAGTGGAGGCATAGGCTGAGATATTCGACCATAGATTTCTGAGTAGCTTTTGTAAGTATATGAACTAGTACTAGTGAAGTGTTAATTTACATACTCGAAAATTATTTTGTGAATAGGACCCCTGGTGTTCATTATGAAACGATATACATAATTTAGGTATAATTCTGTAATCGTCTATAAAACTGAAGTATTAAAAGATGATATTGATGTGTGCGAACCGCAAATATAGCTACAACATTACATTTAAATTAACAATGCTAAGAACCTCACTATATGATGACAGATAATTTAAAGAAATAGTACACAATGTACGTTTACGCAAAAGAAAGATAACTGTGTCACGGGTTAGCATTCTTTACAGGGTCTCTATCCAGAGCTGCACGTGTCAGATTTCTGACCTCCTGGTGCAAGGACGTAGCTCAGTTCACCAACACAAGTTAGGAATATACTTGGACGCTGACCCGTAGACCACCCACTAAGTAATACTGCGCTGGTGTTTTTCTGGTTATGATTAGTCTCTCTAGATGAGTTGAGGAGCATTTGAGCAGCAGAATTCTAGGCACTCTTTTGTAAATGAATAATCCACAAAAAAAGCACTAAGGGACAGGGGATACAACTTTAAAATGTTTATTTCTAAAACCCAGACATAGTGCACAAAATATCAATGGTAACCACACAGAATATGAAAATAGATGTAGTATGACATGTTCAGAGAAAACAGTGTAAACATGTAAACATGTTGAATATAGCTGTTTAGCTATTTTCTATCACAGCAATTGCCTACGAATCATAAACATACAATAAAAATAGAAGAGATGTAAACCGGCCTTGTCACAGAGCTCATGACAACTCTATCATCATCAAACTTCTCTTAGCAGCCAAAAGTAAGGGGGGGATATTAACTTTATACAATATGACATTATGGCTGACACCTCAGTCATCTAAAACTCAAAGTGGATGGGCTTGTAAATAAATATAAGCCAAGGTTTCAGATTGAGCAGAACTCTCCTGAGACTCGTCTGAGACACTCAATGCTCAGGGCACTTTATACAGTCTATAAATTCATCACATATTCAGGAACATCCATCAATAAAATGTTTTATAAGTGATGTTAAAGTAAGATATTTTATTAAAAATAGTGTCTATATAAGTTTTGTTTAGTTAGCATAAGCAGGCCACTTTAAGAAGAATGCTTGTCACATTTTTAAAAGTGCATTTTTACTTGTGCACGAGCTGCAAGTTAACGTGTTTCATTTGTTTTCAGAACATCATCAAATTTCGGATGCAAGTTATGTTCTCTGTCTCTATTTAAGTAACGTAAAAGTTTCCTAGTTTCCTTAGCTGAAGCAAAATATGTTGCAACATCACAAGGTTATAAGTCGGAGGTCTATTTCAACATTATAGATATACAGAAACAGTTATTTGTTTTCACTTGTTTTTGCATTCTTTAAATGCATAATTTCTTGTGTGCAACAAATCGTGTGTTTAACAGCGAATGACAATAATGTGAACGTATGTGTTGTTTTAAAATTATGAATGTACTTGGTGCCATGCATGTAACATTTTAGTGTTACATGCATGGAATTCCTTTACATATGTTGTGCAATGAAAATTGCGTGAGTTCATTGGCCAGAACATTATAAAACACAAAGGTGCTGATTTAGGTGGATCGAATACTCCGTCACAAACGTGACGGACATAGCGTCCGCTTTATTACGATTCCCATAGGATACAATGGGACCGTAATACAGCGGACAGGATATTGGTCAGGTTTGTGACAGAGTATTTTCCTCTGCAAAGACCTAATGATAGTTAGGGGCGGAGTTAAGCCATTCTGCATTTCATTTTAGAAGAGAGCTCTTTTGAAGAGAGAATCCCTTCACTTTGCATTAGCTGTTCATGCTGTGGCTGTCCTAGAGACTCAGTGGTGTAACAAAGGCCCAGGGAGGTGGGGGTCACCTTCAGGTACTTTGGGGGGCACCTCAACTTTCCTTACGCCACTGTAGAGACAGCACTGTGCATGTTCCTCTATTTCACATGCGATGCTAAGGGCTCATAAGACATTGCCCCTAAGCTTTATTGCTGATATTTTGCATGGCAGCAGGACACGTTGTGCTGTGCTGTGTGTGTTTTTTTCAGGTTCAAATCGTTTTTATTGTTATGGAAACAATATACAGCAATCACATTGTATGACCCTGTACTCAATGGGGCCAAATTGTAATAGAATCTACATATCTGTAATAACAGTGAAGAGATAGAACATAATAAAGAATAAACAAAACAATACCCTCCTCCACCCAGGGAGCTCATTTACCCAATAAGACAGCGACAATAAGGGAAAACATTTGAGCTTAGTCCCTCTCAGGACTCCACTCACTGTATCAAGGCATGTGGATCAAGGAGTCTCAGGAGTTGGATATATTTGGGGAATGTCAGCTCTCTAAACTCCAGAGAGAGAAGTGTCAGGAAGGGGCCGGTGGAAAGAGTCAGCTTGACTTGTTAGTGTCAAAGAGATCTTCTCCATCCCTAGGATGTGTCCAGGTGCGTGAGAAGAGTATCTGTGCCCCAGTGAGTGAGTATATTTTGGAGGCTGAGCCTAAGACCAAACCTATTAATCACCCCCTCTGAGACTTCAGGGGTAGGTAAGAGCATTGAGGAGGCCCAATAATATATATGCCAATGTTGGAAAATGGGTTGTTGGGAAGGGCAGGTAAGTACCTACACTTAGCAATAGGCCACTAACCTCCACTTAGGTCCAGTTAGGTCTCAGTAAATTAAACCCAGCTCAACCCTTGGTAGCTTGGCAACGAGCGACAAGGCTTAACTTAGAAGACAGAGTGTAAAGCATTCAAATATCACAAAGCAGTATTTAAATAAAACAGAGGAAACTGTTTAAAAATCCAAAATCAATTTATGAAAATAGATTATATTTTTATCTTTAAAATTACACCAAAACAAATAAAATCGGATAAGGGGAACCAGAGATATGAATTTTTAAAGAATTAATGCTTTCTAGTGCACAGAAGCAACTAGCGCCCAAAGGGTTAAAAACAGTCACACTGGAAAGGAAGAAAGTCCAGAGTTCAGGCCACCCACGAGGTAACACTGTCACACTTACTTTCAGAAGTGTTTAAATCAGGAAAGTGGTCCACAGCACCAGCCAAGGGTTCAGAGGCTCAAGGGTCCCTCTTGGGGTCTGGGACTACAACTCCCACAATGCACCTCTTCAACTTATGGAGTTGCTCCAAACGTCTCCAAACTTATGGATCTTCTTCCAGAGGTCCTTTTGTGTCCTCAAAGTGTCCACAACTTGATCCAAGGTTCCAGAAGCTCTGAGTTGCTCCTTGGCAGTTGGGACTACAATTCCCAGAATGCACCTGGTCAGATTCCTCAAATGGCCACTGGACGCTGGTCAGCTGGGCTCTGCTTGCAGGACTTGATGCAGGGGACTCTGGGCAGCTCCTTTGTACCTGTAGCAAACAGGGAATCCCTTCTTGAAGCAGTAGAAGACAGGTAAAGTCCTTTTAGTGGTGAAGCCCTGTGCAGTTGGTGCAGTCCTCCAGAGTGCAGTGTCCAGGTGCAGGTCAGGGGTCAAGCAGGGCAGTCCTTCTTCTCCTGTAGTTCTTCCGTGTTGGAATCTGATATGGATCTGGTAGGGAACTGAGGTGTGGGTGCAGGTCTGCCAGTTTTAGCCTTGCTCCTGGGTGAAAAACAGGGGGGTCCTGGTTCTCCAATCAGGGTCCTTCCCCCTGTGATGACCACTTCCTGGGAAGTGTGGCAAAAATCAATCCCAGGGAGCAACATTCCTCAAAAATCCATCATGGATGAAAGTGATTTTTGGAGGTTACATCTGGATGAGCCCACCCACTGGTGTGGCTAAAAATCCTAAACACACCCCTCTCCTGCCCTCTCCTAATCTAATCAAGGGGGCACCTAATTGTCTGGGTTTGCAGGAAGTGAGGGTGTTGCTCCAAATGTCCTTCTCTGCCTTTGAAGACCAGTTTGGCAGCCCTCACCCTTCCTGCTCCACCATCTGCTGAGGGGAGACCTCCTCCCCCAGGCACATCTCTTTGTGTGGAGCCAGGCCACTTCACACCTCATCAAGGCAGCCTGGCCAGGCTGCCAGAGGCTGGCCAATCAGAGCACAGCAGCAAAAACACTACAGGGCTGAAGTTGGCAACTTTTCAGGTAAAGTTTAAAACTCTTTACCTGAACAAGTTATATTAAATCCAACAACTGGAAGTTGTGGGATGTATTATAACAATTAATTTGATACCAAACTTCTGATATCTGTTACTTAAGGGGACTTTAAAAATTAAAATAAAGTCTCCCCATTCTAGCCTATGGAGGCGATTCACTACAATGAGGGAAACACAAATTTGGCTGTTTTACCTCACCAGGGCTTATAAAACTATTTTTCATAAGGTCCCTGCTTATAGTTACATGACACCCAGCCCTAGGGGCACATAGGGCACACCTTAGTGGTGACGTATATGTAAAAATAAGGTAGTTTAAGACTTTGGAACTACTTTTAATTCCAAAGTCGAATTTGCATATAACTTTAATTTAACAGCAGCCAGCAAGGCAGGCCTGCCTTTAAAATGACACTGGGCACCTCAGCAGTGCACCTATGGGTGCACTACCTATGCTGGGGTCCCTAAACCTACATGCCCCACTATATACTAGGGACTTATAGGTAGGTTGACTTAGCCAATTATAATTAGCCTAATTTGCATACTGATTTTTAAACAGAGCACAGGCCCTGGGACTGGTTAGCAGTACCCAGGGCACCATCAGAGTCAGGAAAACCCCAGCAAAAAGTGGAAAATGGGGGCAAAAAGGTAGGGGTCCTCTGCAATCAGCCCTGTTCTCTTACAGCCAGGAAACAAGGGAGTTGGGTATCAAGATGTGAGTCGATGTCCTTCAGCACTGTTTCCCAAGTAATGTGTAAGCTGCAGACACTCCCATAGAATGTGTGTCAGGGTGTGCAAGGAGCCACAATTCCTCTGACACCTGTGGCTGTGTGCAGGTTCTCCTTTCTGAATACGTGCAGGTGTAAGATACCAGTATGTGACAATGTTTGTTGCAGTTTCTACGCTTACCATGTTTCTAGAGGTTTGACATGCCCTGTGGTATATGATGTCCCATTCCATGTGCGTAAGAGGTCTACCAATTTCAGCTTCCCAGCATAGTTGCCCTGGGGATTTCTGCATATCTGGGGCCTTTGAAGAAAGTTATGTAATTCAGAGATTAATCGTTTGTCTGAGGTCTTCCTCTGGAGCCATTTTTCAAAATCAGTGAGGAGCCTTCATGCCCTGTCTCGAACTTCTAGTTGCATGACCCAATGATGGATTTGTAAATATCGCATCAGCTCTGTCTATGTGGGCAGTACGATATTCTCGATGAAGAAAAGGATACTGGAACATCTCAGGGGGATTAGGAATTGTGATGCAAACTACCCTGTAGCTAGACATTGGCCCAAAGAACACGAGCAGAACCCTGACAGTTTGTCCTTTTTTGGGATTGACAGGATTGTTACATCTCTTCGAGATGGCGACAAGGAAAAGTGAATTAGATTTCTTGAATCAGAGTACACCATTCTGCTCAATACCAAGATTCCAGCATGGTTGAATGTGGATAAAGAACTTTATGTGCATATCGGATGAGTACATATTTTGACTATAGGAGTTTTTTTCCTACTGTGTTCATCATCCAGGCAATTTTTTTGGGGGGGGTTTATCTAGGAAGTGTTTTGACTTTTCTCTGTTCCTACTAGATCCCCTGACCTATTTTTTAAATGAGCTTCTCTGTAGATATCCTCAATTGATGAGACTGTGAAATGTTTTCCAAAGATAGCAATAGTTTTTTTGCACAGGTTTTCTTTAATTCATGTGAGTGTTATAAAGAAGTCTGGCTTAGGAGTTTAGCAGTCCCTTGCATGCACACATAGGCCCTCATTATGAGTCTGGCGGTCTACTGGTAGCCTGACTCGCGGGGCGGACCCACCATATTAGCCTGTGCTAAACCTCCACTTTCCCATTCCTACCAACAGGGCAGTCGGACCGCCAGGCCGGAGATAAGCATATCCAACCCGGCAGTCCACCAAAGACCACTGGCTGTATTATGAGTCCCTTTTCCACCAGGGATTTTGTGGCGGTAGCACTGCCACGGAATCCCCAGTGGAAGGGCTACGGGAGACAGGAATTTACATTCCTGTCGCTGGTAGGTGACTCCCCCACCCCCCAATCTACCCAAGAGCCCCACTTCCCTTACAACATTCCCACCCCCACCCCGAACACTCAGTAACCCCACCCACCCCGCTCCCAGTAGTAACCTCCCCACATACACGTACTTATCCCCACCCACGCATACACACATGCACCCACACGCACCCGCAGACATGCACACCCTGACACTCACTCACTCTCACAACACCCTTACACTCACCCACACCCACTCACAACACCCTAACACTCATGCCCACAAACACATGTAACACCCCCCAAATCCATACACACATACATGCCCACATGCACAACATCTCCATTCACACACGCACTCACTACATTCACCCTCATTGACACTCCATCCCCCAACCCTTCCTTTCCTCAACATATATACACACACAACCCCCACCCCTATCTACATGCATGCACACATGCACCTCGACTCAGCATTCACATTCACCCACACACATTTACACGCAGACACACTCGCACGCACGCACAAACACTACCCCCCATTCATGACACACATACACACACTCACACACATCCATTCACACACCCCATCCCACTCCCCTTGTGGAGGACACTTACCTCGTCCAGCGAGGTGCTCCTCTCTGAGGGACGAGACCCGGTGCTCTCACCGCCGGCAGCACCCATGCCATGAGGACACCTCCAGGCCATATTACAGGTCGTTGGAAAAAGACCGCCAAAGTCATAATGAGGGCCATAATGTCTATGCTAGATTTTGATGTAAGGTGCTAATAATTTGCATTTTTTATATTTTGACAGAGGGCGCTATTTTTGTTTATTTCATATTTGTTTCAACTTACTGGCAAATACAATATGTATGTATTTGAGCTGTATGATATTCAAAATATGAACAATAAAGACCACAGCACACAATGTAAGCAGCAGTACTATGTATGTAATAGCATCCAAGGTATGCAAAGTTCATTGGAGGAAAAGGCACGTAGATATCCCACGTTTTCAATGGAAAGTTTCTTTATTTGGAAATGTTTGCTTCATTGTAAGGGAACGTCCATCCAACACAGCCAACACGTGTTTCGTCATACATGAGACTTTTTCAAGGCTGCAAAAAGACATATATATACACTAATGTTTCATTTTGTTCTAAAATGCAGAAGCAAACGACAAACAGGATTGTTATATAAGAACTAAATCCACAGAACCGAGCCTGAGAAACGCAAATCCAAAATAGAAAACAAATAAAGAGACAGTGGACATGGCAAATCAAAAGGAATTTAGATGGTTAACAAACACCATGCAGAAACACCTAAGTGAAAAGAATAATCTTACAAAGATCCCAATTCAAAGACAACAAGACATGTGCTCGTTCCTTAGATTAAAACACCCATAGTGAATCCTACAGTAACCAATTAGCAATGTGCATAGAATAGTCAGTAAGGTGTTGAGACAACTTCAGCAAGAACAGTGCACATCTGAAAAAAGGGAGGAAATAGTGACTTAGAACCATACCTAAAAAATGGGTATGGTTGTAAACAGAATATGTAACGCCAAGTTATAATGTTGGAATCCCGTCTGGAAACAGAAAATAGAGATTAAACGATTGTCAGTAAAATAATAGAAAATGGAACCCATCAATCTGGTAGCTGAAAAATAAGTAATATATACAAAACAAGCTGAACGGTAAAATACCTATTTAAATGGCTGATAATTATATGTGTTCCGATAAGTAGAGTCGACACAGTCCAAGAGTAATAGTGGCTATAGGGGCCTTGATACGCCCAAGATGCAACCCTGGAAAAAAAGGTGTATATACAAATAAGAGTCAAACTGCTGCTGGGCAGACGCCCAATTTAAAACAGCGAAGTCGGAATGGTAAAAGCTCAGACGCAGGTCCCTCGACAAGAATGGGAGAAGGATGAGCATGTATACAAAAAAAGGTTTCAACAGAATAGAAAGAAACCATAAAGGGAGACTCACCATTATACGGCCGGTTTTTATGTTTCTTTGAATAGTCCTTCTTCTCTTTTTTAGTCACGTCTTGGGTTTTAAACAGCGCGCCTTCCGCGACGCTGTCTTTACAACTTCCACATAATTGGGCTTATATGTCCCACGGCACCCGGCCGTATAATGGCTGCAAATTCTTGGTGGATCCACAAATTCATGGCAAAAATTTAAAAAAGAACAACCACGGGCTCCTGCGCTAGTTTTACTAAAGCCCCTGGGTGGGCCAGGCACTGTGGTTTTGTAAAAATAAAGGAGGGGGTGCTTGGGGCCCCTTTCTTAGGGCATTATTATGCTCTGGTACCACCACCTCTCCAGGGCTTAATTAACATTGTAGTCCTGGGGACCACCACTTCCTTGGGGCTATAGAACAATGAATGTGGGGGAGGCTGCGTGGCCCCCCACTGCCCCAGGGACTGCCACCTCCCTGCGACAAAACAATCAATAGATGTGAGAGGGGGCGCACAGCCCCCCCACAGCCTCAGGGACCACCACCTCCCCAGGGCTGACATGAAAGAATGAAGAGGGTTAGTTAAAGACCCTCTGCCCCATGGACTACCACTTCGACAGGCCTAAGTGAAATGTTGAAGGGGGCTGTGCGGCACCTTCAAGAAGCAAAAAATGGCCCTGGGTACCGCCGCCCCCCCAGGGCCAGCTCCTCCTATGTCCTGAGGTACCAACCTCTGGGACATAGCTGTTTGCTGTGACTTGGCGGGAACTTTGATTGTTCCCACCAATTCACAGCAAGCACTCTGGTTGCAGCAAGCAAGAACTGTCAAACAGCTCTCGCTTGCCACCCCCCCACCCCGAGCCAGCTCCTCCTATGTTCTGAGGTACCAACCTCGGGACATAGCTGTTTGCTGTGACTTGGTGGGAACTTTGACAGTTCCCCCCAATTCACAGCAAGCACTCTGGTTGCAACAAGCAGGAACTGTCAAACAGCTCTCGCTTGCTGGAAATGGAGGTTTCATCAGTTTCCCTGACCGCAGGCAGGGAAACTGAGGAATCAATTGCTGTCACAGAGAAGAAGCTGCAACTTTAGCAGCTCCCTCTCTGTGATAGCAATGCCGACTCCCACAGGAGAAAGAGAGCCAGCTGGGACTGCAGGACCATGAGACTCCCTCAATGCACACTGGGTGCCCTGCGGGGAACCCAATATTGATGGCTGGGCCCCAGGGAATTGGATCCCCTGGGCCGAAATCAGCTGCCCTCCCCCAAAATAAAAAATAATGGTGAGGCCGGGCCCTAGGGGATGGGTCCCAGCAGTCAAAATCAGCCAGAGAAAGGGGGCCGTGTAACCCCCCTCCCCCCAAAAAAAGTTCATGATGAGGCAGGGCCCCAGAGGATGGGGGTCCCCTGAGTCAAAGTCAGCTGCCCCCCCCCAAAAAAAATAATAATGGTGAGGCCAGCAGTCATAGTTAGAGTTATTTTAAGTAACTATATCTCGGGCCCACACAACTGCTAATTATCCCAGATATTACAGCATTCAGGACAACTTTTATAAAGTCAATAAAAATATCAATGAAAAATTTGAAGTCAAATTATTGAAGGAAAAAATGTGCATGGTGGGGATGCAGGTTATAGTTGCCTCAGGCCGCGAGCTGTAACTGATGAATTTCTCTGGTTGTGTGCGAGTAAATTCAGAATGTAACTATAATGTCCCTGTAACCTTTGGTTTTTTAACTATATATATATATATATATATATATATATATATATATATATATAGTACCAGCCATAAATTGAAGATTAGATTCTTACAACACCTTAGAGCGATTAAAAATCAAGACAGATCTTATCCATTAGCTAAACATTTCTGGGATGTTCATGAAGGGGACTGCAAGAGTCTGACTTTTTATTACATCAAATATATAAAGGTAGATCCTAGTATGGGAGACAGAACATTGAAATTAAGAAGAATGGAATTCAGAATGTTCTTGTTGTGTTCAGAAAAGTCATGGGGGTACAATCTAGGTGCAGAGCTACATGTTCATTTATAGGGGATGAAATGATATCCAATTAGTACTGGATCAGGTTTTTGGAGTTAGATATTGTATCTCTTGAGGTGAAAGTCTCTCTGTTTTGCCATGATCAAAAGTGGATTTTAGTTTTTGAAGGGTTTTCTCTCTCCATGTGCCTGTATGATCACTTGAAGGACCTGCTCATCTTATATGTGTAGTGACAAGGATAAGTGTAAGATGTAAGTATAAGATGCCTATTTGGTGCTAAGACAGTGGACAATGTAAATTAGATATGAGGAATTAGTTGTGGGCACTAATGTATGAGGTATTTTATATATGTTAGGTACTACATGTTTTATTGTCTGTGTATGCATTTTATTGGGTATAATATATGAGTCCATTGTCTTCAAACAACATCATTCGTTATACCACAATGACTGAACATATTGACAATTTTATGATATGGGATGATGTTATTTAAAGAGATTGTGGATATGCATAGCATCATATATAGCATTGTACATTTAACATCATATGTTCTATGTAGCACATTATATTTTGATTAAGAATTTGTGCCGTTATGTATAAATGTGGGAACTATGATGATGTGCACTATATTGTGGTTTGCACAGCATGTCACCACAGCATTTAATAATATGTAGACAGCATATAAAAATATTGTTTAACGGTTTGGCACCTTATTGATACAATGTTTTCTAAACAAAAGTTTTGTATTTGTGCCAGAAAGGGAATTTTAGGAACTTCTACATAATTTAAACTTGCACTTTTCAATATGGAGACACAACATGGAGTTACTGATTTATTGTCCAGTATCCTAATTGGTATAATGGGTTCTTTGTAACTATGTACAATTCTGAACCTGTGGCAAGATGGGCAATTTAAGGCTTGTAGAGCACATGTTATATCTTAAGATGCTGGTGCAATATAGAGATGCTACTTAGCTGTAAAGTATTTTATCTGGCGCAGCATGCTCTCCTCCCTTTTTTTAACATCATCTGCCAGTACATGTAATTTCGGAATGTGGACAATTTTCACAATACTGCAGTTTGCACAGCATGTGTCACTTTAATTTTGTGCTAGTATATTCTAAAGGAGAATGTGGACATTGATTTGGTATATGACATGCCAACTAACATAACATGTTCCACTTGATATTATATATTGGACATGTATGGATTGTTGAAAATATAGGGATGATATGGGTATGTAATTTGACCTGATATGGTATTTTAAAGGGCATGATACCTTAATTTAGTAATCGGTGCTACAAATAAGCAATTTGGGAATATCAATATTTGCACATTATGATGGTTCACGTGTATTTGTCACTTTATCATCAACTTGAGTGTACTCGATGGAACTGTTGTTTGATTATTGATAGCCCAGTAGTATAGCATGCTCCCTCTAATAACGTGTGTCAGCATATGTAGTTTGGGAACATGGATGGTTCATATGACATTGCTGTGAATCATGGGATATAGGCCCTCATTACATGTCTGGTGGTCCTAGGACCGCCAGACTCACAGTGGCAGTCGGACCGCCACTAAAGCGGTGGTCCGACCACTTTGGCAGCGGTCAGACTGCCACATTATGACAGTGGTGGTTCGGCCACTGTTGCATCGCCAGTTTCTCTCCACTGGAGGGACTGGCAGTACTAATCCACCAGGGCACTCCTGCATGCAGCCACATAAAAGCTGGCAGAGGGGTGCAGGGAACCCAAAAAACAGCCCGTTGTGCTTTTCACTGTCTGCTTAGCATCGCAACATTGCCGCCGGCTCGATTTCGAGCCGTGACAATGTTGTGGCTGTGTCCCGTTGAGCCAGTGGGCAGAAACTCTGTTTCCACCCACTGACCCAGTGGGAAACTCATAATAGAGGGCATGGAAAGGTCATGACACTGGCGGTGATCTGACCACGGGAGTTTGGCAGGCTGACTTTTCCACCTACCAAATTCATAATAAGGGCCAAATGACCTAATATCAACATTGGCGGGCGGCAAGCTTGAAACCGCCGGACGGCCGCCAACGCAGCCGCACTCCTGTGGTGTCTATTTTGAGATCCCCACTGGGCCGGCGGGAGGAAACCTGGTTTCCACCCACCGGCCCAGGGGGAATCTCGGCCGCAACACGGGAGCCGGCTCCAAATGGAGCCGGCGGTGTTGCGGCTGTGCGACAGGTTCATGCCGCCATGAAAAGGCTGGGGGGAGGGGGACTCGTAATCCCCTGGGCAGCGCTGATTACTACCGCCAGGACCATTGTGGCGGGAAACCGCCGGTCCCGGCGGTGCGACCGCGGCACTTCCGCCGCAGTCGTAATTCCCAGGAAAGCACCGCCAGCATGTTTGCGGTGCTTCTGACAAAACAGCCCTGGCGGTCTTTGACCGCCAGGGTTGTAATGATGGCCAGAGTCTTGATTATGTTCATGATCACTAGCTTTGGATTTTTCATATTAATGAATGTAAAAAGTATACAGCTGTGGATATTTGGTAATAAAACACATGTATTTCATATGCCTTTCATCATTTTAATAATTGCTTATGTTTGAAGACAGATCGAATTATGTGGAAACATGAGGGGATTGGCAACAACAGAGATGCTTTCAAAGGCATTTGCTCTTAAGAGAGGGTTTCAACTGCAATATTTGCACATTACAAGATGGCGGATACGATGTTTCTGATGTGGAGGTAGTAGAAAAAGTCGATGGACAAATGGCCTATATTGGGTAGTTGTTTGAATGTGGGGGAGTGTCTAGTGGAAGGTGTCAGCTGAAACGCATTGACATTTTGTTTTTGGGTGAAGCACTTGATCAAATAAAGGAAAAATAGTGATCCTCTGTGTGGCGGCTGCTCCTTTGTTAAAGAAGCAGTGCTGTCAATTTGTGCTGGGGTGCAGCTGTGTGGTGAGCTGAATCTCAACAATATGAATATATATATATATGCATATATATATATACAGGGAGTGCAGAATTATTAGGCAAATGAGTATTTTGACCACATCATCCTCTTTATGCATGTTGTCTTACTCCAAGCTGTATAGGCTCGAAAGCCTACTACCAATTAAGCATATTAGGTGATGTGCATCTCTGTAATGAGAAGGGGTGTGGTCTAATGACATCAGCACCCTATATCAGGTGTGCATAATTATTAGGCAACTTCCTTTCCTTTGGCAAAATGGGTCAAAAGAAGGACTTGACAGGCTCAGAAAAGTCAAAAATAGTGAGATATCTTGCAGAGGGATGCAGCACTCTTAAAATTGCAAAGCTTCTGAAGCGTGATCATCGAACAATCAAGCGTTTCATTCAAAATAGTCAACAGGGTCGCAAGAAGCGTGTGGAAAAACCAAGGCGCAAAATAACTGCCCATGAACTGAGAAAAGTCAAGCGTGCAGCTGCCACGATGCCACTTGCCACCAGTTTGGCCATATTTCAGAGCTGCAACATCACTGGAGTGCCCAAAAGCACAAGGTGTGCAATACTCAGAGACATGGCCAAGGTAATAAAGGCTGAAAGACGACCACCACTGAACAAGACACACAAGCTGAAACGTCAAGACTGGGCCAAGAAATATCTCAAGACTGATTTTTCTAAGGTTTTATGGACTGATGAAATGAGAGTGAGTCTTGATGGGCCAGATGGATGGGCCCGTGGCTGGATTGGTAAAGGGCAGAGAGCTCCAGTCCGACTCAGACGCCAGCAAGGTGGAGGTGGAGTACTGGTTTGGGCTGGTATCATCAAAGATGAGCTTGTGGGGCCTTTTCAGGTTGAGGATGGAGTCAAGCTCAACTCCCAGTCCTACTGCCAGTTCCTGGAAGACACCTTCTTCAAGCAGTGGTACAGGAAGAAGTCTGCATCCTTCAAGAAAAACATGATTTTCATGCAGGACAATGCTCCATCACACGCGTCCAAGTACTCCACAGCGTGGCTGGCAAGAAAGGGTATAAAAGAAGGAAATCTAATGACATGGCCTCCTTGTTCACCTGATCTGAACCCCATTGAGAACCTGTGGTCCATCATCAAATGTGAGATTTACAAGGAGGGAAAACAGTACACCTCTCTGAACAGTGTCTGGGAGGCTGTGGTTGCTGCTGCACGCAATGTTGATGGTGAACAGATCAAAACACTGACAGAATCCATGGGTGGCAGGCTTTTGAGTGTCCTTGCAAAGAAAGGTGGCTATATTGGTCACTGATTTGTTTTTGTTTTGTTTTTGAATGTCAGAAATGTATATTTGTGAATGTTGAGATGTTATATTGGTTTCACTGGTAATAATAAATAATTGAAATGGGTATATATTTGTTTTTTGTTAAGTTGCCTAATAATTATGCACAGTAATAGTCACCTGCACACACAGATATCCCCCTAACATAGCTAAAACTAAAAACAAACTAAAAACTACTTCCAAAAATATTCAGCTTTGATATTAATGAGTTTTTTGGGTTCATTGAGAACATGGTTGTTGTTCAATAATAAAATTAATCCTCAAAAATACAACTTGCCTAATAATTCTGCACTCGCTGTATATATATATATATATATATATATATATATATATATATATATATATATATATATCATCGCCCTCACGTAAGGCCAGGTATACTATGTATGAGAAGGAGGAGTGTGGTCCCCCTCCACAAGCCATTTTCAACCCTTGGTCTGAATCTGTTAAATAAGGAGATTGGGGACACGTGTTCCCCCTCCCGGAGCCTATTAAAAGCTCTGGGGATGTCAACACCAGGACAGTGCGCGCTCTACGGGCATCTAGAATGCAAAAACCCAACACTTGCAATATAAAGTAATTTATGCATTGTGATGATATGTTATTGTTTAACCTTTTGCATTGCAGAATTCCATCCAAAAGATTCATTTTTAAGGTGCTTATAAATACTGTACATTTACAATGGATTTCTGCAGACATTCAGAGTGTGTTAGGGTGTGGTCCCTTTCCAGGGCCTTCTGGAGACTTTCCCTGCAACATGCCTGGGCGTGGTTCTAGGCTGGGCCAAGACTCTATAAAAGAGAGTCAGCCCAACTTCCAGTGCTCACTATTCAGAGGTCCCGGTGCAGAGCAGCAGCTTCTTCCTGAGCTCCTGTCCCGGCGGCCTATTTGGATTTTCCAGTCTTCTGCACTCATCTCTCATTGGTGATCACTGTTTCCAGGCGGTAAGACGGTGTTTGGACATTTCCCAACACCGTAATTGAGAATCTTCATATTCTTGCTTTTAATTCTTTAATGAATAACAGATTACTTGTGCGCTGCCATTTTTTGACATTCGTATAGTGGTTTGCAAATAGGGAGGACGCGCAATTTATTCCATAAAGATTTGACTTCGTTATTACATTATTGTTCATTGCGCGCTGATATTTCTTGACATTTACATGATGTTTTATGAGTTGGCAAGACGTGCAACTCATTTCATGAGCATTTAACTTTGTTGTTCATTGCGCGCTATCTTTTCTTGACATTTACATGGTGGCATTCGAATCGGCGAAACGCGCAATTCACTTCTCGTGTGTAATTCATGCTGTTCATTGTGCGCTATCATTTTCTGGCATTTACATGGTGGCATTCGAATCGGCAACACGCGCAATTCTTTCCTTGAGTGTTTTTTCATGTTGTTCATTGTGTGCTACTATTTCTTGGCATTTGTATGGTGGCATTTGAATCGACAAGGCGCACGATTCTTTCCATGAGTGCTTTTCATGTTGTTCATTGTGTGCTACTATTTCTTGGCATTTGTATGGTGGCATTTGAATCGGCAAGACGCGCAATTCTTTCCTCATGTATAAATAATGTAAGTTACTGTGCACTACCATTCTAAGACATTTTCTTGGTAGCATTTCAAGTTGACACGTCGCATGATTTATTCCTTGAATCTACGTTGTGTGATTTCATGGTGCACAAACCTTTATGGTGTTTAATACTCATATAAAAATCTGCAATGTGCTCAATTTGCTTCCAAAATGTTTTTTCTGAGATGAACACAACAATACCAGAATTTTAGATGTAATGCTGTGTGTTCCTGATATGTATTCATAAAAGGAGATTCATATGGTTGTTTAGAAATTGCTCAGAGTGTTTCCTGATTCTCATGCTAAAGAAAGTACTTGAATCTGAAAGTCCTATTTAACTTTTCCTGTTTCCTCCTCAGGTATTCGGTCATCTAAAGCCTAGTCAGTTTTAGGATTATTCCAGGGTTGTTCATGTTTTTTCGGAAAAGACAAAGCTTAGACTTGTAGCATGGTACTGATTTCATGAGATGTAATTTTGATGTTGTGTTTTAACCTTTTGCTTCCTACAGGTCTCCTTCCCAGCTGTTCCCGTCCTAATCCCCTTTTCCCCACTTGGACTCTCTTAGACTCTGTGATAAATCTAATCAGAGTATTGGAGCTGTCTTGTGGTGGAAGTGTTGGGAACGTGCACGGAACCCGAGGATCTGGTGACTCTGACAGGGGACCCCATCCCCGGCCCTTGGGACCCCATCACCCCGAGCTGTATATATTTATTGAAAGGGGATGAGGCCATGTGTCCCTCTGCATTGGAACTATTAAAGCCCTGCGGACCCCCAACCTCAGGTATGGCCTTTCTCCCCATGCCTTATTAGGCCCTGGGGACCTGATCCCCCAGGGCCATTTTGTATTTGAAGGGGAGGAAGCTGCACAGCCCCAATCCCTGAGCCTATTCTGGCCCCAAGGACCCCGTCCCCTGTGGCCTCTCTTTCATGTAGGTGAGTACCTTGGTGTCCACCTAGGGCAATCACCATACATAATGTTGGGGACTGTGGGGCAAGCTCCAGAGCCCCTGCGGCTCCCCTCATGCTGAGGGAGTTGGCATTGCTTTAGCCCATAGAGAGCATCTGTTTATGCTGCTCCCTCTGGGCGTCAGCAATATCTTGATCTGCTTTCCTGCCAACTTCAGTGCGGGCAGGGAAACAAATCAAAAGTCCAATCCCAGCTGACAGGAGCATTTTCAAATGTCTTGTCTGCTGGGATCAGACTTTGAGTTTGCCCCCGTATTGTGGTAGTTTTGAAAATCCTCCCACCAGGCAGAAACAAACACAAGTTTTCCTGCCGTGCAGATGCTGGCAGGGAAATTGCTGTGTACTGTGGATGAGCTCCCCGGGACACAGCAACTGATCCATCTCTTGGGTGGGCTCCCCAGGGCCAACAGTGGCTCAGGGAGGGTACCCAGTGGCCTCCTTTCCTTTAATTACAGATATTAGCCCCAGAAGATGGGGTCCCCAGTGTCTTTGAAGGCTCAGGGAGGGGACCTCGCCCCAGTTGTACATATTTCGGCCATGGGGATGGGCTCTATAGGGCCTATAAAGGCTTGGGGAGGGGGACACACTGGTCATGCTGCCCCCTCTCCTTCTTCTGCATATTTTGGCTTCAGGGTGGACTCCTCTGGCCTATAATGGTTTGGCGAGGGGGGCTCCACGCCCCACCCTATGTAATATGACCCCGCAAGTAGGCTCCCTGGGTCCGATAATGGCTTGGGGAGGGGGGCCATGTGGCCATCCGCACGTTTTGTGCTTATTTTAGCTTGTGGTTGGGCTCCCCAGGGCCTAAAATATTTTAGGGAGGGGGGCACGAGTGATAGTTTTCAAACATGAATTTAAAAACATTCATGCTTTCCCCCTCCCTGGCAACAATGCCAATAGTGAACAAAGAAGCAAATCAGTTGTTATATGCACCCTTTTGGTGTCCTGCATTACTATTATACATGAACAACAGTAGTAAATCAAACACAGGAGAAGGTTTTGTACTGCACACATTCTGATTCCTGGAGTCATGTATTTTGAAGCCCTCGTACATGTGATAATGAAGAGAAAGGAGGGAAAGTGAAATAAACAAAATTGCCTAGGGTCACTCAATTTGGTCATATGTGGAAGCCAGGATTAATCCCAGGTTTTCTGGGTTCACATTGTACAATTTAGCAACTAATTGCACATGCTTTGTTTCCCCTAAACCCACCAGACCACCCCAACCGCCACCCTGCTGACGTCAATGCAGCACACGGTCACACCAAAGACCAAACTTTTTCATTGCTGGAAAATGTTAATGAGTACCGATGGTCTATAATATTGTTGTAGCATGATAATTTTGTACTCAATATTCTAACGTACAACAACTCTGTGACAACCTATTCAACTTCTTCCATAGAAAAATCTCAAAGACCTACAGCAACTTCACACCAACCCAACCTTAGAGAAATCATTACTAACCTACCCACCACCAACCAAGATGGCCACTTGATTGAATGGACAATCCTAACCAGAAATGATACAGCAGCAGGCACGCTGACCATCCACTCAGAGGCCATAATGGACCCATGGACCCACCACATCTACAACATGGGAACATCACCAATCAGCACAAACCTAACCCACATAATTAACTCCTCCATCACATCCGCCACTTTTCCGGATAAACAGAATCTAGCAGAAATCAATCAATCAATCAATCAGGAACTTGTAAAGCGCACTACTCACCCGTGAGGGTCTCAAGGCGCTGAGAAAGTGAGGGGAGAGAAGGAGGAGAGGTGCTGCTACTGCTCAAACAGCCTGGTCTTGAGAAGTTTCCTGAAGGTAAGGATGTCTTTGGTCTGGTGCAGGTGGGTGGGAAGAGTATTCCACGTTTTGGTGGTGAGGTGCGAGAATGATCTACGGCCGGTTGTAGTCCTGCGGACGCATGGGACGGTTGCGAGGGTAAGGTCGGCGGAGCGGAGATGCCGGGTTGGGGTGCAGAAGGAGAGTCGTCTGTTGAGGTATTCTGGTCCGGTGTTGTGCAATGCTTTGTGAGTGTGGGTGAGGAGTTTGAAAGTGATTCTCTTGTTGACTGGGAGCAGTGCAGGTTTTTCAATGGCCTCCTCAAGAAGCTTTCTGCTGACCTGAAACAACTGAGCGACTTCCAGCCCATCTTCCTGCTCTTCTATCTGGCTAAAGTGATTGAGAATGCAAACAACAAGCAACTCATACCCACCTCAAACTTTAGTATCTTTTAGACAACTCTCAATCAGGATTCAGAAAAAAAAACACAGCACCAAAACACCACTCATCACGGCCACCAACAACATTCAAATCATCCTGGACCAAGGAGCAGCAGTTGGCCTCAATCTGCTTGACTTCTCCATGTCTTTTGACACTGTCTCCTACCACCCCCTCATCAGAAGACTTAACGAGATTGGCATACATGGATTCTCTCTCAAATGTATATGTTCCTTCCTCACGGGAAGCACCCAAAGGGTCAGGCAGCCACCCTTCACATCAGAGACCACAAAACTAGTATGCCAAGTCCCACAGGTATCATACCTCAGCCCGACCCTTTTCAACATACAAATGGCACTGTTTGCCCACATAATCTGATCACATGGTATCACCATCATCTCCTATGCCAAACACACTTAACACATCCTAGGAGCTAGGATCAACACCCACAGACCATGGAAGAAATGTAGGGATCATCCTAGAAAACAAGCTCAACATGACTGCTCAAGTCAACACAGTCTGCATCTCCTGCCTCCACATTCTATGCATGATAAGAATGATCTTCAAATGGCTGCCTCAGAACACCAGATGGACCATCACACAAGCATTCATCACCAGCACGCTGGATGAAGGCAACGCTCTCTACGCCAGAAACTCATACACACACTCCAGACCATCCCGAACACTGCCACAAAACTCGACCTTCCATGCTGCACCCACATCACACTATACATTGGGAATTTTTAATGGCTCCTCAAAATTCACAAGCGCAGGCAAATCAAACTTCTCATGCACACATACAAACCCATACACAACACAGGGACAGAATACCTAAACAGCAGCATACACCTTCACCAACCCTTCAGACACCTATTCTGTGTCTCACTCTCACTCACACACACAAAAGCCAAATTGGAGGTCGCTCATTCTCCTACAAAACACCCAAGATATGGAACAAACGCTCTCAACATATCAGAGCCTCCTTCTCACTTCTTGAGCTCTGCAAGAAGCTGAAGACCTGCCTCTTCATATAAGCACATGGGGACCACACACCTACATACCTGCCTAAGCACCTGGTTACCCTCACAGGTGATGAGTGCACTTAACAAATAAACATAACACAACATAACAAATCTTCAGAGTTTCCAAAATGACTACCACCTTTTTAATCAATATAAGCCTCCAATGAAGGTAATGAAGGTAATCTGTCATCTTGAGCCTGTCATTTATAACCCTTTAGTATGTGTTTTTATGTGGGCTTTGAGTAAGCAAATCTGTACCCCCAAAACATAGACACTCCAAAAATTGAACACCCCAAAGTTGTACTTACAATGGTTCTTACACAGATTGAATTGTGCGTCAAAACATCTCCCCAAACATCAATTTGCAAAGTAAAACAATCTATCAAACGAGGGGGTAATCACTCAGTGACTGAGTTCTAGATCAATCGAAAAATTAAAGTGGTTTATCAAATAATCACTACAGAGTAAATGCCATGAAGGCTCGCAGGTGCAAATTCATACAGAGTACTAGTTAGATTTTTAATATAAGAATTAATGATAGGAGTATTATCAGGGATGAAGGTGCAATACATCTTAACTTTTAACACTCTCTAAACACTGCCTTTCAACACAAGGCTATCTAATGCTAAGCTGTTCTGAAAAAACATAAATTTAATAGCAATTAGATAAGAAGTTATTTGAGCTCGTGCTCCTGCAGTACCTAAAGCAGATCTAATCACTAATGCAGATAAATGTGTAATTTTCATATCATTCACTGCCACACCTACATGAGGAATAATATCATCTAATATATCTAAAATCACTTCCCTTCAAACCAACTGCATCATCCATTTCATTCATACAATAAACTCTAGGAAACACCAAAGCAAGGTAACAAGAGCTAACCTAGTTCTGCAACACATTTTTTAAAAAGCTGTCTTACCACCCACGTAATAAATCCCTCTCAGAATCAGCTATCCACCAACCAAATAATCACCACTCACAACATAACTAATTTCAAACTCACTCTCTCCCACATATTCAGCCTTGCCACCTTTAAAAGGTTCATAACAAACCATACACATGTAGACTTGACAGTCTGAATTCATTTTTATCTCTAACTTGTCCTCTAATGGCTTTTTCATCTCATCTCTCAAATCTGTCACAATATTTACTCTCCTCTCACTATATTCCTTAAACAATGAATGTTATTCTTCACTCAAACCATATACATAACCCCATTAGTTTTAGTTTCATGCTTAATTTGTGCATTCATTTTCAGAAATTTGCCCCACTTAACTCCATTATTACATTCTTCATTGATCGATATAGCAACTCCTCCAAAGTCACATTGAAATCCAACAAGGAGACAAAAATGAATTGGTATTAAATATACTAATACTATACAAGACAAGCCACATGAAATGTGAAGCTGTGAATATGTGGCACCCTCCCCTGCAGAAGGAGGTAACGTGCAAATAAAATAATTCCTTACCTTCGTGAAGTCGTAATATTCCAGTATCATTCTGGTATAAATGTTATCTTGAAATCCGGTAACCAAGCTTTCCCTTGATTTATTGTATTGTATTTCACTTAACAATGTACTGTAGTTAATTCAACTCCTATGAAGGTATGTCCCACATGAGATAGTAAGCACCACAGGCTAACTAATATTATTAATAAAAGTATTTAACCAATACTTTTACAGCATTTGCTGCACTTTATGTTTTACTGAGCCAAAATGTTTTTGATCATGAAGGTCAAAATTCAAAAGTTAACAACAATTTAACACAATAATGAATTCCTTATTGTCTTCTTATTTCTTTAAAAATAATCAAAACAAAAAAAATCAAAACAATCTTTTATTTCAAATGTGTTTCTGTTCATGTTCTCAACTAGCTCTCTTTCACTTGATTCTCCTGAAAACATGAAACTCTACAGTCTTTAAACCTTTCAAGGTGGTTCTTCTGGTTCACTTTCAAAGTCACTTTTGAAGCTGTACTGGCAATGACTTACTGGGCTGCAGATCTCTGTCCATGATTTGTCTTCCTCTAATACTGTAGCTAGATCTACCCATTCAGGTGACACACATGTTTTATTTATTGTTTCCTTTCTATCTGCTCATTTAGCAATGTTTGATGCACTTTCACTATTCTTTAAGTCTAGTTTAGTTACTTCAGGACTTTCATTTATATGCTTTGGTCTTCCTTTTTTCTCTGGTTGACAAAGTTTTCTTTTGCAAGTTAATGCAATGTTGAGCAATGTTCAATCTTGACTGCACAATTCATTGTGAACGTCTTTCTTCTTCTGGTGGTTCCTGTGATTTGAGTTTTCAATTGCAGTTTTCATTGTTTGAATGACAGACTAATTCTTCTTGCTGTCACTCATGGCTATGACTTTGACATTGCAACAGCTCTTCACTCTGATCCTTGATTTGAAACTGGACTACATTACAATTACAGGTACTTGGTTCTTTACCAGAACTTTCACTAATCTGGACTTTTATGACTTCATTGTCTTCACCAGTTTCAAAATAATTTTCATCACCCTCTGGATCCATGCTGCGAACTGGAGCTTGACTCTGTGAATCGGTGGTTGTTTTCAAAATGTCTTCATCTGCTCCCTTTACCCTTTTAAGTCTGATGGCAAGGATCCACTGCTGTATTCCGGCATTCTTTACTATGGTGTTGGGCAGCAAAATCAGCTGATAGGGTCTGTCTTAGACCTTAGACTTCTGGTGGTCTTCCCCCCAACTTGTTGCCTTCTCCCCTCCTGTTTTGCTGATTTATTTTTGTTGACATTTGTTTTTGTTGATTCTGTGCACTTTACCACTGCTAAGTAGTACTAATGTGGTTGTACTCTCTCCCTAAAATATGTTAAAAGTGGCTTAGACTTTATTGGCATATTTAATTTACTTATACGCCCCTAGTAAAATGATATATCATATGCCCAGAGCTGGTAAATTAAGTGGGCCTGCAGCACTTATTATGCCACCTGCTCAAGTAACTCCTTAAACATGTTCTGGTAGTGAAAAACTCTTGTTTCATTACCATGAGGCTTACCTTTCCTATAGGACAACACTGGGTTACCATATTACATTTAATAAGTGGTATATTTTGCATGGGAGCAAGTAGAAATGTCAAATTTGGTGACTAAGGAATTGTAATTTGAAATCTTCTTTGATGGTAAAGTTGGATTCTAAGTCACAATGTTCACAATTCTGAAAATGCCACTTTTAGAAAGTTGGTACTTTCCTGACCTAATCATTTGGTGCCTGCACCCTTTTTCCTGGGTCACATGACTAGGTGTAGTCTTTGTGTACTCCTCAAAGACACCCACGCAATAGAGGGTCTGGGTATTTGGCAGGATGGGCCATCTTAGCAGGATGAGGGGCAGAGCTGTGCAGAGCGCCAGTTGCCCTTCAGAGGCACTGCCTCAGCTCACACAGAAAGAACTTCACACAAGCCTATTGTGACTGCAGACAGATGGGGACCAGGGCAAGGAGGCAGGAAATTCCAGACACTTCTCTGGGGAGGGGAAACTCCAGAAATTTCTTCCACTTCATAGTTGGCACCAGGCATAAAACTCCTCTGATCCACCCTCCAGTTCACTTCTGTACCTGTGGAAGAACTCAGAGGACTGCCCTGCTGCCTGTCACCTGCTGTGTATTTCAGAGGAATGCCCTGCTGCACCAAGAGGACTCCTCTGCTGTCTGAAGCCTGCCTCATGACCTCAGAGGACCCAGAGCAACTCTAAGGGCTAGTTAACTGGCCACCTGATCAAAGCCTCAGGGACATAAAAGACTCCAACCATCTTGAACGCACATCTGGACCCAGCCTCATGGATTCATGACCATCCAGGTGGTGCCGCTCCAGTCTTGTCTTGGACGCTTGGAAGTAGTGCTAAAGGTGTCCGAACTGCCCAAATCCAAAACGTTGGACTTAGAAAGTTTTCTGCCACAAATTGCTCTGACCAACGAATAGGAGACTGGGACATACCTGCTTCATGATCCACCCAAGATGCATAGCCAGTCAGCCTGACTTTGTGGCACCTCCTTCTATGTTCTTCTCTGTAGCAGCAAATCATGTTCAGTGGCTCCTCGCAGAAGGGGTATCCGGTCTCATGAAGCCTTCGTCAGCCACAGCCTGCAGCTTTGTCCTGCTGGAGGTTTTCAACTTTCAAAAAAAGACTAAGTACAAACTAAGAAATCTTCACTGCAATTTCGTCCAGTGGTGCCTCGACAATGACACCTCCTGCTCTGACACCACCAGTTGCCTTACCCCACTGAACTTTACTGAAGGGAAGCCGAGACTAGGCCCAAACCACTTCTTTTATCTGAACCATGCTCCATCACAGTCTGCCATAACTTTAGACTTTGCCCTGGTCTTGCACAACTAAATGTCTGCAGTTAGTGCTTTGATCTCTAAGGTGCTATTTTTCATATAAATTTTTACAAATGTATAGCTCCAGTTCTAATAATTGGAATTTGACAATGTAGTATCAAACAATGTATTACAATGTACTCTATATTTTTAATCTAGTGTGGGATTTTTCTTGTGTTGTGTTTTCACTATATTACTGTTTAAATGCTGCATAAATACTTTACACATTGCCTTTAAGTTAAGCCTGACTGATTTTGTGTCAAGCTACCAGAGGATTAAGCACAGATTTTGTAGTTCACCCTGACAAGAATTGTGACTGTTGCTTCAGTAGGGTTTCACCCCCTCAACCAACAACCCAGTGTGTCACAGTCCATGCCAGAGCTCCTCTGGGAATTTCTACCTAATGTGTTTTCAGATAACTACCCAGTCTCAAGGGTTCAATCCATGGTGTAATATGTCTTTGTTTGCTTCTGTTGCCACATTCACCTTTTTAGAGACAGATTTTACTACATCAGCCACACCTCAGCAGTAATCCAGCACAATGTCATCAGTTATAGATTCTAAAGCAGCTGAAGGAATATGAGCCAATCTCATTGCTTTGCTCATCTCATGAGGTGAGATACCATTAATTTTGTGAAGGTTACATCTGATGTTCATTAAAATATGAGAACATGTATCAGGCTGCATTAAGTCAGTTTAAGCACACACTTTGGCCAATTTGTTCTTTAGAGCTCCATTTACTCTCTCCACCACACTGGGAGACTGGCGATAATAAGTGCAATGGAACTTCTGATTGATTTGGAAGACAGTAAAAATTATTTGCAAAACCTCATTATTGAAATGCGAGTCACGATCTGTCACAATACAAGCTTGCAGGCCAACTATACGTAATAATTTCCTCAACAACAGTTTAGCAACTGTAAGGCCATCTGATCTCGAGGTGGGTATCCCTCAACCAGTTTAGAAAACAGGCAGACAACAATCAATACATACTTTAAGCCATTACACAAACTTCCAAATTCTGCTTGGGGCCTTGTAAATGGACCTTCTGATTTGCAATAAGATTTGTCACACTCAATGAATTTTTTTCCTGATTATTTAGCTGACATATCAACTACCTTGAATACAAAATCTAAGCAAAATTTCTAAAATGTGTATTTTTCCAATATTTTTTAAATGTACGGATCATTGCAACTTGTCCTAAATGTGACTGGTTATGGAAATACCTTGCAGTAGGATGTAACATGGCATCAGTGACAATGTATTTGTTTTCAGGAGTAACCTACAAATCTTGATGATTTGTTTTGTAACTCAATTTCTCCCATTTCCTTTTCTAATCTTTTGTAGCTCATCCTGAAAGTCTCTCAACTTGTTCAATGAAGTCTGGATTGAACTTTAAAAGAAGCATTTCACATTCTCTGCATTTTGCATAGTGGTTATTCTTGATTCAGCATTTTCAGTTTATTGACAATTCTGTCATCATCAAGTGCACAATATCGGTATACTTGATCAGCATAGTTTTTCCAGGAGTACTCAAATGATTTCCAGCTGATGGGCAGCACATTTGACTTCTGCAATCACTTTTGGTTGCTGAATTCCATTCAAGAACACAAGTATATTGAGGCTCTACTTTATGGGAGCTAAAGAAGATGTCATGAAACTTCTCTGCAACCACAGTTGTCCAAATTCATGTACCACACCAAAACCATACTGGCTGCCTGTATAGATTGTCACATTCACATTTTCTGACAGATAACAAGCTCTTGGCTGTGCAACCAAGCCGCTTGAACTAAAGTAACATTCAGCAGATAGAATGCTTCAAGAATTTTAGAAAAATAACTTACGGCATAGACAGACTTCAAAAGTGCTACATGACCACTAGTAGCATTTAATTTACAGACCATTGCTATATGGTGTCCACTTTACAATGGACTTACAAATCAATTAAATATGCAAGTTGTGGATACATCAATGTTAACATTTTTGGGGGAGAAGCACAGGTCCTTTATCACTGGTTAGCAGTGGTAAAGTGATTAGAGTCCTAAGGCCAACAACAAAATACAGCAAAAAGTAGAGGGTAAAAGGCAAAACTTTTCAGGGTGACCCTGCAGAAAGGGCCATTTCCAACACATACTTTCCACTGAAGTTAATTGGGTTGGGACCATGGACAATGTAATATTCTATATCTGAGGAACAGATTTATACTGTATTCTACCTGTATTTTGTCTGCATTACCATTTTCATTGTCCAATTTTACCACAGAAATGACAAGCAGTGTTACTCTTCAACATTTCAACATTTGCATTCATTCCAGTTTTGTTCATCATTCCTTTTCCACCACCTGGTTTTTGCATTTGCCCATTTCCCAGTTACATGCCTTGCATCTGAGTCATTCCATTCACACCAGCATTTTCAGAATGAACATATCTACCATGTCTGCACCCATCAGCTGATTTTGGGCATTTCTCTCAAATTGATGTGTCTGGGCAACCATCAAGTTCTCTTTGCTCCTCTTCTGCTTCACATCACACCACTCACTATTGTATTTAGTCAGTTTGAAGATCCCATTGATATTCTTTGTCTGCCAACACATTTCACTTTGTTGTATAAGACTAATTAATTCTGGATGCAAACCCATAATGAAAGCAGAAACTAATCAACTGATACCATTGTTCTTGGAATCATCAACTCTGTAGTTCCTCTTGAAAACCTGCTTCAGCCTCTCATTATGAGCATGCACTGATTCTTTTGGCTCTTGTGAGGTTCTCAAAATCTCTGCCCAATTAATATCCTTTTCTGGCACCTTCTTTTTTAAATGTTCAATCGCCTGCCTGTATTTATTGGCTACCTCCTCAGAAGGAGCATTGTTTGGGTCAACTCTAGCTGATTCTTCAGTTGGCCAAGTAACAGCAACCTTACATTCAGGCCACAAATCACTGGGGATTAAAATTTTAAATAATTAATTTAAATCAGTCCACAGTATCTGTGAAGTCGTTCTCAGCCTCGAGCTTCCTTGTACCACCTCTCTGGCTCTTCTCTCAGTTTTAGAAAATCCAAAGTAAAAGTATAAATATCAGCTCTCGGGATGGCACATGTACTAAATTTCCCCCACGCACTTCTCTGAATGGAAATTCGAACAAAACCGTTCCTGATCCCACTTCTGAATCACTAGCTGATCCCTTCGACTTGCTCTCTGATTCCTTGACCTTCTTTTTACTTGCTGTTCCCATCTTCCATCTTTTGCTGTATTTCTTTAAATTGTCCCTTACATTTGTCATCTTGCTGATGTTGACCTCCCACTCACCAACTAATTCCTCTAATTGTCATGTGCTTTATTTGCACAACTGGCTGCTTCTTTGATCAAATACTTCAATCCATAAACAATGTCTGAAAATAGTCTACTTAAATCGATTGTACCTTGTAACATTTCTCCAAATTCCATTTTCAAAAGGTCAACATTAATAATCCCCTCTTTCAGAGTCTCTTAAACCAGAACTGTAGTACCGAGTGGATCACTTTGGATTTGAGAAGCAGCTGTTGTTTCTATGCTGTTACTTGGTACTGCTGTCATTGTAATCTCAGGTGGGGCATTCACTATTCTACTAACAACCACTGCAGAAGGTGGGCTCTGTACCGCTGCATTTTCTCCTGCTGCGCCCAAATCTGGTACACCAGCACCAGTTCCCTGTGCACTGTCAGTAAATGGAAGAGGTCTAAACTTCAAAAGATCATTTAAACAGTTATCCTCATCTTCTGAATCATGATTTTGTTTTTTTCACTCCTTATTTTTTTTGTCATCAGTTTCTTTAAAAATTGCAGGAAAAAATAGGTCACCTCCTATCACATACTCCCTCTAGCATTTCTCCTGCCATTCCCGCTTTTTCTCCAAATACAGTCTAAAGAAACCTTTCGCTCGCTTTGTCAGTTTCTTTCTTCCCTTCTCTGTAGCCATTCGGTCCCATTTGTTGAATGCCTCAAACTGTATGGGTGAGAGCTCTACTGCACTCAAAGAATGGACAATGAGCTACACGCACTGATATTTACCGCCTCTTGTCAACACCACAATGCCCTCAGTCTCTCCCTGTCCTTGGGATTTATGCAGTAGTTGAGAGAAGGGAGACGAAGAGAGGCCGTGGCTGACAGAGAAGAATGCAGTACTCCCCCTCCCGTTTACCGCGCATCATAGTCACTGATGTGCCAACGCAGAGACATCCAGGGCGGTGCGAGGAGGGGGTAGAAGTCTTCGAAGCTCCTGTGTTTCCGCCTGCGTTGCCAGATGAGGCAAAGCAATTTGGCAGAGGTACGAAAGGTGGCAGCTTCTCTCTTTCTTCTTTGACAGCTGCTATCCCTTCATGTCAGTTACTGAAGAACCACGTGCGTCACTGTGCGTGGCTGCAGTAACTGACCTGAATGAACATCAGGTAGGGTGACCAGATTTTGAGGAGCAAAAACCGGGACAGATCAGACATAAAAGAAGGACTAAAGTCTTTACTCTCTATTTTTTATCTGGCACATCCCGTTTTTTGAGAAGCTTTGTGAATACATATGTGTGTGTTTATATATATATATATATATATATATATATATATATATATATATATATATATATAAACACACACTCACACACACATGCACAAGACTACATATATAAAATTAGCAATGGCCTGACCTCCCACCCTGCACCCCCAACTCACCCCCACCCACCTCTCTCTGTTCCCCACTCTGTCTCCTGCTGGGAGCTGACTTGGGACTGTGTCGCCTGATAGTAACAGGTAAATTACTTTAATTAGTTCATACTTTACTTATGATTCCCTACATGATGTGGCCTTTGTCCCAAAAACCGGGACATTTATTTAATGATCTGACCTTTGCCCCAAAAACCTGGACATTTGTTTAAAATTAAGAGAAGCGTCGGGACACCGGGACAGCCCTCTAAAAACCGGGGCTGTCCGGGGAAATCTGGGACGTCTGGTCACCCTAACATCAGGTGCTGTTATAGAATGCAGGAATAGGCTGCCAAGAACCAATAGCGTAGGGGGTTAAACCCGTATGTAGCACAGCAGGCTTTTATTTTTATTAGGATATTCCGCTCTCGTTGGGTGTAGTTTTTTCATAGACTTACAGCCCGGTGCAGTGGTGTACACTTACCATTAAAGCTATGCCCACATTTTATAGAAAAAGCATCATACTTTTAAGGGTGCGCTGCTCTCCAATACCGTTAAGCACAATCAGAACACCTCAATACCTCCAACACAATTTGAAAACATGACATGTACCAGACAGCTACAAATCCGCATTACACACTAATGCCGTGGTACTCAAAGTACGCCCCGCGCCACGGACTTACCTTGGCGCCCCGCGGACACGTCAGACAAACGCCATATGATAATGGCCGCCGTACATAAACATAGAAGAGGGCCGCGGGAGCATGCGCAATAGTGGCTTCTTTGCGCATGCTCCCGCGGCCCCCCTCTATGTTTACGTACGGGGCCATTATCGTATAGCGGGGTGGTTGTGCCCCCTGTAAGCCCTGCCCCTCCCACCCCCGCTGTCACTTCAGTGCGGCCCTCGGCCGCAAACCATACTGCAATTTTGGCCCCCGAGAAAAAGTTTGCGAGTACCCATGCACTAATGCAACAAACTCATACTCACACACAATATCAAAAGCCATTTGCCTAGAAAATCTTCCTGCGTCTCCCTTTCTGCCCAATCCGAGTTCCGTCTCAGGAAACCCTCCTCTACATACAAAGACTCCTCGGTGCATGCACCAATTAATTTGCAACATGCTTCTACGTGTTCAGCACACGTGAAAAGTTTAAAAAGTATAGAGAAACTAAAACATTTCTCCTCCGTTGAAGTTCCCTTAAGGAGGCTTAAGGATTTGGCAGAAGCCTCTGTCAACACTTGTTAATAGAAAGGGGACTCCTATGTACCACCCGTGGAGTGCCACTGATGCAATGTTTTGCTACTTTGCGTTACTGTGGCCAGCTTCCCAATGCAAATCCGCATTTGAATTATAATGTAAATACCAATGCAACACTTTGCACCAGGTTTGCATTACAAAAGTAACTTAACACTGCAAAGAGTTAGTAAATCTGGGCCTGTGAATCCAGAACCATCTGTGAGTATCAATAGTTTTCAGTGCCACAAACGATGGGTATAATGTGTAGCCATTCAAAAATACTTTGGGCCCTGGCCATGCAAGAAAATGGGCAGTGGGAAAGTATGCATGATTTTTTTTGCTTTTAGACAGAAACATATTTGCTCCTGTGCAACATCGACAACAGTACGTCTTAGCATCGAACTTTGCAAAACTCGAATGCATATTTGTATCGACTTTTATGGTATACCCAAAACCTTCTCTGAAACTGGTATCTGTTTTAAGTGGATTTTCATGGAGTAATCAACATGAGTTTCGGGGCTCTCTCCTGATCGCTACACCAGCTTGCGCTGTAAAACTGTTAGTGAAACGAAAACAAATATAAAGTAGGTGGAACAGACTTATCAATCTAAAAAAATCTGCCCGTATTTGACCCTGGTCTTAGTACATTGACTCCACAGTGTCTCCAGCTTTACCCTCGAGCACTCCGTGCTGCTGTGGCCCTCTGGCAGCCCCTGTGGCTTTTTTTGAACTCACATCCTTATTTTCACTAAGGAGTTCTCAAAGCAACCTTGCTCTCAAGCTAGGCTAATTTAAGCAATAAAACCCATTTCATGACCCGAAAGAACAGTTCAAAAGATTGCGAGAATTTTCTTTTTTTTCTTAACCAAGGTCTACTAAAAAATGCTGTAACAACTTGTGTTTGTCTGAGTTGGCTCGGTGGTGCTTAAAATAACCCGGGTTCCTGCGCTCGACCGCCCACTGATACAGATCGCTTTCATGTCTCCGAGCCCAGCTGTCCTCGCACATGGAGGTACCAGCAGCTAACTGCTGCTGGTGGACACAGTGCCCCCATACATCACAGGAATTCGCTGCAATAAAACGCTGACGCACAATGATATTCAAGCACTGACCTGGACTTCACATGTCCACTTTTGGAAGTATTTCCATGTTTGGGAATACTTCCGAATATGACACAAGTGTAACCTCTTAAAAATGGTCTCTTGTTGCTTCCATTAATTCTAGCAAATCGGAAAGAGAAATGAGAACCAATTGGCATTAAATCTGATTAGTTACAATATGCTTTTCAAATTCAGCATTTTGCGCAAACATTTTAGAACACGATCTAGCGCCTGATTGTAACGAGGGTAGTGTAAACTTAAAATTAACATAAAACACTTCCTTGAAGCAGACAGCGCAAAAAGGTATATTTTATATCTGGTATTAGAGCGGCCTCAAATGACCGTAGCTAGTACTTCAAGCATCAGCAAATGGAGCTTTCAGTGAAAGGAAGTCTTGGTTCTATGACAGGACCAGAGGCTCAGATTATGATTCTCTTTCTATGCTTTAATCTTTTGAGCAGCCAACCACAGAAGATTTAAAAAAACAAACAAAAAAAACATAGTTCAATATATGTCACGTGAGCACCATAGAGATGAACATTTATATAAGCCCAAAACACTAGCGTCCTTCCTCTTTCTTTGCTGCTTCCCAAGCCAGTTAAGTGCCTTTCGTTTTTTTTACCATGTTCCTTCTTAATCGCATTGTGTTATTATTATACGGCGCTTGCGTTTCTCTGCGCTAATTTTGGATATTGATTTTCTTGGTGGAGCGGGAGCGGACTGCAGAGCGTTTGCCCACAGTCCTATTTTTAGTCCCTCGGGACTCGAAGCACTTGCGTGCTCGCGCGCTCGCCCGTCTGTTTACCGCTCTTCAAACCAACAGCATTACGGCGGATTTTCAGGTCGGGCGATCGTGAGGTTAGCCTTTTAATAAAGAAAAGGTGCTATTTTCCCTACGGCCCTATTTGTTTGGCCTCCAGCAGTTTCCTCTTTAACGTGCTCCAATTTTTCATTACCTTTTTGGCTTCCTTACGCCCTGAAGTTCTCCTGATTAACTCAGGGTTGTAAAATTTGCTTAGGCCTTGCCTAGAGTGCTGCAGGCTGCTCACTCCAAGTTTTATTGTGTTTTTACCAAGCCTGCTGGGGTTTTTGCACTCCCCCTGACCGTAGCCTTTGGCTACCACAGAATTGGTATTCCTTTGGACCCATGTGAAAGGATTATGGCTCTTTCATATGCTTATGATGAGGATGAATATTTTGGGGTTGACGCGCCCTCTTTTGAGGAAAACCTAGTTGGGGCTCTTGATAACAACGTGCAACTCTCTGTTAATAAAGGCTTGGCGAAGTCTCTTGGTCCCCTTATTCATCATTTTGAGAGTTTTGCCTGTCATAAAGGTTGGCTACCCCACCTCACGCCATCAGATGACGCACAAGCTGGGCAGCCCACTACCTCTAAAGGTAAATCAAAAGCCAAAAAATGGGCTCACTCAGAGTTAGTTGATAAGCTATCTGCATCCATTCAAAAGGAACACAGATATAGTTCCTCCCAACAGCAAGAATGGCATGGGATTGATCAGTCGTCAGACCATACATCCTCAGACCCTACATCAGACTCCGACTCAGATGCAAATCAAGGGGACCGTCCTGGTCCAAGCAAACAAAAAAAGTCCTAAAAGTCCAAGAGCCCAGTCACTAAGGTTCCTTGAGTCTTGACATTTAACCCTGAGGACATTGCCCATCCTCGTTCTTCGAGTTGGACCCCACCCCCTGAAGTGGCAGTGTACATCCAGAAACACATCAGGGCAGGTTTTGATAAAGAAGTGAAAGCCAGACTTCGGGCAGAGTGCCCTAGACCAGACCTGGAAGGAAAGGTCACAGATACCCCAGATATCGACCCCACGATGGGGACGTTTATGAAGAAATGGGCTCATTCAAATGCTTATGATGAAGATGAATATTTTGGGTGGTGACGCTCCATCTTTTGAGGAAAACCTAGTTGAGGCTCTTGACAACAGCGTGCACTCTCCGTTAATAAAGCCTTGGCGAAGGCTCTTGGTCCTCTCACTCATCATTTTGAGAGTTTTGCCCGTCATAAAGGTTGGCTACCCCACCTCACGCCATCAGATGACGCACAAGCTGGGTAGCCCACTACCTCTAAAGGTAAATCAAAAGCCAAAAAATTGGCTCACTCAGAGATATTTGATAAGCTATCTGCATCCATTCAAAAGGAACACGGATATAGTTCCTCCAAACAGCAAGAATGGCATGGGACTGATCAGTCGTCAGACGCTACATCAGACTCCGACTCGGATGCAAATCAAGGGGACCGTCCTGGTCCAAGCAAACAAAAAAAGGCTGATACCCCAGATATCGACCTCATGATGGTCACATTTATGAAAAATGGGCTAAAGACCCTAAGAAGGGCCTAGACCACGATTGGAGGTTTTGCCAAGATAAGTTACTTGATCTCTCTGGCCCTCTCGCTAAGATTCTAGAACTGGCCTTCTTGGCTAAAGAATCTAATACTCCTATTGATCCAGATGTTTTAGTGGGTTGGGCTCAGAGAGCTATTTGCCACCTGGGTAATGCCAATGTGGCAATCTCCACAGAGAGGAGACGGTCTGTCTTAATGCACATAGACCCCCAGCTGAACGAACTCGCTGCTTCAGAAGCAGGACCGGTGGCTCAGGGACTTCTATTTGGAACTCCCTTCATCAAAGACCTCTCAAAATTCGCAGCAACGTTTAATTCAATGAACAAAGCCCAGTTGTCTCTAAAGAAGGTATTTCGGGATACTCTTTTTCGGAGGGCCGGACGTATGCAGGGTCGCTCTTCGGGCCGTCTCTACAACCAAGGCCCCAGGCGTGAGTCCTTTGACCGGGAACGAGATTACAACAGAGAACAATGATCAGACTCAACTTCTACCTCCCTCGCCCCGTGGAGGTCTGTCTAGATATCAAAACAACTACTATAAAGCACAACAGGGTGTCACCCAAGACTCCTCCAATGCAGTTGAGACTTATTCCTTATTCAGAGGTTACTCTTGGGGGCAGAGTTCAGCTATTTCTGACGGAATGGCAAAAACTGACCAAGGACTCCTGGGTGTTGGAGACTATACAGGGTTTCAAACTAGAATTCTACCAATCCCCTCGTCAGCGGTTCCCCCTCCCCTTCCCCATTTTTCCCTTCACGACCAAGAGATCATAAGCTTAGAGGTACAAGCTCTTCTTCAAAAAGGGGCCATTTGTCAGTCCTCCCCTCATCCCAGGTTTTTTTTCAGCCCCATCTTTCTGGTAGACAAGAAAGGAGGAGTTTCAAGGTTAGTCCTAAACTTAAAAGAATTCAATGCCTGGATAGTCTACAGGCATTTCAAAATGGAAGAAATTCATCTTCTGAGAGATATCCTTCAAGAAGGAGATTGGTTGGTCTGTTTGGATCTAAAGGACGCATATTTGAGCATTCCAATATTTTCCCCTCATCGCCGCTTTCTACAATTCACATGGCTAGGCCAATGCTTCGAGTTCCAGGTCCTTTCCTTTGGGCTTTCTTCCGCTCCTTGGTGCTTCACCAAAGTGATGAGACCTGTGGTAGAGTCTCTTTGCACAAGAGGGGTGCGTTTCATCGCGTATCTCGCCAAGTTGATTCTCATGGCCCAGAATCCCTTAGTTCTCCGCAAACACCTGTCGTGGACGATCCATCTTCTCCAGAGCCTGGGTTCCTCGATCAACCAACCCAAATCTTGTCTCCTCCCGACCCAACAGATAGACTTCTTGGGATTCCAGATAGACTCTGTGAAGGCCCAGTTGATTCTTCCCCAAAAGAAGGTTCGCAACATAAAGAAGGAATTACACCTCCTTTTGTCCAAACAACTTGTGTCCTTGAGGAATCTAGCTCGGATGGTGGGACTTTTATCGGCCTTGATCCAAGCTAACTTACCAGGTCCCCTGCATTACAGAGCTCTTCAGCGGCTCAAGATATCTCGCCTTCAGAAGGGCTTATCATATGCAGACAGCGTTCCTCTCTCAGTAGAAGCAAAGACGGAGATAGCCTGGTGGCTAGAACACATGGAGGAATGGCCGTGCGATCTTCGGCAACTCCCCAGATGTTATTCTGGAATCAGATGCCAGCAGATGGGGCTGGGGAGTCTGTTGTGGGTCCCTGACCTTGGGGGTCGGTGGTCAGAGGAGGAGCCTCGGTTCCACATCAATTGCTTGGAGCTTCTAGCCGGTTCGTTTGCGATCCGGAGCTTGTCACCCCTGCGGTCGGATTGTTGCATCCTGTTGAGGATGGACAACATCTCAGCAGTCAGATATGTGAACAAGTTGGGTGGTACGAACTCTCAGATTCTAGCCCGGATTGCCAAAGAATTCTGGCAAATCTGCCCACAACACTGAATTTCGGTCATTGCAGAATACCTGCCAGGGCTGAACAATGTGGTAGTGGATTGGAACTCCAGGTTTCTTCGGGATGGCAGCGATTGGAGGCTCCATCCGAAGGTGTTTCATTATCTCAACCAGAGCTGGGGCCCCTTCTCGATGGGTCTGTTCGCCTCGAGACTGAACCATCAGCTTCCACGATTCTTCAGTTGGAGACCGGATCCGGAAGCGATAGCCACGGATGCCTTCCTTCAGGACTGATCCCTTCTCCTGGGTTATGCATTTCCCCCTTTCAGCATGATTCCTCGAGTCCTGGCGCAGGTTCGCTGACAGAAAGCAGAGATTGCTTTAGTAACTCCACTTTGGAGGGCTCAAGCTTGGTTCCCTCTCACTCTGGAGTTGTTATGCGACTTTCCCCATCTAATTCCCCTTCAGTACAATTTATTGCGGGATCCCCTGGGGAACCCTCATCCCTTAATTGGGACAGGCAAATTACGTCTGGTAGCATGGAGAATTTCCAGCAGCAATGGCTCCTGTCGGGCATTTCTACACAGGCTTCACTCCACATCAACCAGGCTTGGGCATGTAGCACACAGAGATAATATGCTTCCGCTTGGAGGCGATGGGTTCATTGGTGTGCAGAACGGGATTCCGATCCCTTTCGTGCGATGTCAATCTAGTGGTTAACTTTTTGGCATCTTTAGTGGCTTCTGGTTTAGCCTACAGATCTGTAAATAATTATAGGTCGTCGATTTCTGCCGGGCATATTCCTTTCGCTGGCAACATTTTGTGGTTTGTAAACGTATGAAAGGTATTCAATTGTCTAATCCTCCTCAACCTTGTTACTTCTTGTCTCTTTGGGACGTTAATGTAGTGTTGTCTTTTCTTACGTCTTGGCCAGATAATATATATTTGTCACGTAAATAGCTGTCAGCCAAACTTGCTTTGCTGTTGTGCCTCATTTCTTGCAAGAGAGTGTCGGATGTTAGAGCTCTGGATTTGGCGGGGAGGATTTTTTCCCCTAATGGGGTCTCCTTTTCCATTTCTAGGCGCACTAAAACAAGCACTAAATCATTATCCTACGCTGCGTTCCCACATAATTCTAAGTTATGTGTACTGCAATGTCTAAAAGCAGATGAAGCAGCTATTAGTGAGCTCAGGAGAGATCCCGGAGGTCAGGTTTTAATTGCTCTACAAAAACCGTTTAATCCAGTTTCATCAGCCACTTTGGCCAGATGGATTAGATGGCTCCTTTCCGAAGCAGAAATTTATATCTAAATTTTTGGGGCCCATTCAGTCAGAGAGGCTATGGCCTCTAGATCTTTTAACTTTGGGGTAAGGTTGGAGGATATTATGAGAGCAGCAGACTGGTCTTCTGAGTCTACATTTAAAGCCTTTTATTACAAGCCTATTTTGGATATTGCTTCTGTGGTGGTGAAACAGCTTTGAACTAGCATAATCTGAGCCTCCGGTCCTGACATAGAATAAAAATTTTTTGAGCTTTCAAGTCAAGAATTTTTAATTCTATTAAGGACACAGAGGTGAGGATTATCCCGCCCTTTTTATATTCAGACATCGACTTACGAGTTAAGTAATATTATTTGTATTATACTGTTCAATTGTTGTTACCCACCCATGCCTTAATTTATGGTATGTAAATGATTCTGACGTTTGAGCTTTCCTTCTAACCTTTCATGTTTCTATGATTGGTCTTATGTGATTTTTCCTAGGATTTGAACAGAAATAACACTTGAGCTAGCGTTTCGTGGTGGTCGTTGACTGAAGTTTCCTCTTCTGGAATGGCGCACCTGATATGGACATTTTGTGTGGGATACTAGTTGAGACTTTCCCTTGGATTTTATGGTTCGATTTATAGACTGGTTCTTATTGACTCTTTTGTTTGTTGAAGCATTCGCAAAGAAAGAGGAAGGACGCTAGTGTTTTGGGCTTATATACATGTTCATCTCTATGGCTGTCACGTGATATATATTGAACTATGGAATATGTTTTGTTTTTTGTAAATCTTCTCTGATTGGCTGCTGGAAAGATTAAAGCATAGAAAGAGCAGCATAATCCTCACCTCCGTGTGCTTAATAGAACTGAAAATTCTCGACGCGAAAGCTCAATTTTTTAAAATTTTATTGACCCCAGGACTTTTCCCCTCCTGTGCCGAGCTTTTTTTGGGGCTATTTGGGGCAGTTTGCTCTTAGGCCCTCATAACGTTTTCTCCACCTAAGCTGTCCATACCAAATTTGCGTCCTTTTTTTCCAATATCCTAGGGATTCTAGAGGTACCCAGAGTTTGTGGGTTCCCCTGAAGGAGACCAAGAAATTAGCCAAAATACAGCAAAGAGTTTGTTTCTTTAAAAAAATGGGAAACAAGGGCTGCAGAAGAAGGCTTGTGTTTTTTTCCCTGAAAATGGCATCAACAAAGCGTTTGTGGTGCTAAAATCACCATCTTCCCAGCTTTCAGGAACAGGCAGACTTGAATCAGAAAACAACATTTTTTAACATAATGTTGACATTTTACTGGGACATACCCCATTTTTACTATTTTTTGTGCTTTGAGCCTCCTTCCAGTTAATGACAGAAACTGGTGTGAAACCAATGCTGGTTCCCAGAAAGCTAAACATTTCTAAAAAGTAGATAAAATTCTGAATCAGCAAGAGGTAATTTGTGTAGATCCTACAAGGTTTTCCTACAGAAAATAACCAGTGAAATAAAACAATATTGAAATTGAGGTAAAAAAACAGCCATTTTCCTCCATGTTTTACTCTATAACTTTTTCCTGCAATATCATATTTTCAAAAGCAATATACTGTGATGTCTGCTAGACTCTTTTGGTTGTGGGGATATATAGGGCTTGTTGGTTCATCAAGAACTCTAGGTACCCAGAGCGAATAAAGGAGCTGCACCTTGCAATGGGTTTTCATTGTATGCTGGGCATACAGCAATTAATTTGGTGAAATATAAAAAGTGAGAAATAGTAATCAATAAAACCTTTGTATTTCTAAAATGGGCACAAAATAAGGTGTTGAGAAGAAGTGGTTAGTTGCACATCTGTGAATTCCAGGGTGCCCATACTAGCATGTGAATTACAGGGCATTTCTCAAATAGCCGTCTTTTTTACACACTGTCTTACTTTTGGAATGAAAAAATGTAGAGAAAGACAAGGGGCAATAACACTTGTTTTGCTATTCTGTGTTTCCCAAAGTCTCCGGATAAAAATGATACCTCACTTGCGTGGGTAGGCCTTATGCTCGCGACAGGAAACGCAACATGGACACATCACATTTTTACATTGAAATCTGACGTGTTTTTTGCAAAGTACCAAGCTGTGGATTTTGTCCTCTAGCTCAGCCGGCACCTAAGAAACCTACCAAACCTGAGCATTTTTTAAAACTAGACACCTAGGGGAATCCAAGATGCAGTGACTTGTGGGGCTCTTACCAGATTATGTTACCCAGAATCCTTTGCAAACCTCAAAATTTGGCTAAAAAACACTTTTTCCTCACATTTCGGTGACAGAAAGTGCTGAAATCTGAGAGGAGCCACAAATTTCCTTCAACCCAGCGTTCCCCCAAGTCTCCCGATAAAATGGTTCCTCACTTTTGTGGGTAGGGCTAGCGCCCGCGACAGGAAATGCTCCAAAACACAATGTGGACACATCACATTTTCCCAAAGACAACAGACCTGTTTTTTTGCAGAGTGTCTAGCTGTGGATTTTGGCCTCTAGCTCAGCGGCACCTAGGGAAACCTACCAAACTTGTGCATCTTTGAAAACTAGGCACCTAGGGGAATCCAAGATAGGGTGACTCGTGAAGCTCTCACCAGGTTCTGAAACCCAGAATCCTTTGCAAACCTCACAATATGGCAAAAACACTTTTTCCTCACATTTCGGTGACAGAAAGTTCTGGAATCTGAGAGGAGCCACAAATTTCTTTCAACCCAGCACTCCCCCAAGTCTCCCGATAAAAATGGTACTTCACTTTTGTGGGTAGGCCTACTGCCCGCGAACGGAAATGCCCCAAAACACTATCTGGACACATCAAAATTCTCAAATACAAAACGAACTGTTTTTGCGGTGGGTGGGGCACCTGCGTTTTTGGTCCTGGGCTCAGCAGCCATCTAGGGAAACCTACCAAACCCAGACATTTCTGAAAACGAGACACCTGGGTGGAGTCCAGGGAGGTGTGACTTGATTGGATCCCCCAATGTTTTCTTACCCAGAATCCTCAGCAAACCTCAATTTTAGCTAAAAAATCAAATTTTTCCCACATTTCTGTATGGGATCACCGCACCGGGACAAATTTCCTACCACCCAACATTCCCCCCAGTCTCCCAGTAAAAATGATACCTCACTTGTGTAGCTGGGCCAAGTGCTTGTAACAGGGAAGAGCCAAAAACATGTTGAAATTGAGGGAGAACCTAAGCGGGTCCAAAAGGGCAGTTTGAAAAAAACATTTTTAGGCTGACAAGTGGGGCAGAATTTTTATCGGTATAGGTATGACAATGCTGAGTGGTAGGAATTTTGTGGATTCCTGCAGATTCCGGAGAGTTCCATCACAAAAATATGGGAAAAATGTGTGATTTCCTGCAAAATTGGAGGTTTGCAGGACATTGTGGGTAAGAAAATGGTGGGGGGTGCATGTGACGCACACCACCCTGGAATCACCCAAATGTTTAGTTTTCAGATGTGTCTAGGTCTTGGCGATTTTTCTACATGGCAGCGTCCCAAAGTCCATAAAGTGCAGCCCTCACCTTTCCAAGTGGGATGATTTTGAGAATTAGCCAAGCTCTCATGGCTCAAATGTAAAACCAAATCCCAAAATAATCAAATGTCCTCTTGCTTGTTGTGGGATAAGATGTTTTAGTGTGCAGGGGAAGAGCTGAAAGACTGTACCCCCTTCAGTTGGGGTGGGGGCACAACCAGGCCCATTCTGGTTGGTAGCCACCACCCCACTATTTTTTTTTTTAATTCCCTGGCATCTAGTAGACTTTCTGCCCCCCGGGGTGTGGAGCCGGGGGTAATTTCCCCAACTGTCCACTGGTGGGCAGAACAATTTTGACCCCATTTATTTGTTGTGGGGGTATGGCCATACCCCCACCCTCTTATTTTGAAAATCAAATCTTCCTTGGTCTCTGGTGGGCTTTCTGCCCCCCCTTGGGTGCAGATGGGCCTTCCAAAAATCAGCCAATCGATATGGCCAACAGTAATGTGCCCCCATGGGGAGCGACCCTTGCCCATGGGGAGCGACCCTTGCCCAAGGGGCTGCCCCCCCAAACAAAACACACACATACATAAACACCAATCCCTGGTGCCTAAGTGGTTTCTGCCCCCCGGGGGCAGATCGGCCTAATAGAAATACGCAGATCTGCCCCCAAGAGGAGCAGAAATGGCCTAAAATAAATTTGCCCCCCCCAGGGGAGCGAACCTTGCCTAAGGGTTCGCTCCCCTTGCGTGAAATTGGCGCAAAACATCCCCGGTGCCTAGTGGTTTCTGCCCCATCTGTCCACTGGTGGGCAGAACAATTTTGACCCCATTTATTTGTTGTGGGGGTATGGCCATACCCCCACCCTCTTATTTTGAAAATCAAATCTTCCTTGGTCTCTGGTGGGCTTTCTGCCCCCCCTTGGGTGCAGATGGGCCTTCCAAAAATCAGCCAATCGATATGGCCAACAGTAATGTGCCCCCATGGGGAGCGACCCTTGCCCATGGGGAGCGACCCTTGCCCAAGGGGCTGCCCCCCCAAACAAAACACACACATACACAAACACCAATCCCTGGTGCCTAAGTGGTTTCTGCCCCCCCGGGGACAGATTGGCCTAATAAAAATAGGCTGATCTGCCCCCAAAGAGGGCAGAAATGGCCTAAAATAAATTTGCCCCCCCCCCGGGGAACGACCCTTGCCTAAGGGGTCGCTCCCCTTGTGTGAAATTGACGCAACAAAATAAAGATCCCTGGTGTCCCCTATAGGGGCAGATTGGCCTAACAAAAATAGGCTGATCTGCCCCCAAGGGAAATGGTCTGAATACAATTAGCCCCCCAGGGGAGTGACCTTTGCCTAAGGGGTCGCTCCCCATCTGTAAAACAAAAAACAAAAAAATCCCTGGTGCCTAATGGTTTCTGCCCCCAATCGGCCTAATTAAAATAGGCCGATATGGCCTAAAATAAATTCCCCCCAGCGAGCGACCCTTGCCTAAGGGGTCGCTCCCCTTGTGTGAAATTGACCTTAAAAAAAAATCCCTGGTGTCTAGTGGTTTCTGCCCCCCCTTGGGGGCAGATTGGCTTAATAAAAATAGGCCGATCTATAATTTGCCCCCTACGGGAGCGACCCTTGCCTAAGGGGTCACTTCCCACCTATAAAAAATGGAAAAAAATAATTATCCCTGGCGCCTAGAGGTTTCCGCCCCCCCCGGGGGCATGTCAGCCTAATAACGATAGGCCGATCTGCCCCCAGGGGGGCCGAAAAGGCCTTGAAAATAATTGACCCCCTGGGGAGCGACTCTTGCCCAAGGGGTAGCCCACCTTATGCCAATTTCCTTGTTGGAAATAATCCCTGGTGTCAAGTGGGTATTTCAGCAGCCAGATCGCTTCACGATCTGGCTGCAGAAATGCTCTGAGAGACTTCAAAGGGAAGGAAATTCCTTTCCTTCTCTTTGAAGCCTCTCAGGCCCCCTTCACATGATCAGAAGAGAAATGCAAAGCGTTTCTCTTCCAATCGCGCTGGAAACTCAGCTTCCAGCACGATGGGAGGTGGCCTCTGATGAGGTCAGACATCACTGGGGGTTGTCGGGGTGGAAGGGGAATGGCTTCCCCTTCTATTCCTGCCCGGGGGGGGTGGGAGGAATGCAAGCGCTCCCTCCGAGCTCAGGTGCCAGGACGTAATGGTGACATCCTCGGCACAGGAGCACTGTGCCAGCGGACGTAACCATTACGTCCCCGGCACAGAACTGGTTAAAGATATGAAGGCGAGTATAATGCTATCTTCTCTTGCGTTTAATTCAATAGCAACCAAAAAGCAACTACAACTCCCAGCATTCCTAGCTGGAGAACTACAAAAACATGTCATAAAGGAAAACAACCAATCAGCACGCCATATGACTATAAACATCTTGACTGAGAGCAACAAGTCCTCTTTTCTTGCGTGAGCAGTTAATAAGCTCTGAATAAAGGAAAAATAAGCATCAAAATGGAAAAGCTAATAAAATCGTAAAAAATCTTTCCAAACAATTAATAATTTAAAGACACTTAGGCCCTCATTATAACCCTGGCGATCAGTGATAAAGCGGCGGTAATACCGCCAACAAGCTGACGGTTAAAAAAAGGGAATTATGACCACGGTGAAAAACGCCCACAAAGACAGCCACTTTAACAACCCGACCGCAACGGCGGTAGCAACAAGCACCGCAGCGGTAACCGCCAACAGCCAGGCGGAAGACAATGTTCCGCCCACTCTATTATAAGAGGCCTATCCGCCACCTTTTCCACGGCGGTACCAACAACATCAAAAGCAAAGCGGAAACAGTACACAGAAGGCAAAGGACTCACCCCTGGACACTCAGGGAAGAACCACGATGCCATGGAGCCCGAACTGCAGGTATTCCCAATGCTGGTCTACCTCCTCCTACACCAGGAATACCAACACTGGCGACGACGACCACGGTGAGTACTGCCGCCTAGCACACAGGGGAGGTGGGAGGAAAAAGAGAGTGACACACATGCAACACCCCCACCCCCAACAGCATACACACAAACAGATGCAACAACATTACACATCCACCTTGTACCCCTCAGGAGTAATGCAAGAACAAAAGGAATTGTTTGAAGTGAGTGTATTAAGATAAAATACTAGAAATACGTCCTCAAAATTCAAATCAGTATTTACAGATATACAAATGGAGGGACACTGCCCAGTCCATTATGTCCGTGGGCCACAGGGCCACATCACACAGGCCAAGGCCCCATCTTACTCCTGCATCAACACAGAGAGAACATTGCAGGGGCATCAGGTCGAAAATACACAGGCACCTCAGGGGGACGGGGAATGGGGGGGCACCTCAGCCGGAAGATGGTACAACACCACTGACCCTGGAGGGGGCTACATGCCCTGTGCTTGGTCCTGGGGAGTGCAAAGCCACAGTCTCTCAAGTGGATGCCTTCTTCCACTGGTTCTGGAGGGGGCTTTGTGCCCTGTGATGCAGCACGTGGGGAGTGCAAGGTCACAGTCACTCACCTGGGTGTCAGACCCACACGATTTGCAGTGGTCAGGATGCACTACAGTCCATGGAGGCATGACTACACACTGCCCGCCGGCGGCGACGGCTGCTCAGTGGTGGCAGTGCCAGTGCTGGTGTCGGTGCTCCCAGTGGTGGGGGGAGGCTCCAGCCCTTCCCCCGCAGCCTTGGAAAGCTGCCCACTGGGGCTGCTGCTGCTGGCAGTGGTGCTGGTTGCGGTTCAGGTGGCGGTGTAGGTGGCGGTGCTGGTGGCTGTGCTGGTGGCGGTGCTGCCAGTGGTGGGGAGAGGCTCCAGCCCTTCCCCTGCAGCCTCCGATGCCTGCCCACTGGGGCAGCTGTTGCTGGCAGTGGTGCTGGTGGCAGTGCAGGTGGCTGTGCTGCCAGTGGTGGGGGGAGGCTCCAGCCCTTCCCCTGCAGCTTTGGACGGCTGCCCACCGGGGCTGCTGCTGCTGGCAGTGGTGATGGTGCCAGTGCAGGCAGTGGTGGGGGGAGGCTCCAGCCCTTCCCCTGCAGCCTTGGACGGCTGCCCACTGGGGCTGCTGCTGCTGGCAGTGGTGCTGGTGGTGGCGCAGGCACTAGTTGGGGGAGGCTCCCGCCTTTCCCCTGCAGCCTCAGACGGCTGGAACGCAATGGTTGGTGTTGGGGGCTCAGATTCAGTCCCAGCACCAGGCCTACTGTCCTTCCTACCTGCAGGGGCAGGCCCTTTGCCCTTGCCGTCTGGTGGTGCCTCCTTGCCCTTGCCCTTGCAAGCCGGTGGTGCCTCCTTGCCCTTTTCCTTGCCAGATGCTGGTGTCTCCTTGCCCTTGCCATTTGGTGGTGCCTTCTTGCCCTTGCTAGCTGGTGGCACATCCTTGCCCTTCCCCTTGGCAGCTGGTGGTACATCCTTGCCCTTCCCCTTGGCAGCTGGTGCAGGCACACTGCCAGTGCTGATGGGTGTTTCCTTGGAGCCTCTCACACTTGCAGTAGCTGCCGTGGACTGGGTGGCTGAGGTGCTAGCCTGGGCTCTGCCCACCCTGGCCCAACATGAAGGACGGGGAAGGGTAGGGAAGAGGTTAATGGCAGAGAGGAAAAGCTTCTTAGGGACACTGGGACAGGAAGAGGGTGAAGGTTTGGGAGTGGAGGAAGACGGAGTGGTTGTAGGAGGTGTCTGTCTGCTGTGTTTGGGTGCAGGAGCATGGGCTGGATGCGGTTGTGAGATGGATGGCTGTTGGGTGTCTGAGTGCTTGCGTTTGTGTACTTTGGGAAGATGGGGTACAGACACAGTGGGAAAGCACACAGGGGACGTGCTCATGAATGTGGGGGCGGTGACTGCAAGTGAGGGGCGTGTAGTGATAGGCGTGATGGTAATGGAGGCAGTGGTGTGGATGTAGGTCATGCAGGTGTGGGTGTAGACGCTACTGGGAGTGAGGTGGACAACGAGGAGGAGGGGGACACAGTGGAGGCATTGGATGCTGGTGTGTCTGCATCTGGATGGGGTTTGTGTGAGTGCCTGTGGGATAATGTGTGGTGCTTGTGTTTGCCTGAGCCACTCCTGTGTGTTGTCTTGGGTGCATGCTTTTCTGAATGTGTGCTTGGGATAGGCTGGGGTTCAGGGGAATTGGACTGGGCAGAGGAAGTTGGAGAGGGGAGCTAGGAACAATAGCTGCCTTCAGGGAGGATGCCAGAGCCTGGAATGATCTATGTTGGGCCACCATGCCAGAGTGAATTCCCTCCAGGAATGCATTTGTTTGTTGCAAATGCCCTGCCAACCCCTGGATGGCATTCACAATGGTTGACTGCCCAACAGAGATGAATCTCATGAGGTCAGTAGCCTCCTCACTCAGGGCAGCAGGGCTAACTGGGGCAGGGCCTGAGGTGCCTGGGACGAAGGAGATGCCCACCCTCCTGGGTGAGCAGGCATGGGAAACTTGCTGAGGGGCTGCTGGGAGGGCGGTGCTGGTATGGAAGCTGTCTGCCACCACTAGGGAGCTTCCATCAGAGGAGGTATCACTTTCAGAACTGTCCCCTCCTGTCTCCTCCATGGTGCTCCTCTCACCCTCCGTCCCACTGGTGCCCTCACCGTCGGTGGATTCGGCCTCATGGGCCTTGTGGGATGCAGCTTCCTCCGTCGCCGGTGCCTCTGCTCCTTCGCCAGATGATGCTACTGCATAGAAGGACAGGATGACAAAACAAAAAGGGGGGAAGAGACAAAGGATACACTTGGTCAATGGCAGCAACAACACCACCGTTGGTGTACACAACACACAGGGAACCTCCCTACGCACTAGGCAATGCACTACCAGTCACACTGCTTGTCACCATGCCATGGACAGTAATACCTAATGCCAATTGCAGCATACCTGAGACCTACAGAGCCCTGGCCAGTAGTGGATGCCCACTAGCTTGGTTGCAGGTGGAGTTCATCAGCCCCTGCCCAACAAGGAACCGACCCTGCAATGTCTGGCCTGGCCTAGGGGCACCAACAGGCCCACATCCCACACCCGGAGACCACCCTACCATGCGTAAGTAGTATATTGGGAAACTGTACTCACCCCCTTGTGGCTGCTGTGATGGCCTCAAGCGCCCATCCAGCTCTGGATAGGCCACTGCCAGTATGTGGAACATCAGGGGGGACAGGGTTCAACGGGCACCCCTTCCTCCTTGGGAGGCCATCCCCAGCTGGGCCTCCACCTTCTTCCTTGCCCAGCATCTCAGGTCCTCCCACCATTTGCGACAGTGGGTGCTCCGCGTGCCATAGACCCCAAGGATCCGCACATCCTTGGCAATGGCACGCTAGATACCCTTTTTCTGATGGGTGCTGACCTGCAGAGGAAATACACATAGAAAAAGGGCATCAGTCATACCGTCCGGCCTGTTACACTAATGGCCCACCATATCACTCCCATCCCCTTACACACAAACATTGCCTACCATACATGCAGCACGCTGCCCAGGACCCTTCGACCTCCTGTTGAAGGTGAGGTAGCAAGTGAGAGAACAGATAGAAAATGGTGGTCAAGTCAGCGGCGGTGCGTACCGTCACATTACCATTGGCTAATGCAACCCATAGTGCCCAATGACAACCAATGAGGAGTTGCACGGCGGTACTCGACCGCCTCCCGCAACGGCGCACAACGTCAGTGGAATTACCTAATTTCCACATGTCCATCCACACAGGAGAGGTGGATGCCATTTCAGGGGGGGTGCAGACCATGGCACCTAACTGCGTCACAGCACACATAGGCACCATTTGGGCCTATACAACAACATACTGTTTCTGTCACAACATGCAATGCACTGTATATTTTGGAAATGTTAAATACTGACCAGATGCTCATCGTTTTGCCCCCTAGATTACAACTGCTGCTGATGAATAGGAGATGGAGACATACCCCCGTGTAAAGACCCCTGGTGGACTTGGCAACAATGGAGGACAGGCACATTATCCTCACCTACAGACTTGACAGGGCCACAATCCAAGAACTGTGTACCCAATTGGAGCCACACCTGATATCTGCTATCCGTCACCCCACTGGGATCCCCCCCTCTTGTGCAAGTCCTATCTGTGCTCCATTTTTTGGCAAGTGACTCCTTCCAAGTGACAGTGGGCTTGGCAGCAGGAATGTCTCAGCCAATGTTCTCAATAGTGCTGACAAGAGTGTTGTCTGCCCTGATGAAACACATTTGCAGCTACATTGTTTTCCCCCAGGTGGAGGATTTGTCCACAGTGAAAGCTGACTTCTATGCAATGGGACATATTCCAAACATCATTGGGGCAATTGATGGTACACATATTGCATTTGTCCCTCCCGCTGGAGAAATGAACAGGTGTTCAGAAATCGAAAGAGCTTTCACTCGATGAATGTGCAGATAGTGTGCCTGGCGAACCAGTACATCTCCCATGTCAATGCAAAGTATCCAGGGTCTGTGCATGATGCCTTTATCCTGAGGAATATCAGCATCCCATATGTGATGGCTCAACTCCAAAGGCACTGGGTGTGGCTAATAGGTGAGCCCATGGTCCCCACACAGTTTATGTTGGTGTGTGGGTTTGGCCCTAAGGGTTAGTGTCTGGCTAACAGGTATCCCTCGATATTTGCAGGTGACTCTAGTTACCCCAACCTCTCATGGCTACTGACCCCAGTGAGGAATCCCAGGACAAGGGCAGAGGAACGTTACAATGAGGCACATGGGCGAACAAGAAGAATTATAGAGCGAACCTTCGGCCTCCTGAAGGCCTCCATCTAACAGGTGGTTCCCTGTACTACTCACCCAAGAAGGTGTGCCAGATCATCGTGGCATGTTGCATGTTGCACAACCTTGCCTTACGTCGCCAGGTGCCTTTTCTGCAGGAGGATGAGGCTGGAGATGGGCGTGTGGCATCGGTGGAGCCTGTGGACAGGGATGAAGATGAGGCAGAGGATGAGGATGTGGACAATAGGATATCAATCATAAGACAGTACTTCCAGTGACACACAGGTAAGACACTATAACTTCACCTTCCATTGCATTTTTGTATTGTAAATTTTCACTTGCAGGCTGATATTCCCACTACTATGGCTGCTTACTGTTCCCTTTCACATGTCTATTTACAGATATCTGTGCCCCACTCTGGCTCCTGGTGTACTGACTGCAGCCAACTACAGGTCATACCTATGTACACATTACTGTACAGTTGATTTGCAATGTCTATAGATTGTTAAACAAATACATAGATCAATCACTTGAAAGACTCAATACTTGTATTTTTTACAAGGATGTTTATTTATGTGCTAATAAGTGGATGGGGTATTGCTGTAGGCTGGGGGGGGGGGGTGGAGGAGAGTCCAGGTAAAAGTTCCAGTCTATTTGTATCACAGCTGCATTGTCCAAGGGGGCATAGGAAGGGGAGCAATGGCAGTTGAAGGTGTTCAGGGTCACAGCGTGGGACACAAGGGTGACAATAAGGAGAGTCTTATTTCCTGGAAGGGGTCTTGGCAATGTTCTCTGGCTTCTGCCTGGATCGCACAAACTATTTGTGGGGTGGTTCTCCTTCTGCAGGGGGTGGGTGCTGGTTGCCTGTTGTTCCTGTGGGGGGGGGGGGGCTCCTGTCCACTAGCGTCAGCGGAGGTGGAGGGCTGTTCATCATTTTGGCTAGTGTCAGGGGCCCATTGGTGTGCCACTGCCTCCCTCATGGTGTTGGCCATGTCTGCCAACACCCCTGCAATGGTGACCAGGGTGGTGTGGATGTCCCTCAGGTCCTCCCTGATCCCCAGATACTGTCCCTCCTGCAGCCGCTGAGTCTCCTGCAACTTGGCCAGTATGTGGCCCATCGTCTCCTGGGAATGGTGGTATGCTCCCAGGATTTTGGTGAGTGCCTCGTGGAGAGTTGGTTCCCTGGGCTTGTCCTCCCCATGTCGCACAGCAGTCCTCCCAGCTTCCCTGTTGTCCTGTGCCTCTGTCCCCTGAACCATGTGTCCACCGACCCCAGGTCCCTAATTGTCCTGTGTTTGTGGGGTGGCGTGGGGTCCCTGTAGTGGAGAATACACTGCTGATTGACGTGTCCTGGGGACAGAGGTATGGGTCTGCTGGGTGGGTACTGTGGTGGTGTTTCCTGAGGAGGGAGGCTCTTTGATGGTATGGGACTGTGCCTGGGTAACCGACTGTCCAGAGGTCCCTGATGGGCCAGGTTGGTCATCCACATCCAGGTATGCAGAGCTGCTGTCATCACTGTGGGCCTCTTCTGTGGGAGGACTGGATGTTGCTGGCACCTCCTCTTCGGTGACGTTGTGTGGGGGACCTGTGGGGATTTAAATGCAGTGTTATTGTTTCTGCATCTGCCATCTTGTGCATGGGTATGTTGCCCTGTATGGTTGTGATTGACCTGGCAGCTTAGGCTTGTGTGAGTGGTGATTTGGTTGGATGGGTGATTGTCTCAATTGTGCATGCTTTGGTGATGGGTGTCCATGCAGGTCTGTGATGGGTGTCCATGCATTGGTGTTGGTAGTGGGAGGGGTGGGTTGTGATGGGGTGTATGTGAGGAGGTGGAGTGATGGGAGTGAGGGTGAGGGTGGGGGTATGTGATGTCATGCAGGTAGGGTGGTGATAGTAATAGAGATTTGACTTACCAGAGTCCATTCCTCCTGCTACTCCTGCCAGGCCCTCAGGATGCAGTATTGCCAAGACTTGCTCCTCCCATATTGTAAGTTTTGGAGGAGGAGGTGGGGGTCTACTGCCAGTCCTCTGTACTGCTATCTGGTGTCTTGCAACGACGGAACGCACCTTCCCCCGTTGGTCGTTGCACCTCTTCCTGATGTCATCCCTTGTTCTTGGGTGCTGTCCCATGGCATTGACTGTGTTCACGATTCTCCGCCACAGCCCCATCTTCCTAGCAATGGATGTCTGCTGCACCTGTGATCCGAATAGTTGTGGCTCTACCCGGATGATTGTCTCCACCATGACCCTTAGCTCCTCCTCTGAGAACCTGGGGTGTCTTTGTGGTGCCATGGGTGTAGTGTGAGTGGTGTGTGTGAGGGTGTGTGGGGTGATTTGTTGGGGTGTGTGCTGTGAGGTCCGTGGATGGTGTATGGGTGATGGTGTTTTGTGGCTGTTGTTGTACGGGTGCTCTTGCTGTATCTCTCTCTAGTGGCTATGTTTTTGAGTCTTAAAGGGTTGTGATTAATGCATGTGTGTGTTTTATAGTGGTGTGGGTGTGTGGGTGTGGTGTGTGTATGGGTGTCAGGTGTGTGTAGTTTGAATTGTCCAAAGTGGTGTTGTTTTATATGTGTGTGTGTATTTTGAGTGCTGCGGTATGTACCGCCAATGGTTTACCGCGGTTGAATGTCTGCCGTGGTGATTCGTGGGTCATAATGTTGTGGGCGTAGTTCTGTTGGTGTAACGGTGTGGGTTTTGCTACCGCCAGTTTATTACTGACCTTTGGGCTGGCAGACTTGTGTGTGTCGCTGTATAGTGACGGATTGCTATGTGTGTGTCATAATATGGGTAGCGGTAAACCGCTGCGGCAGTAGTATGTTGGCGGCAGTCAGCATGGCGGTAAGCAGGACTTACCGCCAATGTGATAATGAGGGCCTTAATGCCGAAGTCCGGGAACATGGCCATATCTTTGTGTCCATCCATGAATGACAACTTGGGAGCAGTCACAACCGAACCAGAAGGATGACAGAGGCGAGGTTGGAGTTCCTTCTTAAGACATCTGGTTAGGAGTAATGGTTGTACCTGATAAAACAAAGGGAGGGTTAAAGAAAGTGGAGGGATAATACTCACCTCCGTTTAATAAAATCAAGACTTTCTTTCACTGAAAGCTAAGAAAATCTCCATTTTATTACAAGTCATAGAGGCTCCTATTATGCTAGTTCAAAGCATAGAAACTAACGAACTGGCCACATGAGACACTGGTTAGCAATACAAAAGTTCTAAAAGTTGCCACATTTGACCAATCAGCCGATTTGAGAAAGTCAGCTAAACTCAATCTCACCCAAAAGGCTTTGGATGCCATAGCAACCTCGGGTAGAACGTGCCCCAAAGACAGAAATATCAATGCCCGCCAAATTCATAATTTCACCCAACTGGCTAGAGTGGTGGAAGAAACAAGGTTATGAGGGGTTTTTAAAGAGACGAGGAGTTGACGTTCCGTTGACTTTCACAAATCTTTCGTTCTAGAAATATATTCTCTCAAACAACTTCCCACACACAAGTTTGGATGTTCTCGGAAATACAGCTAGAATACAGACGTTAACTTTGTTTTTGTTCTTCTTCGAACCTGAAAGAAAACACATGCAGCAGTATACTGTACAGAGGAGATATCTAGAGCTCTAATATCTGAAACACGTTTTAATGATACTAAGCATAGAAGCACAGCATAGAAGCACAATTAATTTAGCAGAAAGAAATTTCAGAGACAAAAGGAAATTAGCTGGTTCCTTTAGAAAAAACTGTAAAATAACATTAACATCCCACATTGACCTATACTTAGGTAAAGGAGGTTTGGAAAATCTTTCTCCCTTCAAAAGATGGCATATCAATGGATGCTGTCCAACCGGTTTATAGTTGATTCTAACATGTTCGGCAGAAATTGCTGACTTATACATATGAACCGTTCTGTACACTCTGCCCTTAGAAGCTAAGGAGGCCAAAAAATTTATAATCAAAATTACATCCCCTGAAAAGGGATTGGCACCCCTGTCCATGGACCAATTATTCCACACTCCCCAGGCTGACTTGTAAGCCTTGGTTGTTCGATGAGCCAAGGCTTGTCGCATGAAGCTAGCAGCCTCCTGCGAAATTCCTGGGGTTCTCCAGGAAGACCCAAAACCATCCATGCTACTAACCATAGCGATTGATCGATGATTAGATTGTAAGGGCCACCTTGAGGATTCTGAAGTAGGGAAGGAAATTGTGGTAGAAGGACTGGAAAGTCCATTGACAATTCCAGAGCTGACGGGCACCATGGTTGACCCTGCCAGATAGGGGTGATTATCAAAACTTTCGTAAATTGGCGTCTGATCTGAGCTAAAACCCTGGATATCATAATGAAGGGAATAAAGGAATAATTTGTCTGGTTGCACCAATCTTGTAGAAATGTATTGGTAGCTAAGGCTTGTGGATCCGGTCTCCAACTGTAAAAGAGAGGAAGTTGGGTGTTCAAGCGGGAGGCAAAAAGGTCCACAGTGAAGGGACCGAATCAGGAAGAAAGATTTTTGAAAACTGAAGTATGGAGATGCCAGTCGTTGGAGTCCCGAAGAAACCTGGAGCACCAGTCTGCAATCGTGTTCAGGATTCCTAGAAGGTATTCTGCTTGAAGAGATATCTGCTCCTGGAGGCAGAATTCCCAAAGGCTCTTTGCTAATTTGGCCAAAGGTTGGGATCTTGTGCCTCCTAAATGATTTATATACTGAACTGCTGATAGGTTGTCCATTCGGAGGAGAATAGTACAACTTACCTTGCCGTTGGCAAATGTTTGGATCGCAAAGGAAACTGCAGGAATCTCTAAACAGTTTATGTTCAACGATAACTCCTCTTTTGACCATACTCCTCCAGTCGAGAACTGTCCACATCTTCCGCCCCAACCAGTCCGACTTGCATCAGATTCTAAGACAAGATCTGGTGCTCTAGAGAAAATTGCTCACCCGTTCCACGCTTCCAGATAATCTATCCATCACTGGAGTTCGACCCGCGAGTCTTGATCTAACGAGACAAGGTCTCCGTAACTGCGACCCTTGCGAAGATGTTGAATTTTTAAATGCTGAAGAGCTCGGTAATGAAGAGGTCCGGGAAAAATAGCCTGAATAGAAGAGGCTAGAAGATCTATTATGCGCGCTAACAACTTAAGCGTAATCTCCTTCCTTATATCAACTTAAGCGAAATCTCTGACTGGTTTAGAAGATAGAGAATCTCCTTCCTATATAAGAAATTTTCTTTACTGGAAGCTGGAGAATCGATTTGTCTGAATCTATAAAAAATCCTAGAAATTCCATATGGCGAGAAGGTCTGAGATCCAATTTTTCTTTGTTGATGATAAAACCCAGACTCTGCAAGAGGGACTTAAAACTTGTTAACTGTTCTATTAGGATAGATCTGTCTTGATGCAAAATTAGGAAATCATCCAGATAAGCCAGGAGTCTGACCCCTTGAGCTCTCATGTGAGTTACAACTAGCTTGAGAACCTTGGTAAAACACCATGGAGCTGAAGACAGGCCAAAGGGAAGGCTTTTGAAATGGTAAAACTGGTCCTTCCGTTGAAATTAAAGGAATTTTCCGAAAGACTGGTGGATTGGAATAGAGGGATACGCATCTTGGAGGTCTAGACGAACCATCCAATCTTTCTCTAAAAACGAGTCCCTGAGATGTAAGATAGTTTCCATCTTAAAATGGTGAATTACTTTAGATTTATCAACGGACTATATTTTTTGTTCTTTTTTTGAATTAGGAATAAAGGGCCAGATGTAGGTAGGTTTCATTTTGCGAGTTGCAAATTGCGAGTACTAGCGACTCGCAATTTTCAACTCGCAAAATGAAATGCAGAAAGGTGTCTCAGACACCTTCTGCGACTCGCTATAGGGTCGCAAAGACCCACCTCATGAATATTCATGAGGTGGGTCGCAGTTTGCGACCCCATAGCGAGTCTAGGCACTCACAGGGATGGTGGCCTGCTGGAGACAGCAGACCACCATGTCTGTGACTGCTTTTAAATAAAGCAGTTTTTTTTTTCTTTTTGCAGCCCGTTTTCCTTAAAGGAAAACGAGCTGCAAAAAGAAAAAATACCGAAACCATTTAGTTTTGGTTTTTTCAGAGTAGGCAGTGGTCCATAGGACCACTGCCTGCTCTGAAAAATACTTTTTTGTGGCATTCACAAAGGGGAAGGGGTCCCATTGGGACCCCTTCCCTTTTGCGAATGAGTTACCATCCACTTCAAGTGGATGGTAACTGCGGTCGCAAAGCAACTCAACATCACGATGCGGTCGCAAATAGGAAGGGAACACCCCTTCCTATTTGCGAGTCACAATCACATTTTGCGAGTCAGTACCGACTCGCAAAATGTGACTCTGCATCGCATAAGGCCTTTTGCGCCTCGCAAACTGCGTTTTTCGCCGTTTGCGTGGCGCAAAAGGCTTCCTACATCTGGCCCAAGGTACTTACAAAACCTAAAGGGTGAGGGGAACATTTTTCTATAGCCTGTTTGTAGATTGAATCTCCTGAGAGAGAAGCCTTTCCTGTTCTTTGGAAAACACCAGCGGTTTTGGTAGGCACTCCTGCACTGGAGTGGAATAGAGCTCTATGAAATAACCCGAAACAGTTTGCAAAACCCACGGATCTGCAGTTAGCTTTTGCCAATTCAGAAGAAACATACTTGTCCGCCCCTGACTAACAACGGGCCAGAACACAAATCTTTTACCTGAATTTTGGAACCCTCTGGCTCTGTATCCACGTTGTCTGAAAGAACTATTCCTCTGTGGATAGAATTGTGGCTTTAAATCCTACTGGGATCCAAAGGAGCCTCTGGTCTGATTGACCGCACCTCTGTGGCCAACTCAGCTGGCAAAGTGGCTCCTACCTTTGCCGGCCCGTCCAAAAACACAAGAGTGGAATATTTTTTGCAAAGAAGTCTGAGCCTTGTCAATGGACGCAAAATTGGCCACATATTTCCTGAGCTCCTTAATAAAGGAGTCTCCAAAAAGCAATCCATTAGCATCCTGACCCATCTCTTTTGAAGCTAAGTTGCTTAGTTCGTGGTCAATCTTCAAAAGAAGGCTCTTCCGCCTCTCTTGCGCCATAGCCGCATTGGTATTACCTAATAGGCATACCGCTCTCTGAGCCCAATTGGATAAAATCACCAGGTCGGCTTTGGTGCCCTCCATCCTGGCTTCTTCTGCCAAGTCTAAAATCCTCGTGAGAGGACCAGAAAGATACAACAATCTGTCCTGGCAATTGGTTTAGGCTCTATCTACCCCTTTTTTGGGATCTTTTCCAAACTTGGTGAAGAACATTATCATATTAGGATTAATCACTGGAGTAGACAAGATATTATTAGCTAAAGATGGTCTAGGACATTCTTATTTAAGTCTATTATGTGACAATTTATCCAAAGGTTGTCATAATTTATTGGCGACATAAGAGGCAACATGTTCACAAGGCTACCACTTAGTGGAGTTTGGGTGACGGATAAGCGCAGGATCAAACATTAGTTGACCTGAAAAGTCTAAAATAGTTTAATTAGTATTATTATTACAAGCCTTCGAGGACTCTCCCAATTCAGAAAGAGAAGTTTTATGCCCCTTCTCCACAGGCCCTGACCAGATCATTATGTCTGGATCATCCTTACCCTTGTCAGAATCATCAAACTCATCATCCGTGTCTCCCAACTGAGTCATATGTAAAGGAAAACTTAGATTACTGGACGTACCAAGTTCAGAGACAGAAAACTTTGAAGGAGAGTCAATATTTGCACCAAAATGATCTGCGAATCTTTTCTTGGAGTGTTTAATACCAGCACCAGAGGTATCCAATGTTAATAATTTTTTAACAGAACCCTCAAAAGATTTGAAAAAATATGTCATAGAATTTGGCACAGCTTTTTGTACAGAATCCTTAATAAAGGAATCCAGATTATCCTTAAATAATTGTGCTTCTTCTGCAGAATTTTTTTCCATATTTATTGGCAAAGGATGCGGGCATCAAAGAGTTAACAACTTGAAAATAGAAAGAGTAACCCACTGGAATTGAAAGGGTTAATTTCCTCTAGCCGAGCAAAAGCAGGAAGCATTGGTGTCAAGAATAACAATAAGGGGGCGTGAACTTGAACTCCAAGGCAGACAGAGGCCAGAATACGACCTGACAAGACGAAAATAGGCTCGAACTAACAAGCGGGAAAAGGGAGAGGAGCCGGCAGCTGTCTCCACAGGACGGGACACACAGAGGCCGGTAAGGGCGCCACCATTGAATTGGAGAAGCATGCGCTACAAGACGAACATTGTGTCCAAACAAGCAGAAATGTTTAAACAAACACCCGTAATGAAATTCCTACAATAACAATACATTTACAACATAATATTAACTATTAGAACATTATACAGTTTATATAAATATAATAAAAGTAGACAAAAAAAGTGATACTTATCTTGACTGCGAGCAGCAAGAAAAGAGGACTTGTTGCTCTCAGTCAAGACGTTTACAGTCATATGGTGTGCTGATTGGTTGTTTTACTTTATGACATGTTTTTGTAGTTCTCCAGCTAGGAATGGAGGGAGTTGTAGTTGTTTCTTGGCTGCTATTGAACTAAACGCAAGACAAGATAGCATAATAGGAGCCTCCGTGACTTGTAATAAAATTGGAAGCTATTTTTCTACCTTTTCCAAAATGATTCATTACTAACTGGCACAATCTCTGTCCTGAATTTTTAGATCATAGGTGTATTAATCTAATTAGTTCAATGGAAGCAGATTGAGACAAATCTACTGCGACCAGATGTCCCGGATTTTACCGGAGAGTCCACGTTTTTAGTGGACTGTCCTAGTGTCTTGACGCATTTGTTAATTTTAAATACATGTACAGGAAGGTGAGGTCATCCTGCAAAGGAGAAATGAAAGGTATGCTTTCCTTTCCACAAATGCTGCTAAAATCTGAAATAACTTGCTTCTTTTTCTGCCAGGCAGCACAGGCCGAGCCTGCTTCCAGCAGAGTGACAGATTGGGGAGAAGTGGGCAGGGGGGTGAAGGGTGGAAGTTCTGCCATTGCTAAAACATAGTGTACATGTGTATGTACATATATGCACTGGTAAATGTGTGCATGTTTATATATATACATGTAAATGTATGTATATAAGCACACACATATATATATGTACATATATATATATATATACACACACACCACACATTTAAAAGGGTATGCAAAAAATGGGACAGGCCACACGCAAAACTAAGGCTAAAGGCTTTATTCCTACTATTATGTCTTCCCTGTTCCGGTTTTTGTTTCTCAACATCTGGTCACCCTAGACAAAGCACTCATAATGCATCAGGCTATCACACAAATGTCTAGGACTGGAAAACAGGTCAACATGGCATGGAGTAAAGGGTCCACCCTACTGGCAGGAGTAGCTAAAGTGGCATTTTGAGTTGCCCTTGGTTGACATTTTACAGGCATAGACTGTATTTTTATGTCAATGCCAGTGAAAACAATTGGCAAAATCAGTATTTTTTTTTTACTTTCGTACGGTAAATATCCTCAAACAACGATGCCGGAACCACAACAACATTGTTAACGCAAACAGAACCACACTCGCGTAAACAACAACTCTCTTTTTCTCTGCCTTAACCACACATGTGCTGAACAACACACATGTGTGGTTAAGGCAGAGAGAAAGGGAGTCAACATCGGGAGAGGACGTGGTCAGGTAAGTGGGGCTGGGTGGTAGTTTTGTTTTTGGGGTGGGGGTGAGGGTAATTTTTTTTAGGGGTAGGGATAATTTTGTATTTAGTGTGGGTGGTGGGGTGGGTTTTTACGGGCGGGGTGAGGGGGCAGGTAATTTTGTTTTTAGGGGTGGGTTTTTAGGGGCAGAGTAAGGGGTCGGGTTAATTTTGTATTCAGGGCAGGTGGGGGCGGGTTTTAGGGGTGCAGGTGGGGGGTCCGAGTCATTTTTTATTTAGGGCAGATGAGGAGTCAGATTTTAAGGGGCAGGGGTGGGGGGTCAGGGTAATTTTGTATTTAGGGCAGGGGTGGGAGGTCGGGGTAGGACACAGTAGGTAAGTGGGGCTGGGAGAAGATTGGGGGTATTTTTAGGGGTGGTTGGGTGTGTTTTTGTTTTTTTAAGGGGCTGGGTGGGGGGTTGGGGTACTCTAGTTTTCAGGGCGGGGTGGGGGTTGGGGTAATTTTGTTTTTAGGGGCAGGTGTGGATGGTCAGGGACATTTTGTATTTAGGGCGGGTTTTTATGGGTGGGAGGGGCCGGGGTAATTCTGTTTTTGGGGCAGGGTAGTTTTATTTTTGGGGGTGAGGGTCAGTTGTTTTTAGGGTGGGTGGGGTTGGGGTAGGTTTAGGGCTCAGGTGGGGGGTTGGTCTAGTTTTATTTTTGGGGCGGGTGGGGGGTCAGGGTAGTTTTATTTTGTGGGTGAGGGTCACAGTAGTTTTATTTTTGGGGCGGGAGGAGGGGCGCAGGGTCGTTTTATTTTTAGGGTAGGGTGGGAGTGAGGGGTCTGGATAGGTTTGTTTTTAGGGGCTGGACACTTTTATTTTTGGGGTGGGGGTCAGTTGTTTTTAGGGCAGGTGGGGGTTCGGAGTAAGTTTTAGGGCTCAGGGTGAGTGGGGTGTATTCGGGTAGTTTTTAGGAGCAGGTGGGGGCTTGTGGGTAGTTTTATTTTTAGGGCAGGTGGGGGTCAGGGTAGTTGTATTTTTAGGGCGGGTGGGGGGATGGTATGCGAAAACCATGCATGCCGTTCCACACATGCCTCTACTAGGCATGCCTTTACAATGAAGAATCATTTTAAAGGCATGCGTGGTTAAGCTATTCATGGAAACAACTCGATCGTTGTTCCAACCGTGTTGTTCAGGCATGTGTGGTTGGTGCATGCATTGTTCTATCATACATCCTTTTCGTACTAAACATGTAATCATAGAGAAAGTGGAGAGAGTGCCTCTATGGGGACTGTAGAGTGCCACCCGGCCTCTCCCCTACAATGTAACACACATGCAGCCTAACATCGAGTGCGCCCGAAGGTATAAATAAAGGCTGTGATCACTCGTGGTCACTCGGTGATACCCACTATATTTTGTATACATATTGTGACCATGCCTATAGCACCCTGTCTCCCTGCTGCAAGATCTGGCCATAAGTATCCCCGAGTGCAGGGAATACTTGCCTCCACCAACATCTCAGCTGAACACTGAGCGGTGCACAGGAAGAAGCACTGCTGCACGGCAAAGAACACTCAGCCATGCGATCCAACTGCCAGCAAATGGCTACGGCACCACACCCGCAGGCGAGAGGACCACTGTCCGGGACCAAGGTCACACCTGCATTAGGTGCCCCCACCCACCTGAATCTGCGGCACCATGCGGATGGCATAGCCAGCAACTTGAGGGAGGCTGCCATTGCCCAAGTGAAAAGGCTGCAGCAACACCTAGTGGTTGAGTGCCACACCAAAACCGGCCCTGAAGATCACAGCAGGAGCACGTGGCTCAAGAAGAGTCCCCTGAGAAATTGAGCAGTCTGGTGCTGCTGTGGACATATCAGGGCTAGACAAGTCTCCGAAGAGGCATGCCCGAGCCTGCCACGCGCCTCGGTTGCTGGCAGCAAGGCAGAGCGAAGAACAGATACATGGTGATTTGTTAAACACATTTAAAACGAAAGAAAGATAAACATAAGCACAAGAAGACCATAAGGGACATAAGTGATAGACTGTATACAGTGGGTTCCTGAAGCTATCATAGACTCAGCACAAAAGGCCCAGGAGCAGCCTGAGCCTGAGTACTGAGAGAGAGAGTATACTATAAGGAAAAGAAATGTCAGCCCAGCAACTAGATGCAGTGCCTTTCTGCTCCTCAATGGTGTGCACACAAGTCCGTCACAACATTGCCACCACTTAGCCAACTAGTAGACCCAGCTACGGCTGCCCCATGTTGCCACCAATGGATTGGGTGCCTGCAACACTATTTTTGTGCCACACGTGAGTCAGTCAGGGCAGTGAAGAGATCAATGATACTCCACATAGGTGACACATTTCGGATGACCTATTCGAACACATCCTCTGCACTAGAGGAGACGAGGACTTCAAAGCTGCCGTAGCAAACCGAAACAGGCACTTTGATCCCCAGTTCTGCTCATAGACATCTTTTACACACAAGCTATCAAGCACCTGCACTGACATCAACCAACCGGATGAAATCAGGGCCCAACTGATCTAGGGTTGCAGGTCATCTGCCCTACGAAAACTCATACTTTGTCAACCAGGCATCTCATTAGATAATATTGCGATATTGGTGAGATCCCACAAACTGGTAGACAGCAGGTCGGAGGACATGGGGGAGGTGCTTGCAAGGGGATCATCCCCGTCGAATGCAACCCGAACAGTCAAGATCAAAGAGGAGCAGGTCTATGTCATCCAAAGACACCCCACCCGTCCGAGCAACTCACCCACTTCCAAACAATCTGAAAAAAGGGTGCGTGAACTGTGGAGTGATGCACCGAACACCTAACTTGTGCCTAGCGCAAGAGATAACATGCTTAAAATGTGGCCACATAAACCATTTCTCAAAAGTGTGCTGTAGTTGCTGGTCAAACACAAGCATAGGATACCATTGGCAAGAGTGACCTACCCACCCACCGTTATCCCTTGATGAAGATAAGATGGGGCACTCGGTGCAGCGGGCAGAATCCATGAATTGCCCAGAAGATGATGACAATAAGTTTTCACAATATTATTCACTGATAGTGAGAGCTATCACGTGCAGCCCCCGCCAATGAGCACAGTGGTAATCGGAGGACAGAAACCACTGCTCTCATCAACACAGGTGCATTCATAAATGTCTTGGACACAACCCAGTTCCGCAAACTCATGCCACAACCAAAACTGACACCTACCAAAGCCTGGATCTACATGTACAGGAAAACAGAAGTGCTACCCCTGAGAGGAATTGTTGAGGTGACAGTGGAGAGTGAAGGACAGAAAACGTGAGCCAGATTCTATGTAGGCAGGGGATACACCCAGTCACCCTCCTTGAATGACACACAGTGGAGGAATTAGGTTTGGTCTTCTTTGCCCAGCGGTGCTTGGCACGCATGCAGCAAACATTCTAGAGGAGTCCCCGCAGTTGTTCATAGGTTTGGTATGTCTAAAAGGCCTGACAGTAAAGTTCCTCATTGACAAGGCCATAAAACCTGAAGCTCTCAGACACAGAAGAGTACTATTCCACCTTTGCCCACTAGCAGAAAAGGAATTGGACCAACTTGAAGAGCCAGTGGTAAATGAAAAAGTGATGGAACCTACCCCATAGATGTTGCCCCTTGTGATACTCCCCAAGTCCAAGCAACCCAGATCCATGAGACTATGCATTGGCATGCAGCTCCCAAGCAAAGCACTAAGCAGGAAACGACACATGACCTTCACAGTAGATGACATAGTAGCAGACCTCAATTGGGGCTCATTGGTTCTCAAAGCTAGACCTCATTGCAGGATACCACCAGTTTGAGCTCGATGGAGCGAGCAGATACATGACCACATTCTCAGCTCATGTAGGTTTTTGCAGATACAGATGCCTTAACTTTGGAATTTCATCTGCTGTGGAACTACTTCAGGATGTCATCCAGGAGATCCTGTTCTGGTTAATCTGTGTGCTAAATGTGAGCCATGACATTCTGATATACTCTGACATCTTAGACGACAACCACGTAAGAACTGCAGCTGTCTCACGAATTGGGTCAGAGGTGAGAAGCTTTCTCGGAATGGCCAACTACTGTTGGTGTTTTATCGCAAACCTGTTTACTCTATCAGAGCCCCTCCGGGCCCTAACAAAGCACAACAGTCCATAGGAACAGGACAGCTGAGTTGACTGAGCATTCAGGATAGTGAAGGAAGCACCCCTAGAAGGTGCAGAAATTGCATATTTCAACTGCAGATGCTGCACAAGCTGGTAGTGGATGCAAGCCCTGTGGGCCTTGGTGTTGTCCTGCTATAAGAAAAACAAAAAGGGTCATGGGTTCCCATTGCCTATGCCAGCTGGGCTTTCATGGACACAGAGACCCCGTACACACAGAGTGAATGCAAAGCATTAGCAATCCGATGAGCTTCCAACACTTCCACTTGTATCTCTGTGGGCAGAGGTTCTGGTTTGAGATTGACCACAAACAGTTGGTCCTCCTGTTTGCTCGCACTTCTAGGAGCGGACCACTGCGTATTGAGTGGTGGGTCGAGCAGCTCTAACTGTACACATTTGAGATCATGTACCTCCCAGGGGTAAATAACCCAGCAGACTACCTGTCCAACACCCAGCAACGCCAGCTGGCACCAGCACCATGGAGGAAGACAAAGGTGCAGAGGTGCCGAGGAATTTGTGAGAATGAAAGTCCATGAAGCCTGCCCAAGTGCTTTCTCTCGCAGAAATACAGAAGCCACTGAAAGTGACACAAGTATCTCCAAAGCTAAAGAGCCACTGTGTAGAAGACACCGGCACAACTTCCTAGACAGTGCAAAAGCCATCACTGCGAATGAGCAAGCGGCGATGATCCAGATCTAGAGAAAACCAGAGAGCTTAGCACGAGTGAAGAGGGTTTACTACTTAGAGGATGGCAGACTGTGATGCCGAGGAGTCTGTGGGCAAGAGTCATAGAGCTGGCACACCAGGGACATCAAGGTGTCGCAAAGACCAAAGCCCGGCTCAGAGACAAGGTGTGGTTCTCTAGCAAGGACAAATGGATGAGTCAGAAACTGTCACTTCTGCGCCACCACAGAGGAGATCCACCATCTGCCCCGGCGATCACAGAAGAAGCCTGCCAAACACCATGGTTATTTGTTAATATGGGCACCTTTTCTGATGACAGCAGCAGTGGTGGACAGCCACACCAGGTACCCTGTAGTGAAACTGGTGTGATCTACAGCATTTGGTTATGTCAAATCCACACTGGAAAAGATCTTCACGTTACTAGGAATTCCTGATAAAGTAAGTACAGGCATACAGGCAATTGGCCTCCTCTTCCAGGGGCAAAAATTCCAACTATATCTCCTCAGTTTGAACATAAGGCATTGAAAAGTGACCCCACAGTGGCCCAAGCTAATGGAGAGATAGAGGGCTTCATGCACACTTTGAACAGAGCACTACAAATCAGAATGGAGCTGGTAGAAGCTGCAGGATGCTGCCTGCACAGATTCCTGAGAGCCTACAAGCAGACACCGCACAGCACCATGGGGTGTGCGCTAAGTGACCTGCTGACGAGGTGTGCTAGAGACGTCATTTTGGCTGGACCCAGCTGGAGCCCCAGAGTCATTGACATCCAAGCCATGCAAGAGAAGCTGCAAACCACAAATGACCAAGCCAGTTAAGATCGCAGGGCAGTTGTCTCAGACCTTGTTATCAGAGACAAGATGATCATGAAAGATCAACACCTGGGATGGAAGATCCACACTCTTTTCAAAAGAGAATTGTGGGAAATCACCAAATCTAGGGGACCATGGTCATTGTTCAACACGGAACATCCTCGGTGTCCAGAGACATATCCTGGTTCAAGAGGGCCAGGTCAGGGGAAGGCAAGTTGGAAAGCAGCTGAGAAGCTGTGGAGAATGACACAAATTAGATAAAGCCACACTCGGCCAACGTACAGACACAGTATCAACAAGGCCAGATCAAGTGATGGGGCTTTGGGAGTAACAAGTAGCCTAGCACCTGAAATACAGGTGGGAATGAACGATGAACAAACCACAAGTCAAGGAGCAAGTAGTCACAGCCCAATCCTGCACCCAGCCAGAGACTGAGAGAACATGTATGTTACATCCCACTTAATTGAATGAATTGCTCCTTTTACACATTAGTAAACCTTGGGAGTGATGTAGAGTGCCACCTGGCCTCACCCTTACAATGTAACACACACACAGCCAGAGAACTGGGCGTAGGCCGAAGATATAAATAAAGGCTGGGTGATCGCTCATTGTCACTCAGCGATACCCAGGACATTGTGTGTCCTGCTATTACACATATTGTGCACCATACCTAGAGGGGCCTGTCTCCCTGCTGCTCACTCTGTAATAGCATACAGATATTGAGAGTTGCTAGAGGATTATGTGGAACAGATGTTAGCGACCCTTTTCGATGCAGATGTCTTTTATGAGATGTTGAAAGTGGAAAGGGCACATAGATCCCTTAAGAGTAAAGTGCTACCCAGAGTGCCTGCCAGGTCCATTTTTGCGCATCTCCTAAATTTCAGAGACCATAACACTGCTCTCCATTTGTCCCAGGAGAGGTACTCTCTGTCCTTTGATAGAAATGCCCTTTACTTCTTTCCAGACTTTACTACTGCTATTAGGTGAGACATATGTTTTTTCCCTGCCAATCAGGAACTCCAGCAAGCTAATAGTCTTTATGCCATGCTGTACCCTGCCAGGCACTGGGTCTGTTTCCAAGGGAAACACCAGATTTTTCGAACCCATCAACAGGCCACTGAATTCTTGCAGAAGGTTCCTCACACCAATCTGAGGAGGAGTCGGTCACCAACAACTTCAAGATTTGTGTCCACCTTGGAGGACCTAGACTGAGGTCTCAAGTGACACTGCATTCTGATGTATGGGGATGGATAGATTTGTGTTGACAATGGCTTGGCTTTCTACTTGCTTTGCGTCCTTCCATCACCTTTCTATACTACAGTGATTCATAAATCCCTGTTCTTGCTCCAGCTAAGTGTTTTCCCTGTCTTCATGTTTTGGCAGTTTGGTGGTATAAAGTTCACATGGTGCGATCAGGTGGGAGCTGGCAATTGGATGCAATACCACTGATTCCTCCTACACCCGTGACACTAGTAGAGGGTCCTCAACCAGATCTCCAGTCTTTTCCTTAAGATGGAACTTAGAGCTGATGAAATTTGAGGTATTTCTTGGTCCATTGTTTTTACTATCTTAACACTTCTGGGAGGGTGCATTGGCTTGGTGGGTTTGGGCTACCATTTTGTGGGGGAGTAGGACATAAAGGATCATTATTGACTTATGTTGCTCTATGTTTTTGTATTGCATACTTGTCATGTTCTGGACAGAAGAACCACATGTTATGTCACAACTGCTACCTGGACAATCCTTTTGCCTTTAACCTGCTACATGGCAAGTGCGCCTAGTATGGGGTTGAATAAGCCATTAGTCTGTCTGCCATGTAATGTAAGAGATCTCAACTACCCCAGTAAGATTAGAGAGGTCGCATCATATCTGGATTGCCATCAGATTCAAATTGCATTTCTACAGGAGACCTACTTTGACCCCCCCTCAGAGCACAACTTAGTTTCCTGGTGAGCTGCTTACAGGCGGCTAACTTATTTTTCTTCTTCTTCACATCGGGTAGCTATATTAATTAAAAGTGGAGTCCCAAGTCACCTATTATATTCACTTACTGAAGATCAGGGACACTATACCATAGTGTGGGGAGGCTGGGCACACAGATATGCGCCTTTGTGAACTGCTACAGCCCCAGTGTAGACTACCCGAGTTTCTTGCAACTGTGTTTGGGGGAAGGCTCTCTCTACTGACCCATACTCTTTAATATTGGAAGGGGGCTTTAACTGTGTCCTGCAAGAGAGCCTCAATAAGTCAGATGTCCCTCCCAGGCCTTGCCCCTTCACATCTTATGGAAACGATAAATGAATACTAACTGGTGGATATATGGAAGGTTAGGTTCCCCAAACCAGGGAGGGTATATTTTACCCCAGGGTGCAAAGCTGTTGGTCAAGGCTGGATTATGGGTTGGGGTCTTGGGATGTAGGTACCTGGGTGCATGACATTAAACATTTGGAGTGCACTCTCCCAGATCATTCAACAGTTTGGCTGAGTCTAGTGATCCCAGGGGTTGCCCTAGTAGGGTTTACCTGGCTTCTCTCACCTAACATTCTGCTCGATACTGTTTCTGCTGACAAGCTGCAATTTGAAATTGCAGAGTTCTTTGAATGTAACAAGGGTGAGGTGAGCTCAGTGGGCACCATATGGGAGGCATATAAGGTTGCTATGCAGGATTGTGGCCTTACTAAGCACAGTGGAGTCTTGTGCACGTTCCATGACCACCTTTGTTGTCTAGAAAGAGAACTCAAGACACTGGTTGTTCACAACCTTCTTGAAGTCATTGTCTACTTACACTAGCACTAGTCACCTTGAGGATATAACAAAATACATTGACTAAGTTAAAAGTGATATGCCTCGTTTCTAGCCCCCAACCTGCTTGCAGTCTATGAGGATGCTTGGCAGTCAGGGCTTCTTTCATAATCCAGGTGCGAAGATATTATTATCACCCCTTTGAATCTTGGGAAAGCCTCATTTCTGTGTGACTTGTATATGCCCCACTCTTTCTTGAAGTATGATGCCAATATTTTAGCCAACATTGTAAATTGATTCACACTCCTGCTGCCCCACTTGGTGCAACCTGACCAGGCTGGTTTTATTCTTGGAGGATCGACAGCCTATAACATGTGTACTTTATTTCACCTCGTACACGATTTAAACCCTGATGCTGTTGTAGTCTTCTTGGATGTCACTAAGGCATTTGACTCATTGGAGTGGGATTATCTGTTGGGCCTTCCTATGTTGAATACAACTGCTATATGACCAGCTCTGGCCAGAGTGTGTGTTAATGGGGTGCTGTCTGAGCCTTGCAATTTATCAAGGAGCACTAGGCAAGGGTGTCCACTTTCACCCCTCCTAAAGAGCTGTAGAGCTACTGACACATAAACAAAGGCAACATCATCATATCACCCTGTACACGAGTTAGCAAGTCCTTATTTCACTCTGCTGACAATATAGCCCTCACCTTACGGGTACCTAGTGCAAGCCCGAATGGAACGTTGCAGGAGTTTATATAGTTGAGGGGGCTCTCAAGTTGCATATAAATTGGAGGAAATTGCAGATCTTTCATCTAACTGACAACATGTTACAATTTGTACCTGACAGTCCTGGACAATGGTGCACAGGCAAGCTCAAACATTGGAACAGTTGGATGCACCAAGACAGGGAGGTGGTACGGTCGGCCAACTATGGCACCACACTTAGACCTGATACTGACTAGGTCATATGATGTATTTTGCTTCTATTATCCTAAGCAGGGTGTATAGGATTAATTAATTTGGTCCTGCTTCTGTAACTGCTATACTTATTCTTGAATATTCTCTCCCGCTCAATGCTGCATTCTTTTCTATACTCAAAACTCAATTAGTACATCTTGCATGGGTAGGACAACAATCCCATATAAAATGGGAGATGTTGGACCTGCCCCTTTCTAGAAGATCACCCCCAAACTTTTTGTCTTCTTTCTCCCTGTTTTGCTGAATTTGTTTTTTCTGATATTAGGATTCTTTGTACTTTATCACTTTTATGCTAACCAGTGCAAAAGTGCGTGTGCACCCTTTCCTAAACATGTTTATATTGGTCCATCCCCAGTTGCCGTATGTAATTTATCTATAAGTCCCTGGTAAGGTGGGCCTGTAAAGTAAATGCTACTAGCAGACTTGCAAAAAGAACAATTGATGTACGGAATGCTAAACAGTGTCAAACATTCACCTCCAGTCCAGAGATCTAGGCCTAAATACATAGTTTTTTGCGTGCCGTACCATTTTAGTTTGGACTCATCCATATGCAAAACAGTCTTGACCCTGTTCCCATGGGAACAGTTCAGCCTGAACTGCCAGGCCAGGTCCTCCCTGGATAAGAAACAAGTATCCTGGGACTGGTTTCGGGCATCACCCTTCTTCAGCCAGCTACCTTGACTCCAGTGCCATGGCAAGCACGGGAGCTACATCTGGGCATACCCATCCCACTTAGGGTAACAAAGGCAAAAAGAAGTGGATCTGCAGCATTGATTTTGCCACCCACTTAAGTAGCCCTCTAATCATGGTCCAGGTCTGCCATTGTATAGCCTGTTTGTGCAGTCTTACACTGCCATGTTGACCTGTAAAAATAACCCTTTTGGCAGGCCCAAACCTTCCTCTTTAATGCAGATAAGTCAATATAAGTTAACCTTAATGTAGGCCCTGGACAGCCTAGAGGGCAGGGTGGAATGTATTTAAAAAGTAGGACATGTGCTCTTTACTTTTACATGTCCTGGTAGTGAAAAACTCTTAAATTAATTTTTCACTACTGCACGGCCTACCTCTCCCATAGGATAACATTAAAATTGCCTTATTACATTTTATAAGAATAATAAATGGGAAGAGATAATTCCTTCAAGGTTGGTGTTCTGGGATCCCACTTTGAAATCTTAACTTATGGTGAAGTCAGAGTTTAAACTGCAATTCTGATAATGCCACTTTTAGAAAGCTGCCATTTTCTTACTTTAGCCATTTGGTGCCTGAGGCCCATCTCTGAACACGTCTAGAGCGGTAGACAGGAGGGCTTTTTGTTTTCCCCCTAGACAGCCACGTAAATGGGAGCTTAGGTGTGACTAGATGGACCATCCTGGCAGGATGGGAAGGAGGAGCTGGATCCAGCCTCACTTACACTTGAATAGTCTATGTTCTGTCCTCAGAGAAAGGGTTGCATAGCACTCTGTAGTGAGGCTGGAGCCAGGGCAGAAATAGCAGGGTCCCTGTGCACTTCAAAGGCCAGTCTTTGAAGGTCCCCCACTTAAAAGGTACCATTAGACCGGGGTGGAAGTTGCACAGTTTTGCTTCAAGGAATTCCGTAGAGTAACAAAAAACTCTGTGAGATTCTGTGGATCTCTACAAACAGGTGGAAGAATGCTCATCCAGCTCTCCAATCTGTTTTTTTTCCATGCTGGTAGTGTATTTCATGCTGAAAATCAACACGAACAGCACTATGTACCACATGGTGCGCATGGTTTAACTGCTGTTTTCTACTTCTCTGCATGCTGTTGGCCTTTTTCTAAATCGCCACAATCCTTCCCCATCTCACTCATCCACCCCTCATTTACTTATTTATTATCACTGTATGTCTTTCTGTATGTGTATTTTATGTATTTGTCTGTGGTGTGGAGCTTTTCCCTCGCTTTCTCTCTCTGTGTTCTATTAATATTTCTTCATCGTCATGAGGTGATCCACCGGAACTATGGCCCTGCCACTGATGTTCTTTCCACCTAATTGATAGATGGGTCCACCTTCCATTGTCTGTAGCGGGTTGTATTGCCATAATAAAAATGATGGTACTTCCCCATTTCCTTTATCTAATCCTAAATACTCCTGTACTACTGAATGTGTCTTTCTTTTCCAAAATACGCACCTTTTTAACATGCTTAATATGGGCTGGCCATCATCCTAGAATAAATTGGGAGACACTCTCTCTCCTCCTATTCCAGGGGAAGGGTCGGAGTACCAGATTTATACTTGTACTATTTGGTGGCCCATTGCCACTTTTTGCCCACCTGGTATCGTCCTGACGCCAAGAGACTTCAAGCAGATCTGCATCCTCTAACTTCAATATTACCAAAAGGCATACCTCAAGAGCCTCGGGACATCCATACACTATCTATGACTTGTTCGGTGTGGTCACGGCTTCAGAGATACTTGGGTCACGTTACCCTATTTTCACCCGATATTCCTCTCAAGGTTAACCTGTGGCTTTCTCTGACACAGGAGCCACTGGTACAGCGCGTGCTCTCTGCGCATCTGCTATTCACTGTGGGCGACCTTTTCACGAATGGTTACCTAGACCTACACTCCATCTTTGAGACAGGGTTTGTGCCTCTCCAATGGATCAGCTGGTGCATCTTCCACTGCAAAGTACATTGAGGGAAAAGTTGCCTGCCTTTCCTAAAGTACCATGAATCTCTATCCTCCGACAGCACTTGGCTAGTGTACCACATGTAGCATGCAGGTCTTGAGATACGCCCTGTTCATTGCCGCCCGGCCTGCCTGGAAGTGCGATATGAGCTCCCCCTTATCAGATAAAATGTGGCAATTTTGTTGCTTATACTAATTGGGTGTTGATAAATAGTTGTCATAAACTCCTACACTACAAGTTCTTGCACCACGCATATACCACCCCCAAGTCCCTGGGTAATATCGACTCATCCCGCTCGTATCAATGTCCCAAGTGTGCAGCTGACCATGCTGACTTCTCGTAACTCAATTGTACTATTATTCAAAACTACTAGTCAGATATATTCACACATATATCTACCATGATTGACCACACCATTGATCTCGACCCAGCCATGGCACTCCTGGGATATGTGAAGCCCCTTTCCCCACAGCTCAGATTTGTGGCTATAATGCTCCTGCTTGCTAAACAATGTATTGCAGTGGTGTGGGGCAGTGAATCGAAGCCAACCTTTAATTACTGGTTGAGTGACCTAATCTTCTGTGATAATCCGAGTGAACTTCATGCCTCGATGTTACCCCTCACATTTCTGCCAAAAGATATATGGGCCCCTCTGCGGTCTTTTTTATTGACTCAAGCTGAAACAGGATCCACTGATGATCGACTTGATTCCTGATCTTGAATCTATCGCCAAGTGAGAGCAAACTAACTCTGCTCCCAGCAAGCAGAAGCATTAAAACTGCTTCCGCTTGCTGTGAGCTGAGTTTTTCTCTGTTTCCTTGCCCGCTGCATATTTAGTAGTTCCCTGCATGTGAGAACAATGCTGGCTCCCTCAGGAGACGGGGAGCCAACTGGGACCGCAGGGCCCTTGAGGCTTCCCCCGAGGTCCTAATCAGTGTAAGTATGTTTCCCGCCAATCATGGAGACATGTTCTGTGGGGAATCCATTTTAGTTTCCTCTTGGGAAACAGGAGTCAGCTTAGCCTTTGGCTTGCAGTCCTGTGCCCCCATCACCCAGTGACCTTTGACCTACTTAGCTTGCTGTGTTTTATTTCATTTATTTTATTATTTCTTTTAGCTTTCGCTATGTGCTTACATTTTATAAGAAAGCACTGCATTCTTAGTAGGACATTTATTTTACTTTGTGCCTTGTCCTTGTCAGATAGGGTTGCCGACAAACGTGGTATACTGTGTCTCCAATAATCACAGAAAACACACACTCATATGCGGGGACCATTTCTTAGGATGTCAGCTGTTTTATTATAAAAAACACCCCCTTGTCCAAGACACATTAGAGGGAGAGTCCAGCCAGATGACCACGACTGTATGCTGATCGCTTTGCTGCAGCTACTTGCTTAGACGGCCAGCCCCCTGGTCCACATGGGGACGGTGTCTCTCTAGACTACAGGCTTCTTTCTCCAGGTATGAGAGATGATGTACCCCCAGGAGGAAAACCCGAAGGGCAGATTAGGCTTATTACGCTGTGCTCAGACATAGTGTAGGTAGGAGAAATATATGCATCACTCCTAGTGACAGTATGGTAGGACTATTCTTGTGTTTTACTCTGTTAGTCACCTGCTTGCTCTTATTGTGTTATCATCCTAGTTATTGCAATACATGCCTTTTTATCTAAGATGCAGTTACTTCAATAAATCCTTATTGAACTATATTCTGCCTCTGTTGTCTTTGCTTGCATGAGACTTTTTTGGTAACTAAGAGAAGGGGATGGGATCTGATCAACCACGATTCCCCTGGGGAGTCTTCTTGTCATGCAGCCGGTTGCCACAATCATCTCGGCCAGAGATGAGGCGTTGCTAGTTAACCAGAGAATCTGGATTAGGCCGACAGGTGTCATGCAGGGTGGAATTCCACTTAGTGACCACAATCCATGTGATCCTGTCTCCCAAATCCAGTTGCCTCATTAGCATAATGAGAACCAACAAGACAACGTAGGTATTGTCAACATGTCCCTTTCCCACTTACGTGCGATACGAACATCATGCCCATTTGTTAGGGATTGTTTATGCAATTTCTGACAAGTCTGTCACACTACCAGTTGTTTAGAGACATAGCTGCATCAGGGATCCTACATGGTCTGTATAAATACACTTCACATGGACAAGGTCATTATAGGGGTTCCTTCCAGATGCCATCTATGTTGCACGTCACCTTGCTTCAGAATTCAGCCTTTGTGTCACCAGAGTCTGACCTAGAGACCTCATTCCAAGGTAACAAAGGTTGAGGGGCACTTCTTATGGACATTGTACTGGCAGATTAGGTTTATCATAAGTAGCTCCCTTTAGAGTAGAGATTAGGTTTTCTTGGTTAGGAATTTTATATTTCATTTTTAATGTGAGATGGTGGGGGTTTTATATTCACAACTCTCATCTTCACGATGCTGCTTCTTTTACTGTTCATTATCCTAATTATTGCATCACATGCATTTTAGCGTAGATTGCAGTCTTTTCAATAAATATATTGAAAACTCTCCTGCATCTCTTTTATTCCCTTTATGTTTATGAGTATTATTGCTATTGAGAGAAAGTGGTAACATCAGTTCCACCACAACTTCCCTGAGATGTCTTAGCTAGAGTCCATGCATAAGCCTGCCAAAAATCACCCTTGCTTTCTGAGTTTTGGTGAGGTTCTGCTAGTGAACCGGGAGGGTTGGGCCGACAGTTGTGATTTGTTGTAGGAGTGACTCAGTTGCCTACAAACAAAAGTGCTGGGATCCCTAAAACAGCAGTCTCTCTAGGGAGCAAGAATCCACTACGACATGGCACACCAATGATGGTATTTTGGCACTAATTTATCGATATCCTGAGTATCTCTGTGTCACACACTGCAGGATGTCTTTGGGGTAAACCTCCTCAGTTGAATAGGGAGCACGTAACTAGACTGTAGATTGTTCAAGCATGAACTCTCAAAACTAATTTTTCCCTGTTTGGTGTTCCTTCTCTGTACCCATTACTCAACATGGCTAATGCCATAAACATTCCTGAAAAGGTCAGGCACACATTAAAACAACATTAATGCCAGTAAATCCCACTTACCGCCATGCTGACGGCCACCAGCATACCGCTGTGGTGGCGATTATCCATTCACCTTATTATGAGACACACACACCAATCCGACAGAATACAGCAACATACACAAATCCGCCAGACCAAAGGTCAGTGATAAAGTGGCGGTCCCAAAACCAATACTGTTACGCCAACAAAATAACACCCATCACATTATGACCCACGAATCACCACAGTGGACATTCAATGGCTGTACACCTTTGGCGGTACATACCACCACGCACAGAATGGACACCCACATACAAAACAACACTACATTGGCCAATACCAAAAACACACACCTGACACCCATACACACACCACACCCACACACTGTCAGGAATAAGGCCAGACGCGATCCAGGTCTCGCCCGAAATTCCGCTGTGCAACTCTGCAGCGCTTTATGCGTACCACTTGTTATCCCCTCTTGTTCCAAAGGTGACCACCAGCGTCGTCTGCCCTGTGGCAAAGCTCCTAGAGCTGCAGGTTCAGGGCATTGGTGGACAAGATGCACTTATCAGTGCTATTCTATGAAGGGACTACAATTCCCATGTTTTTAGAGGCAGCAGCCATCTTGGGGTGTGGCAGGCCTATAAAACCCAGCCACACCCAGGCATGTTGCTCACTATTTTGAAGACTTTGATGCAGCCAGACCTCGTGGAGGTTTCTCTGGAGAATTCCAGAGTTTCTGAATGGCAGAGTATCATCTAACCAAAGTCCATGGTGCATTCAAAAACGAGTAGGTCGTACTCGTAGCGGTAAGGCCTTGCTGAATCCAAGTTTGGAGGAAGTTATTACTTCCAAAAGGTAACGCGCTTTTATGCACAGTAATTCGAGGTGTTTCAGAGGCAAAGCGCTCTTTTGGCACAGTAATTCAAAGCATTTCAGTTTACAGATGTAACGCGCTTTTGCGCACAGTAATTCAAGGTGTTTCCTTTCACAGATGTAAAGCGCTCTTTTGGCTCAGTAATTCAAAGCATTTCAGTTCACAGAGATAACGCGCTTTGTGCACAAGTAATTCAAGGCGTTTCCATTTACAGGTGTACAGCGCTCTTTTGGCTTAGTAATTCAAAGCGTTTCAGTTCACAGAGGTAACGCGCTTTGGGCACAAGTAATTCAAGGTGTTTCTGTTCACAGATGTAAAGCGCTCTTTTGGCTTAGTAATTCAAAGCATTTCAGTTCACAGAGATAACGCGTTTTTGTACACAGTAATTCAAGGTGTTTCCGTTCACAGATGTAAAGCGCTCTTTTGGCACAGTAATTCAAAGCGCTTCAGTTCTCAGATGTAAAGCGCTCTTGGCATGATAATTCAGGTGCTTCAGTTCTCAGATGTAAAGCGCTCTTGGCATGATAATTCAAGCGCTTCAGTCTTCAGATGTAAAGCGCTCTTCATGCACTTCAGTTCTTAGATGTAAAGCGCTTTTGGCATGATAATTCAGGCACTTCAGTTCACAGATATAAAGCGCTTCAATTCATAGGAGAAAAAGGTTCTTGGCACAGTAATCTAAGTGATTTAGGGTACTTGAGTAAAAGCCCTTCTTGGTGTTATTAAGTGAGACGCTTTAGGTTCAATGAGTAAAACCTTTTTGGCATTTATTATTATGAATGTGAAAGCATTTCTGAAGATAAACAAATCAAAGTTTTCATTGTTCTTTGAATAGCTTAAGATATGAAAAGCATATTTAAGTCTTTGACATTTTCTAAGTCATGATCAAAGGTTTATGTTGTGAATACATAAATGTTACAGGATTGATATTCTGTGTAAAATCATAGTTCAAGGTTCTTGCCATCTCTTGATTCTGAGGTCATGTTTTACTTTTGTTCCATGTTTCAAAGAAGGGGCTTCGCCCTCATTTCAGAAGAGGTCTCCACCTGATATCTCGGAGACACATGTAGTCAGGAGTCTATAAATGATTTACGTTTCTCTGAATGAGTAAATGCATATTGTTCTAACCTTTACTTTTCGGATCTCTCTCCCTGCTGTTCCCTTCCCAAATTTCCCTTCCCCATGACGGGCTTCACCATAACTCTGTGCTATAATAGCTTTCTGAGTTGGTGATGCCGGGAGGTGCGCCTTTTGTCCAGCAACGTGCAAATCCCGAGGACAGGACCCTGTGACACACACCCACACTACTAATACACTACTACTACACTAATACACTACTACACTACACTACTGCTACTATAAAACACACACCCACATTACCCATAACCCCTTCAGAACAATTGCCACCAGGAGTGTGAGAAGAAGAGCATAGAGACAACTAGACACACACACCACTTACACCCATACATCCCTCACGCACTCCACATCACACACCCCACCACATCACCCAACACACCCTCACCAACACACATGACACATCACACAACACCCATGGCACCACAAAGGCACCCCCATTTTACTGAGGAGGAGTTAAGGGTCATAGTGGAGGAGATTGTCAGGGTAGAGCCACAGCTCTTCGGAGCACAGGTACAGCAGATATCTATAGCAAGAAAGATGGAGCTATGGTGGAGAATCGTGGACAGGGTCAATGCCGTGGGACAGCACCCAAGAACAAGGGACAACATCAGGAAGAGGTGGAACGACCTACGGGGGAAGGTACGTTCCATAGCAGCAAGACACCAGCTCGCCATACAGAGGAGTGGCGGTGGACCCCCGCCTCCTCCCCTACAGCTCACAGCATGGGAGGAGCAGGTACTGGCAATATTGCATCCTGAAGGACTCACTGGAGTTGCCGGAGGACTGGACACAGGTAAGTCAATATTTACTACCTATCACCCCACCAATACCTGCATGCCATATCACCCCCACGCCCCCACTCCCATCACTCCACTCCATCCCACAGACTGCACCTACACATCTCAGTAATCCCAATGCCAAGTCCTGCATGCCATAACAATGCATGGACAACCCTCCCAGCCCTGCATGGACACCCATCACTAAAGCATACACATCATAGGAAAACTAACAATCTCACAATACATCACCATACACAAGTAAAAGCTGGAAGGGCAACACAAACCATAGAGGGGAAGCTAGGGAAGTACAAATATCATACACTTGAAGCATAATACATCATTTACATCCCCACAGGTACCCCAGCTAATATCAGTAGAGAGGAGGTGCCACCACTATCCAGTCCCCCAACAGAAGAGGCCCCCAGTAATGACAGTAACTCTGGACGTCTGGACCTGGAGGACCTACCTGGCCCATCAGGGACCACTGGACAGCCGGTCACTTAAGCCCACTCACAGACAACCACAGACCCTCCTCCATCAGGAACCAACACCACAGCTCCCACCCAGCATACCCAAACCTCTGTCCCCAGGACACATCAATCAGCAGTATGCCCACCTGCACAGGGTCCCCAGGCCACACATCACCCCCAAGACAATCAGGGACCTGGGGTCAGTGGCAGTGGGCACATCGTTCAGGGGACAGAGGCACAGGCCAACAGGGAAACTGGGAGGACTGCTGTGTGCCAGGGGGAGGACAGGAGCAGGGAACCGACTCACCAGGAGGCACTCTCCGAGATCCTGGGAGCCTACCAACATTCCCAGGATACGATGGGCCAGATCCTAGACAACGTGCAGGAGAACAGACGGCTGCAGGAGGGACAGTATCAGGGGATCAGGGAGGAGTTGCAGGATTAACAACACCTCTGATCTCCATAGCAGGGGTGCTGGCAGACATGGTCAACATCATAAGAGAGGCAACAGCATACCAGGGGGTCCCTACCACTAGCCAGGCAATTTAACAGCCCTCCACTTCCGCTACTGGCCAGGAGGCCTTGCCGCAGGACCCACAGGCCACCAGCATCCCTCCCCCTGCAGAAGGTCAACCACCCCGCAAATGTTCCCTGCGACCCAGACAGAAGCCAGAGACACTAGCCAAGACCACCGCCAGGAAATGATTGTCCCCTTGGGTCCCACTCAGTCACCTTGTCCACCTTGAACTGCCATTGTTCCCTTCCTATGGCCCCTTAGACACTGCACTTGTGCTACAAACAGACTGGAACAATACCCTGGACTTTCCTCCATCATCACCCCATTTCATTGCACTTTCCCCTCTTTTTCTTAGCACTGCGATAAACACCCTTGGATAAAACTTGACTACTGGTATTTCATGTATTGCAAATTTGTATTGATTGAAACAGCTGCATCCACTGCAAATAAACTGTACATAGTGAGAGCATAGAATGAATGACCTGTTGCTGGCTGTAGTGATCACATCAGGACATTGTTGTCATATCACCAACATCTGTAAAATAATAATCCATAGGTGAAAGTAAGTAGAAATAACAAGTGGGTTATGCCACCATGCCACTGCCACAGAGAATGAAACAATTGTCATAGATATGTGAAGTTGCACTGTCTCACCTGTGTGTCATTGGAAGTACTGACGGATCACTGATGTTCTGTTGTCCACATCCTCATGCTCTGCCTCCTCATCCTCACTGTCCTCAGGGTTCACTGCTGCCACAAGAGCATCTCCTGTCTCCTCCTCCTGCAGAAAAGGCACATGCCGTCTAGGGCCAGATTGTGCAACATGCAGCATGCCACTACTGTCTGGCAGACCTTCTCGGGTGAGTAGCACAGGGATCCACCTGTCAGATGGAGCCACCTGAACCTGGCCTTCAGGAGGTCCTCTCAATCATCCTTCTGGTTCGCCCATGTGCCTCATTATAACGTTCTTCAGCCCTTGTCCTGGCATTCCTCACAGGGGTCAGCATCCACGATTGGTTTGGGTAGCCAGACACTGGGTGGGGACCAAGGCTCACCTATAAGCCACACCCTGTGCCTCTGTAAGTGGGCCATCACATTTGGGATGCCGCTATTCCTCAGAACAAAGGCATCATGCACTGACCCAGGATATTTAGCATTAACGTGGGAGATGTACTGGTCTGCCAGGCACACCATCTGCACATTCATTGAATGGAAACGCTTACGATTCCTTTTCACCTGTTCTATCTGCCGGGGGGGGACAAACGCACTATGTGTTCCGTTAATCACACCAATAATATTGGTGATATGTCCCATTGCATAGAATCCAGCCTTCACTGTGGACAAATCTTCCACCTGGGTGAAAGCAATGTAGCTGCACATATGTTTTACCAGAGCAGGCTACACTCTTGCCAGCATGATTGAGAACTTTGGCTGTGACATTCCTGCTGCCAAGCCCACTGTCACTTGGAAGGAACCAGTTGCCAAGAAATGGAGCACTGATAGCACTTGCACAAGAGGGGGGATCCCAGTTGGATGACGGATAGCTGAGATCAGGTCAGACTCCAACTGGGCACACAGCTCTGTGTTTGTGGCCCTGTCCAGTCTATAGGTGAGTGTGATGTGCCTGTCCGGCAGTATAGCTAAGTCCACCTTGGGTCTGTACACGAGGTTATGTCTCCAGCTCCTATTTATCTGCAGAGGTAGGTATCTAAGGGGCACAAGAGTGAGTAGGCTGTCACAATTTGAACAAATATGCCACAACAGCAGTCCACATCGTGCAATAATATATTGAGAAAGTGTTTCTAAGTATGTGCCTATTCATCCTGTGACGCAGCAATCATCGATAGGCCTGTTCCACCCACCCTGAAATGTGTGGAGGGACAGGTGGAAGTGAGGTAATTCCGCAGACGTTAGACGGTGTAGCAGTAGGTGGTTGTGAACCGCTGTGCAATTCCTCATTGGATAATATTGGGCCCTATGGGGTACAGTGGCCACTGGGGATGTACAGCAGTGGCCACGGTGTACACCGCTGTGGACGTGACCGCCATTTTCTCAATAATCCTCACTTGTTTCCTGACCTTCCACAGGAGAAGACCTACACTGCATGTGCTGCTGTGACATGTGTTTGGAACCTACCATGGCCCGTCTGACCGGGGAAAGGGCCCCAGCCTTTACTTCGGAGTAGTAGGAGCGACTGGTGGATGAGGTCCTACCCCAGTACAGACTGCTGTATGGGCCTCCAGACCAACTGCTGAGTACACTGTGGGCACAATGCATGTGGCATGGATGCATGGGGATGTGTGTAAAGGCATTGTGTAAGGGGGTGATTATCTGTTGGTGGTGTACATGTTGTGTGCTGGGCAATGTGTGCGCCAGTGGTGATGGAAACGGGCATAGCAGGCCTTTTGTGTGACAGCCTGGACTGTTAGTTTAATGGTGTTTTTCTGTCTGTATTGCTTCTGCAGGTCAGCGGCCATCAAAACAAGGGAATATGGAGTGCCATCACCAAGGAAGTACAGACCCTGGGGTCTATGGCAGGCAGAGCACCCACTGTCAAAAACGGTGAGAGGACCTGAGATGCTGGGCATGGAAGACCATGGAGGCCCAGCTGGGGATGGCCTCCTAACGAGGAAGGGGTGCCCGTCGGACCCTGACCCCGTGATGCCCCTCATATTGGCAGTGGCCTACCCTGAGCTGGATGGGCGCTTGAGGGAATCACAACAGCCAAAAGGGGGTGAGTACAGTGGGTATGATTACAACTTTTGTCTGGTGGGGTGTTGTCCAGATGGTGGTTGTGTGTCAGTGGGTGCCCCTAAGGAGAAGGAGCCTTCACCACCAGGCAGAGAAGGGAAGAGCCCATCTACCCCTGCCAGGAAGAGTAAGGGATCCACGACCCATGGACAGGAGGAGACGAGGCACTCTACGCCAGCGGAAGCTGTCAGGCTAACACCATCAGTGAGTGCACGGGCTGCTCAGGAGACTCCTCCAACTACCACCACCATGCAGCCATCAGTGAGTGCAGGGTCTGCCCATGAGACTCCTCCAACCACCACCACATGCAGCCATGAGTGAATGCAGGGGCTGCCCATGAGACTCCTACAACCACCACCACAATGCAGCCATCAGTGTGTGCACGGGCTGCCCATGAGGCTCCTCCAAACACCACCACAGTGTAGCCGTCACTGCCGGTGGACGCTATGTAGGCCACCCTCAAGGGGCTGCTGTGCGGGCTGCCCCCTCCAGAACATGTGGGCACTCCCCAGCACATCCCCTTGGGGCATGTTGCCCCATCCAGAACCAATGGGCAAATCACCCACTCCAGAGACTGTGGCATTACACGCCCCAGGACAAAGAAATGGGCATGTTGCCCCATCCAGAACCAGTGGGCAAGTCACCCACCTGAGAGACTGTGGCCTTGCACTCCCCAGGACAAAGCAATGGGCATGTTGCCCCCTCCAGAACCAGTGGGCAAGTCACCCACTCCAGAGACTGTGGACTTGCCCTCCACAGGACAAAGCAACGGGCATGTTGCCCCCTCCAGAATCAGTGGACAAGTCACCCACCTGAAAGACTGTGGCCTTGCACTCCCCAGGACAAAGCAATGGACATGTTGCCCAATCCAGAACCAGTGGGCAAGTCACCCACTCCAGAGAGTGTGGCCTTGCACTCCCCAGGACAAAGCAATGGGCATGGAGCCCCATCCAGAACCAGTGGGCTTGTTCCCGTATTCGGCTGAGGTGCCCCCCACACTCCCCTGAGGTGCCTTCACACTTGCAAAATGATGCCCCTGCAGTGTTCTCTCCGGCTGTGTCAGGAAACATGTTGGGCCTTGGACTGTGCCCTGTGGTCTTGTGTGCCCTCATGACTTTGGATGGGGCATTGGCTCTTTATGGACATTTGTATATTTTTGGTTTGTGTGGTGGATTTTGCTATGCTAATACATTGTCGTTACTCCAGCATTATGGTCGTGTTTTATTCTGCTGTGTAGCTTGTGCGATTGGTTTGCGTGTGCAGCTGGTTGTGTGTATGGTGTGTGTGTGTTGGGTGTGTGTCATGCGTGTGTATGTCACTGTCGTTTTCCTCCCACCCTCCTTTGTGTGCTAGGCGGCTGTACTCACCGTTGTCGTCTTCGTAGGCATTGGTGTTCCAGGTGGAGCATCACGTAGAGAACCATCGGGAACATTTGCTGTTCGGGTTCCATGACGGCGTGGATCTTCCCTGTGTCTCCAATAGTGAGTCCTTTCACTTCTGAGCTCTGTTTCTGCCAGGCTTTTGTTGGAGTTGGTATCGCCCTGAAAAAGGTGGCAGATTACAGTGTCATGATATAGTGGGCGGTACTTTGTCTCCCGCCTGGCTGTTGGCAGCTACCTCCGTGGTGACTGTTGTTTCCGCCGTGGCAGTTGGTGTGGTACATTGGCTGTCTATGGGAGTTATCACTGCCATGGTCATAATTTGGCAGTACTTACTGCCAACCTGTTGGCAGTATTACCGCCACCTTATCACTCACCCCCAGGGTCATAATGAGGGCCTAAGTAGCCCATGGCTTAAGAGATGAGGGCGGAGATGTCACATTTATCGTGGAAGCTCATGAAGCTTATCAAACAGAAAGATTCTATTCCTGGGTCACCTTTCCTGAAGAAGATGACACAACACATACATTTCACACATATGAAATAGCGAACATACTGCAGCGGTACCAAGCTTACTGGTATTTAGAGATACCGCTTTCCTATCAAGAACATCAAAATTGGTTCAATGGCACCCTACCACATGTAATACAACCCATGAGATTAGGTCCCCTAAGTAATGACGGACCAACGTGGCCCATGTTTCCCACATACCCACCACATCCTGGCGTACAAGCAATGCAAACAGCTGATGAACGCACACTTTATAATGAGCTAGTACAATTTTACAGACGATTGGTACACTTTGCAATGCAGAATTTGAACACCGCCCCAGCACGTGCTGCACCAGCTGGTCACCAATTAGCCATTACTGTGATTAACCCACAAACAATACATTCTATAGGCCAGGACCCCATGGAATGTGAGAAGTTTCCGTTCTGGATAGCAATAAAAACTAACCAGGTGGAAGCAGTGTTTCCCCATATGGGAGCCCAACATAGAATTCTCACAATGTGCTTGCCATTTGGAATGGTTCCCTTAGGGGACAACTGCACCACATGGGGTACAGTCTTCACTGCATTTTATACTACCACGCATGGTACCCCGACACTTGCCAACTTACTGGAAGTGGTAAAACAAATTCAAAATGAACACAGGGCTGCTCCAGTCCTGGATTTGGGGATGAAACTGATGTGTGACTTCAACAGTCTCCTCAATAATGCTCAGAAACAAGGGGAAGTGGTAGCGTTGGCTATACGCCAGCGGCTATGGGAGATTCCACATCTGGAACAGGAGCATTAACCTCTTAGCTGCTGGGCCTTTTCCCCCCCAGTGCTGAGCCCTTTTTTGGCTATTTGGGGTAGTTCGCGCTTAGGGCTTCATAACTTTTTGTCCACATAAGCTAACCATGCCAAATTTGCGTCCTTTTTTTCCAACATCCTAGGGATTCTAATGGTACCCAGAGTTTGTGGTTTCCCCTGGAGGAGACCAAGAAAATAGCCAAAATACAGTGAAAATTTCGTTTTTTCCAAAAAAATGGGAAAAAAGGGCAGCCGAAGAAGGCTTGTGGTTTTTTCCCTGAAAATGCCATCAACAAAGGGTTTCTGGTGCTGAAATCACTATCTTCCCACCTTTCAGGAACGGGCAGACTTGAATCGGAAAACCACATTTTCCAACACAAATTTGGCATTTTACTGGGACATACCCCATTTTTACTATTTTTGGTGCATTCAACCTCCTTCCAGTTAGTGACAGGAATGGGTGTGAAACCAATGCTGGATCCCGGAAAGCTAAACATTTCTGAAAACTAGACAAAATTCTGAATTCAGCAAGGGGTCATTTGTGTAGATCCAACAAGGTTTTCCTACAGAAAATAATAGCTGAAATAAAAAAATATTGAAATTGAGCTGAAAACAACAGCCATTTTTCTTTATGTTTTACTCTGTAACTTTTTCCTGCGATGTCAGATTTCTGAAAGCAATATACCGTTTTGTCTGCTGGACTCTTCTGGTTGCGGGGATATAGGATATAGGTTATAGGCTTATAGGTTCATCAAGAACCCTAGGTACCCAGAGCCAATAAATGAGGTGCACCCTGCAGTTGGTTTTCATTCTATACTGGGTATACAGCAATTCATTTGCTGAAATATCAAGAGTGAAAAAGAGGTATCAAGAAAACCTTTGCATTTCCAAAATGGGATCAAGATAAGGTTTTGAGGAGCAGTGGTTATTTGCACATCTCTGAATTCCGAGGTGCCCATACTAGCATATGAATTGCAGGGCATTTCTCAAATAGACGTCTTTTTTACACACTCTCTTATATTTGGAAGGAAAAAATGTAGAGAAAGATAAGGGGCAATAACACTTGTTTTGCTATTCTATGTTCCCCCAAGTCTCCCGATAAAAATGATACCTCACTTGTGTGGGTAGGCCTAGCGCCCGCGACAGGAAATGCCCCAAAACACAACGTGGACACATCCCATTTTTTGACAAAATACAGAGCTGTTTTTTGCAAAGTGCCTACCTGTAGATTATGGCCTCTAGCTCAGCCGGCACATAGGGAAACCTACCAAACCTGTACATTTTTGAAAACTAGAGACTTAGGGGAATCCAAGATGGGGTGACTCGCGGGGCTCTGACCAGGTTCTGTTACCCAGAATCCTTTGCAAACCTCAAAAAGTGGCTAAAAAAACATGTTTTCCTCACATTTCGGTGACAGAAAGTTCTGGAATCTGAGAGGAGCCTCAAATTTCCTTCCACCCAGCGTCCCCCCAAGTCTCCCGATAAAAATGATACCTCACTTGTGTGGGTAGGCCTAGCGCCCGCGACAGGAAATGCCCCAAAACACAACGTGGACACATCACAGAAAACAGAGCTGTTTTTTGCAAAGTGCCTACATGTAGATTTTGGCCTCTAGCTCAGCCGGCACCTAGGGAAACCTACCAAACCTGTACATTTTTTAAAACTAGAGACCTAGGGGAATCCAAGATGGGGTGACTCGCGGGGCTCTGACCAGGTTATGTTACCCAGAATCCTTTGCAAACCTCAAAAAGTGGCTAACAAAACAAGTTTTCCTCACATTTCGATGACAGAAAGTTCTGGAATCTGAGAGGAGCCTCAAATTTCCATCCACCCAGCATCCCCCCAAGTCTCCCGATAAAAATGATACCTCACTTGTGTGGGTAGGCCTAGCGCCCGCGACAGGAAATGCCCCAAAACACAACGTGGACACATCACAGAAAACAGAGCTGTTTTTTGCAAAGTGCCTACATGTAGATTTTGGCCTCTAGCTCAGCCGGCACCTAGGGAAACCTACCAAACCTGTAAATTTTTGAAAACTAGAGACCTAGGGGAATCCAAGATGGGGTGACTCGCGGGGCTCTGACCAGGTTCTGTTACCCAGAATCCTTTGCAAACCTCAAAAAGTGGCTAAAAAAACAAGTTTTCCTCACATTTCGATGACAGAAAGTTCTGGAATCTGGGAGGAGCCTCAAATTTCCTTCCACCCAGCGTCCCCCCAAGTCTCCCGATAAAAATGATACCTCACTTGTGTGGGTAGGCCTAGCGCCCGCGACAGGAAATGCCCCAAAACACAACGTGGACACATCACAGAAAACAGAGCTGTTTTTTGCAAAGTGCCTACCTGTAGGTTTTGGCCTCTAGCTCAGCCGGCACCTAGGGAAACCTACCAAACCTGTACATTTTTGAAAACTAGAGACCTAGGGGAATCCAAGATGGGGTGACTCGCGGGGCTCTGACCAGGTTCTGTTACCCAGAATCCTTTGCAAACCTCAAAAAGTGGCTAAAAAAACAAGTTTTCCTCACATTTCGATGACAGAAAGTTCTGGAATCTGAGAGGAGCCTCAAATTTCCTTCCACCCAGCGTCCCCCCAAGTCTCCCGATAAAAATGATACCTCACTTGTGTGGGTAGGCCTAGCGCCCGCGACAGGAAATGCCCCAAAACACAACGTGGACACATCACAGAAAACAGAGCTGTTTTTTGCAAAGTGCCTACCTGTAGATTTTGGCCTCTAGCTCAGCCGGCACCTAGGGAAACCTACCAAACCTGTACATTTTTGAAAACTAGAGACCTAGGGGAATCCAAGATGGGGTGACTCGCGGGGCTCTGACCAGGTTCTGTTACCCAGAATCCTTTGCAAACCTCAAAAAGTGGCTAAAAAAACAAGTTTTCATCACATTTCGGTGATAAAAATGATACCTCACTTGTGTGGGTAGGCCTAGCGCACGCGACAGGAATGGATCACACAAGGGTCAATGGTAGTCCTTGCTTGAGGTCTACTGTTAACCCTGGAGTGATTCATTCCTGAAGCAGGCACTAGGCGCAGGCACACAAGCAGGGTTGTGTTTTTATCAGGACAAGTGGGGAAACACTGGGTGGTAGGAATTTTGAGGATCCCTGCAGATCCCTGGACTTCTGCTCATTGGAATGCAAGGAAAATGTGTTTTTTAAGCACATAATGTAATTTCAAGGGGATTCTGGGTGAAGGAAAACTGGTGAGAGCCATGCAAGTCCTGCACCCTTGGTCTCCCCTGGTACTAGTTTGTTAAAGTTAACCCACCACTCACACTGGTTGGTTTTAGCACCTCCAGAAATTATGGTTTTAAAGCATGATTACTTATCAAAGTATCTGAATGTTGAAACCAAGCCTTCTGAAGGTGGGCCATAAAGCCGCGTCCAGGCACCAACCTCTTTATGGTCCATTCACACGCCATTCACGCACAACAAACAACCCTTTCATATCGCCAGCCACGGGCCCAATCCAATCAATCACTCCACTCACATTAACTTACCGCTGCCAGACAAGGGCCCATCACATTCACACGCCAGAGAACGGAATAAGTTTGACTACATTTTACCACCTGTCAAGTAACTGCCTCCTTCTTCCTTAACATTACCAAATGCATGCGTAACAAACCTTTACTAATGACTCCTGTGACAGCCACCTGAGGCTCAGGAAGACATGTTTTTCATGCGCCTTTAGCGCACTCTCTGTGCTAAATCCAACTCCTTCCAGTTTGTGGATGCAAGTTGGGGGTGTCCGAGTATGCCGTACAAAGCGATTCCTCGAACTGAGTGAGCATATCTACCTTTGAAACTAAGGGAGACATGCTGGGGATTTCTCATGCTGTTACCTAAAGAGAAGGTCATAGGCTACCTGCCTCCTTCTTCCTTAACATTACCAAATGCATGCGTAACAAACCTTTACTAATGAGTCCTGTGACAGCCACCTGAGGCTCAGGAAGACATGTTTTTCATGCGCCTTTAGCGCAATCTCTGTGCTAAATCCAACTCCTTCCAGTTTGTGGATGCAAGTTGGGGGTGTCCGAGTATGCCGTACAAAGCGATTCCTCGAACTGAGTGAGCATATCTACCTTTGAAACTAAGGGAGACATGCTGGGGATTTCTCATGATGTTCCCTAAAGAGAAGGTCATAGGCTATGGAAAAGGGTAGTGTTTGGTACATAGGGGAGTCCATGAGAACGTAGCATATGTCCCAGCCAACATTATGTGCAGTGATGTGACTATAATGCACTTATACAGCAAACTGAACATCTACTAAGTTCTGATGGAGGATGAACATGAAAAGCAGGTCAAACACTGACCTATACAAGTCATTCTCCTTTAGTGCTGGGATGGCACCAATGGGTTTGAATCCATAGGTGTAGATGATGTACATCTGTACTACCTTTACTATCTGCCTTCTACCTGTGCAATAACCCTGTGAAGGCACTCCTACCATAAGCTTTCCTTACCCATCCATGTCTCTGTTCTCATCAGAGTCCTGGCTAATCCTGTATAATAGCCAAGTGAACCTACACTAGTTTGTGGAAGCAAGTTGGGGGCTTCCAAGTATGCCCTACAAAGTGATTTCTCGAACTGAGAGAGCATATCTACCGTTGAAAGTAAGGAAGACATGCAGGTGAAGAAAGGGTACTCCGTGGCAATGTGGCATATGTTCTGTCTACTAGTATATGCAGTAGGGGGAAGAAAATGCATGTTAATTGAACAGAACACCGACCACGCCAAAAGGAAGTCCATGATGAAGTAAAATTCTGTGGCTCCTTGCCTAACGAAGCAGTGGCCCATGGACGTTCGGTATCCATGCACTGCCACTGAAAGGATTACCCAACAGCAGCTCAACCTCAGTCGATTTCCCAGAACTTTGCTTTAGTATGATACAACGTAAAGCAAGTAGGGATACAGAGGCCTGGTTGTGATGGACACTGGGGACAGTAATACCGACTCTCCTGCCGCTTTCCATGCTTTGAGCACACTTTACAGCGACGACATGGGCGATCCTTTTTGGGTGTTTTAGGTATGCGATCAGCAAAGTGTCGCTCCTGCAGCCTTGCCACATCCTCCAGAACATATGAGGTGGAGGCTGCTGCTTCTTCAGTAACAGCAGTGAGGCTTTCAATTACAGACAACTGGAAGTCAAGGAAAGTCATGAGTCTTCCTGTTGTTGTCTGACGGTAAACAACATACGCATTATATGTTGCCATCTGAATCAGGTGGGTAAACAGTTTCTTGTACCAAGTGCGAGTTTTACGAAACGCATTGTATGGTTGAAGAACCTGGTCGTTCTTGTCCACTCCACCCATGTACTTATTGTAATCGAGTATACAGATGGGCTTGTGGACTTCGGCCATCTGACCCCAAACCGTGATGGGAGAAGTGCTCTCATCATGAATTGTAGTGAGCACGTATACATCACGTCTATCTAGGAACTTGACTGCGAGCAGTTCGTTAGAACGCAATGCAGTACTCTGTGATTTCTGGAGCTTCTTGCAAACAAGCTCCCGCGGGAATCCTTTGCGGTTACAACGAACTGTACCGCAGGCCACAGTGCCAGCTTTGTAGAGCTCACTGAACAGCTCTACTCCTGTATAGAAATTGTCCACATAAAGGTTATAACCTTTGTGAAGAAGTGGCTGGACAAGTTCCCATACAATCTTACCTGTGACCCCTAACGCGGGAGGGCAACCTACAGGGTTTAGGGTAGAATCCTTCCCTGTATACACTCTCAGGCTGTACACATAGCCAGTAGAGCTCTCACACAGCATGTACAGCTTTATGCCATAGCGAGCTCTTTTGCTCGCAATGTACTGTCTGAAAAGCAGCCGTCCTTTGTACAGGATCAAGGACTCATCGACTGCTATATTCTTTCCAGGAGTATAGATCTCTGGAAACCTGGCAGACAAATGTTCCACGACAGGCCGAATTTTGAACAACCTGTCATGATCTGGATGGTCCCGGGGCAATGCAGCAGAATTGTCATTGAAATGCAGCATGCGCTGCAGTAGCAAAAAACGATCTCTGCTCATGTATGGTGCGAAGATGGGAGTTACCCAAACCGTGCGAGTCGTCCAGTAGAACTGCAAGGTGGGTTTCTGTACTAACCCCATTTTGAGGGTAAGGCCCAAAAATATCTTCAACTCCGCCAGCGAAGTGGGAGTCCACTGGCGTGCCCTAGAACGGGGCCCTAGAGTGCCTCCGCGCTCCCTCAGAAATTGGTCTGCACGCAAATTTGTTTGCTGCACAACTTTCTGAAGAAAGTCAACATCCAAAAACAGATAGATGTAGTCGACTGGCAAAAAGTTAGCTGTATCGACTTTACATCCAGCGTCACCAGTAAAAGGTGGAATTTGGGGCTGAACCAAACAGGGGGGCTGCCAAGAGATCACTCGTTCTGTGCTTGCGGCAGCAAGCACGTGCTCTCTGGGTTCGGCTAACCCAATGTGGTCCCGCTGCCCAGAATGTGCTTGCGAAGGGACAGCACGGATGTCGTCATTGTCTCCTTCAGACTCACTGGAAGAGGTGTCGTCAGATGGGACTCCGCCGACTGAAAAATCACTCCCAGAATCTGCCCCATTGTCCTCTCCCTCAGATGCTGTCTCAGTGTCTGCTGTCTCAGTCTCTGAGCCTACATCAGAACTGTCCTCCATAACCCGAGCTAGGGCTTGATCAGCAGTCATCCAACGAGACGCCATCTCTGCAACTGGCTAAACTGTCCCTCTAAATTACTATCCTACGTAGAAGGCAGATAGTCACAAAATTGCTTGTTGGTATGTTTGTTGTGTACAACAGGAAATGTCGTCACCTTACCTTCGCTTCTTCTCCAATTCTGCAGATTCTCTGAAAACACTGAAAAAAACAAAAAAAGAATGTATTACTTCACCTTACCACACACCCTGTGCAACAGTCATTTTTGGTGCTCTGCCTCCCATTACCTCCTCTTCTAATTCCCTCAGTACTATCCAGCAAAACTGCCACTACAGAAAAGACATGCATGCATGCATATTGTGTATATATATATATATATATATATATATATATATATATATATATATATATATATATATAACAATATATATATATTTATATGTTTAGAAACAAAGTGGTTGAAGGGTTGCTGGGCGGCACACTCCACTGCCGGTGCCCAGTGACAGGGAAGACCAATCTAGAAATTATCTAATGCCGAAAAATTTCACCGCACTCCATGAAGTACAAATAAACGTGTATTTTATTGCAGTCAATAACCACCAACGTGTTTCAACTCACCAAGGAGTCTTGATCACGGTCCTCGTGGAGTGCGGTGAAATTGTTCACCATTATAAAACAACACACACAAGAATAACAAGCATTTACAATGCAATGGGTCTCGCATCTGCTCGAGTTAGAGCTATTAGCGTTATAAACTCCTAACCCAACTTTTCTTGCCACATAAATTGATAATTTAAAGTTAAACTCTTTCACATAAGAGAGACGATTCACAGCGCCATGGCCACCATGAGCATCATGTGAAGCGTTACACAAAAGGAAAAGAAGTTCGCTCGCAGTTAAACGTAACAGCAAAAGAGCAATTAGCCATGTACCAGGGGCGATGGCCAAGGCGGTAGCAAAACCTCCCCAAGGAGGGACAAAGGTAAATCATTTTCCAATGCCATCAAAGGAGTGGTAGTGATGGGCGTGAGGTGGGCGTTGTTAGAAGCCCAGATACACACCAACAAGTCAGAAAAGCAGCACATGGACGCTGCAATGCTTGTCCTGAAAAAAATATATATATCTATCTATATATATATATATATCTATATAGATATATATATATATATATCTATATAGATATACATATCTATATAGATATGTATATGTGTATACATATATACACATATATATGAGACTCATGTCACAAATCTTTTTCTTTTTATACATGTGTGCTTGCCCTCGGCAAAGCACACATGTATAAAAAAAAAATGGCCCCATTGATGGTCACCCTAAGGGCTGACCACCAACAATTTTTTTTTTTTGTTTTTTTTTTTTTATCCTGGGGAGGCGATCGGCCTCCCCAGGCAAAACTACGTTTTTTTTTTTTCCCTGGGGTCGGCCCGTGTTCCAAGGGCCGACCCCGCCATTTTTTTTTTTTTTTTTTTTTGTGGGGGGCGCGATCGCCCCCCAAAACAGTGTAAATAATTTAAATATTGCCGGGGGGGGGTGGCCCTTTTACGAGGGGGCCGACCCCCCCAAAGAAGATCCCTGGTGCCTAGGGGCGTTTCCTGGCCGTGGATCGCAGCCGCGCTGTGATCCACGGCCAGGAAACGGTGCCAGGGAGGCATCGATGGAAAGGGGAGAGCCTCCCCTTTCCATCGATGCCTCCCTGGCATCTGGGGAGGCCGTTTTGGCCTTTTTTTCCCCACCGGAGAAGGAAAGAACGCTTACCTCCGTCTCTCCTTCTCCGGTGGGGAAAAAATGTGACGTCAGCGCGCCTCGCGGCGCGCTGACGTCATAAGGGGGCGGGAGGGGGGTGGGATGGAGACGTGGAAGCTCTTCCGCGTCTCCTACGGTGGAAAAAAAAAAATAAAAAATCCTCCGGTGCATTGCACCGGAGGATTTTTAACCCCCTCCCTGGTGTCGGCCACTGGTCGTGACCCGCACCAGGGAGGGAGTGTGGGCGTCGGCCAGTGGCCGACGCCCGCATTCAACGGGTTAACTACCAAAAATTATTTCCGACACCTATACTAGTATAGGACGGTATAGTTTGGGAGTCAAGCCAAAAAAGTCTGAAATTCAGAGTACTATCCCTAAAGAAGGTACTAAACAAGCACAAGCAGGTTCTAAAAAATACTGGGACAAACAAAAACAAAATAAAGACAGAAGTCAGAGAGCAGACTCTTGACATCTGGAGAGCTCCAAAAGGAGATATAGGTGGTCATTTTGACATTGGCGTTACAAACCGCCTACCGCCGCGGTGACGGCCACCAAAATACTCCAACAGCGGCTACCATTCATCCGCCATATTATGAGCACTGCCAGCCCTCCACCACAAGAAGGGTGGAAATCCGGTGGTGATCATGGTGGTGGAGGGTGGTAAGGTGGCGCTGCTAGCACCGCCACGCCAGTAGAACACCGCCAGCCATATTATGACAAGTAATACGGCCTGGCGTTCCCTGCCAGAAGATCTCTTCGCTCAAGGTAAGTCGGGCTTCCGACAAGGGAAGGGAGTTGGAGGGTGGGGGGTGTTGTGTCTGTGTGTCTGAGTGTGTGCATGAATATCTGAGTGAGTGTGTGAATGCGTCTGTGTGTGTTGTGTTGTTTGCGTGGCTGTATGAGTGTGAGTGAATACGTGTAAGAATGGTGAAGTGAGTGCGTGTCTGCATGTCAGTGTGATCGTTGTAAGAATGTGTGTGAGCATGTTGGATGTGTGCGTGTATGAATGTGTGTATACCAGTGTGAGTGATTGGGTGTATGCGTGGTGCGTGTCTGCGGGTGTCTGCATGTATAGGGGGTGAGGATCGGAGGAGGTGGGGGGAGTTTGGATGGTGGGGGTGTCTGGTGAGTACAGGGGGGTGGGGGAGCTGCCTACCGGTGACAGGGAAGGATTTCCCTGTCATCGGTAGGGCCTACTGCCATGGTTTTCGTGGCATTGCTAATGCCACAAAAACCATGGTGGTGGGCAGGCTCATAATGCCGCCAGCGGCACTATGCCGGCAGCCGGGCTGGAGATTGACATCTCCAGCCCTCCAGCTGATATCACCATGGGGGTATGAGTGGAGAAGTGGCGGGTTGGCTGCAGACAACCCGCCATTCTCATAATGTGGTGGTATGTCCCGCCAGCCTGTTGGTGGTACTACCGCCACATTTACACTCCCGCTGGGGTCATAATTACCCCCATAATCTCAGATATAGAGAAACTTTAACCCCTTCTGTGCCCAGGACGTAATGATTACGTCCTGAGGCACAGTGCTGCTGTGCCCAGGACGTAACCATTACGTCCTGGGCACAAAGCCCAGAGGGAGCGCTAGCGCTCCCTCTGTGGGGTTCCCCCCCACCCCCCCAAGTCAGGGATGGAAGGGGAAGCCCTTCCCTTCCCACCCCCGACCCCACCAACCCCCCCTGTGATGTCAGCGCGCGAGCGCGCGCTGATTAGTCACAGGGTCTCCCCCATCGCGCTGGAAGCAGAGCTTCCAGCGCGATTGAAAGAGAAATGCTTTTGCATTTCTCTTTCAATCCCATGGGGGAGGCCCCGAGAGGCTTCAAAGGGAAGGAAATGTATTTCCTTCCCTTTGAAGTCTCTCACAGGTTTCAAAAGCCGGATTGCTTGCACCAGGGATTTTTTTTTTTTCAATGAAATTGTCAAAAGGGAGCGACCCCTTGGGCAAGGGTCGCTCCCAGGGGGGGCATTTTTTTAGGAAGGCCTTTTCTGCCCCCACTGGGGGCAGATTGTCGTATTATTAGGCCCCCAGGGGAGGCAGAAACCTCTAGGCACCAGGGACCTTTTTTTTTTTTTTTTTTTGTTTTTGTGATGTTTTCTTTTTTTTAGGTGGGGAGCGATCCCTTAGGCAAGGGTTGCTCCCCTACAGGGCAATATATATTTAGGCCATTTCTGCCCCCCTTGGGGGCAGATTGCCCTATTTTGATGAGGCCAATCTGACCCCAAGGGGGGCAGAAACCATTAGACACCAGGGAGTTTTTTTTTTGCGCGAATTTCACGATACGGGAGCGACCCCTTGGGCAAGGGTCGCTCCCAGGGGGGGCATTTTTTTGGGAAGGCCTTTTCTGCCCCCCCTGGGGGCAGATCGGCCTATTATTAGGCCGATCTGCCCCCAGGGGGGGCAGAAACCTCTAGGCACCAGGGATCATTTCTTTTTTTTTTTCTTTTTGTTATGTTTTCTCTTTTTTTTAGGTGGGGAGCGACCCCTTAGGCAAGGGTCGCTCCTCTAGGGGGCAAATTATATTTAGGCCATTTCTGCCCCCTTGGGGGCAGATTGGCCTATTTTGATGAGGCAAATCTGCCCCCAAGGGGGGCAGAAACCATTAGACACCAGGGAGTTTTTTTTTGCGTGAATTTCACGCAAGGGGAGCGACAACTTAGGCAAGGGTCGCTCCCTGGGGGGAGGGGGGATTATTTTAGGCCATTTCTGCCCCCCTGGGGGGTAGATCAGCCTATTTTGATTCGGCTGATCTGCCCCCAAGGGGGGCAGAAACCACTAGGCACCAGGGATTTTTTTGTTTTTCTGTTTTACAGATGGGGAGCGACCCCTTGGACAAGGGTCGCTCCCCTGGAGGGGCAAAATGTATTTAGGCCATTTCTGCCCGCTTTGGGGGCAGATCGGCCGATTTTAGGTCAATCTGCCCCCAAGGGGGGCAGAAACCACTAGGCACCAGGGATCTTTTTTTTGCGCCGTCACGCAAGGGGAGCGACCTTGTAGTCAAGGGTCGCTCCCCGGGGAGGGGGTTGGGGGGGGCAAAATTATTTTAGGCCATCTCTGCCCCCCTGGGGGCAGATCGGCCTATTGGTATTAGGTATTAGGATTCGTTTTTTGGCGCCAATGTCACGCAGGGGGAGCGACCCCGTAGGCAAGGGTCGCTCCGAGGGGGGGGGGGGTGTTGGGGGGGCAAATTTATTTTAGGCCATTTCTGCCCCCCCTAGGGGCAGATCGGCCTATTATTAGGCCGATCTGCCCCCAGTGGGGGCAGAAACCTGTAGGCGCCAGGGCAAATTTTTTTTTTGTGGTTTTTTTTTTGTTTGTTTGTTTTTTTAGAGATGGGGAGCGACCCATCAGACAAGGGTCGCTCTCCTGGGGGGCAAACTGTGTTTAGACCATTTCTGCCCCCCTTGGGGGCAGATTGGTCGATTTTAGGTCAATCTGCCCCCAAGAGGGCAGAAACCACTAGGCACTGGGGATTCGTTTTTTGGCACCAATGTCACGCAGGGGGAGCGACCCCGTAGGCAAGGGTCGCTCCGAGGGGGGGGGGCGGGTGTTGGGGGGCAAATTTATTTTAGGCCATTTCTGCCCCCCCTAAGGGCAGATCGGCCTATTATTAGGCCGATCTGCCCCCAGGGGGGGCAGAAACCTCTAGTCGCCAGGGCAATTATTTTTTTTTTGTTTGTTTGTTTGATTGGATTAATATTCGTTGTGAGTAGCTCGGGTCGGGACTGAGGAGTTGTCTTCTGCTTCTGAGGAAATCGAATAGAAGTATCCTGACAATATTGCTGAGGAACAAGACTTGAGCAGTTACACTGCTTGACAGTGTGACAGAAGTCACAATATGTCACCAGAGTTTGAAAGGTCATCTGGATGTGACAGCAAATAACGGCTTTCTTATAGTCGAGACCGACATGTTCTCCCACCCAACAGGGTCTATGATTTAAATATCCAAATTGAGGAAGACATAGAGCGCACTATTAGTGTAATATTTTGGAAAGAACTTAAAAGAACTTAATTGTGATATCCTATTGGCAGAAGGAGACTGGCCACCTGAGTATGTCAGCAAGCTCCCACATAGGGAATATGTCATTTTGCCTTCTTTCTCAGATCTTGTTCCGGATGCGGTAAAAGAAGCCTACACTGTTGACTGGGCTTTGTCGCAGGCACCCATGCTATACCACAACCACATAGGGTGGGATACAGATTCCTCCTACCATGTAATGCCAATCAGGTCTACACCCCAGACTCAACCACATTACCCTGTTAAACAGGAGGCTAACGCTCCAGAGACAGAACTACTCACTCAACTGGGGTACCAGGGAGTAATAGAGTCCTGTGTCTCTAGAAATAAGAACTGTTATTCCCCATTGCAAAACCAGACCAGTCATATAGAATAGCTATGATTACAGACACCTAAACAATTATACATGCACATGAGCAATACAAAATGCACATAGCACCGCATTAATAAACAACATAGTGCGTAAAAAATGCAAAACAACACTGGAAATTTCCAACGGTTTCTTCTGCCAAAACTTAGCGGATGAGAGTAGGGACCTGAGTGCATTCTCATTTGACTCACAAAAACGTTTTACAGTTTGTACCAGGACTATAGGAACAGCCTGGGGTAACATCAATATTGCATGATATTGATCCTGAGGCTTTGTCCTATGTGGATGACATCTATCTCACAGATGACCACCTCAGCATTCATCTTGCTCGGGTCCATCGGATCATCTTAGGGTTCACAGCCCTTGGCTACAAATTCAATTTCAAGAAAACTAAAATAGCCTTTCTTAGTGTATTGTTCCTGGGATAAGAGCTATCAGATGAGGGCAAGGGCCTGCCACCCCATTTTTTAGAAAAATGTGCTCAACTTCAACAACCAAATACCTTTAAAAACTACAGTCACTACTTGGTTTCTTTATCTTTGGCAGAACTCACATTCCAGATTATGCACAAGGAAACAAACCACTCTGACCAGTTGGACACACACACGCATCCTTAGAGGGCTGCAGAAAGACATGCTAGAAGCAAAACATGTGACAACAAAATAAATGTGGTCATCAGAATGATTGCTAGTGCCATCGGGTTCACCTAGGTCACCTTTAACAAGAGCAACACAGTGCCCATGGCATACAAATCACATATGTACTCCAACTCAGAACAATGTTTTGCACCCACAAAAAAATGTTTTAATTATGAAATTGTGAGACTGTAAATTAAATATTATTGAGGCCTGTGAAAGGAGTAGGGCAGTTATGTGTGTTTATGTTAGATATGTAAGCCCCTCCTCTCTTTCCTGTTCAGCACCCTCTTTTCATTCTCACCCGAATGCACTTCCTCACATCTCCCTCATTTTACCACCCCAAACATACACTGCACTCATTCACATTTGAATGCTTTATTTCCTTTTGCTTTTGCCTTTTAAATAGTTTGGCTTCTCTGCACCCCCTTCACACACATTCATACTGAATTTTGATTGTAACTGAAATACATGACCATTGTTCTGTGTGCTCTGCAGAGACATCAACCCACTGACAGGCACTTTGCTTTGCCTTTATCCTCAGCACCAGCGCTCTCAATCAAAGCCCCTCATAAATACCTGGCACGAGTCAAAGTATGCACTATGAAAGAGTAATAAAATGCACACAAAAAAATACAGAAACAGAGCATGATGAAACAGCTAACTCTTTTGGTGACTGCAACATTAAGTAAAACGTGAAATAAGAGAGGAACTACATTGCTTTTTAACATTCATTGTTCGTATATCATTCCATGTTTTTGGCAATAATGCTAAGGGCATGATGTAGGGCCAGTTTTAGTAACAATTTTAACACCATACAGCAGATAACTGCTTTTACTGTAAGCACATATTTCTCCCTTTGTGGTTGACACCAATATTTGGATCAATTTCACAACCCTGCTTGTCTTTTGTAACAATTTTGTGGGGGAACAAATACAGCAGCTCCACTTCTAAAGGAGCCAGTGATCTACAGCTAGGGCCTGGGGTGTCACAGTAGAGAGGCTAGTATGACAAGGGGTCTCAGTATAATGGAAATAACCCAAGATTAGCATTAAAACACTTACCGAAGCCAAGGCACCATGTTACACTTGCTTGCATCCACTCCTACTGCATGATGAATGGGTAAAGGACGAGATATATGCTTAAGAATGATGAATGCCTGCCATCACACATGGATGAAGACTCCAATGCCCGAAACCACAATGCTAAAAGTGTCACTGACCTATTGTGGATGCTGCCCTAGACACATTGGAATTGAAAGGCTTTAGAGTAGTAAGCCCTGCAACATGCAGAGCAGAAAGTTTATTTACTGCTGGCTTCCATCTCCTGCTTCATAGTGAGGTGGGGAAGGTAGCCTGGGACAGACACCCCAGACTTAAATGCATAGATTTGTTTAGCGTTCGATCGTTACGCACGTATCTCTGAACAAATTGATCTATTTAAAAATGTTTGCTATTAATGTGTAGGACTTTCAGAGGGGTGCTGTCCCTCAGTCCTAAAGGAGAAACCTCTCCTGCTCCTATCAGAGGAAGAAGATTTGCGGGATTTCTTGCTATGTCCAAGAAAACCCCGCTCCAAATGATTCCTGTATGCCAAGTTCAATGAGATTTTAAAGCTTTCTCAAATGGAAGCAGCTGCACGTTTAAGGCAGATAGATAAGGAAAATATGGAAAAGGCATTAGCTGCTGTTGATAATGGCATGTATGCTCTGTCCATCAGAATATACCCGCTTAATAATATTGTGTCTTCTGCGATTGACATCATTCAGCATTTACATGTCCCTTTTACAACATGGGCAAATCAGCTGCGTTTCATCATGCAGTTAGGTTTGACATTGCAGATTCTCCAAAATGGCTACGTCCCTTGGAAATACATAAACAGTAGTGATTTGTTTGCTGCTTTTAATTTGTCCAGGTAGCAACAAATAATGGCTAACATGGAAAAGTTGTTAAAGCTGCCTTTCACCCTAGCAGAGACACAGTCAACAGTATGGTGTATAAATGGGGTTATAAATCTGCCAAGTTCCACCTTTCGTTTCACAAAATGTTTGAAACATTTTGCTGTGGGCAGATACGATCAGCTAGGAGATAGCTATATAAAAGAAGAGTGGAAGTGCCTTTTGAGTTCAAATGTCTGAACAGTGAAACAGAGGTCTTTCTGAGCAGAAGCAAATGTGAGACTACTATTAGTCATTCAATGATTTGTAAGCAGGTGTCCCTTCACGGTTTCTGCAATGCAGAGGTCGTGAACTTGGCATGCTTTCTGAGGGGTACTTCCGTCCCTTTGATTCATCCAGCATTTCATATACTTTCAAATGGAAGTTATGTGGTCCTGAATGATCAGAGTTGCTACGGAATGAGAGCAGGACTTGCCTACGCAATTTCGGTTTCTCAAATTGTAACTTGTGGACATGTTTTATTCCCCCACACAAGAGATAAGAGTAGCAGATCTACTAATGTAAATTTTGACAAGCTGAGCAGACTAAAGGCGCTACTGTTCCAAAAACAAGTGGCGTTGACATCGGCCAAGAAGACGTACACTCTCTAGATAGCGAGGTCATCTGCTGAGATATAATCCTTATTAAAGACCAACTTCCCCAAGCACTTTGGAGAGCTGGTCTGCAGAATTTTCAACACCTCGAGCACTGCAAGGATTGTCCACTTTTTTAAGGCTGTTGGGTCTAGATTTGTTTCTACCTTCCAGACCATCTTCGGAGTCATTCCTTTGGCTATCCATTCACTCTTTTTGTGTGTGTTTGGCAGATTTTCAATAGATTTGGTGCTGATTGGTGGAACACTGCTACTGCTATTCCTGATATGCAGTGGTTGTACTTTCTCATCTTAGCGGAGTGATGGAGCTACCACCAGCCCAGCCCAGCTGTTTCCTGATCACATGATGCAGTTCTTTGGTGCTCCATTGCTGGAAGAATTGGAGCATGATTGGTCATTGGTGATTGTCATTCCAACATTCCTGTGGTGCCTGCAACCAGTCTTTCATTACACCTGGTGCCTCTTCAAGTGTCTACCGTCGGTGTGTCTTGCTATACAGCCAGTGCCTCCTGTGGACAAGGAACTGCTGATGTTCCCAATCAGGGGTCATTCATGGTCGAGCCCCATGAGACTGAGGTTGATTTGTGAGACCACTTATGAGCCATCACTTGTGAACTACTGGTCTCCGATTACATCTGGCACTATGGATGGTGCTCCCTAGGCGGTGATCCTGTGTCTGAGGAATCTGCTCACTTCTGCTCTGTGGATCCTTCTCCCAATCCTGTGATCAATCTGACTTCTGCCGATGTGGAGTCCTTCCTGGACTCACTCTCATTTCATGGAGACCTTCTACACAATTATAGCTATTGTTGAATGAATTCGACCATTGGCTTTGTCAAAAGTGTAAAATGTGATACCAAATTGCCTGAATGATTTGGTTCATATTTGTCTGCCTTGCTCTTAGTGGTTGACATTATGGGGGTCATTTTGACCCTGGCGGTCTTCTGACTGCCAGGGTAAATGTGGCGGTCCCACCGCCAACAGGCTGGCAGTGAAGACCGCCACATTAGGAGTGCAAACCTCAACAGTTGCATCAGCGTCCACACCCCTATTAGAAACCTCAGCTGGACCAGCCTCCTGCTCACTCACGTTCCCTGCATCCAAAGAAACAGAGACAGTGGGCATACATTCTCGTATCTGGCCCCAAAGCCTTGGAAGACCTGGGAGACCCTCCCAGGTGATATGCGTGTTGTATAAATACACTTAACATAATAGTCTTCACATACCAGTGTTCAGTAACAATAGCGCAATCTCAGAGGCACAATGCCAAATCGAGATCCTAAATGCATAGTCATCACCAACATTTGCTCACGCATAGCTTCAAATGTCAGGCACAGCCCCTGCACCACCATGCCTGGCCGGTGATTGGGCACCGGTTCTGGCTTGATGCCTGACCCTGTGCCTAACTCCTCAAAGGCACCCAACCCCCTGCTGTACACAGCACTTGGCCTTAAACTATGTGCAGCATGAGGAGTAGGTGCCCAGCTGTCCAGGGGTGACCAACCACCACTGTGCATGCCCTTGACCCAGGTGCAGCGTGGCAGTGTGAGGCCGGGCAGTGTGAGGCCCTGCATTCAAACCACCACAGGGGGACCGCCCTCATTTGCTGGCCAACACCCCATGGTTGTACAACACTAACAGATACCTATTTGGTCCCACAGTAATTGTGCAGTAATTTAGTGGCAATTTCATGGTACTCCTGGGAATTTTGGCAAGGGGAAGTCGCACTGAGTACCCCAAGAGTCTGAGATGATGCAACAAAAATATTGCTTTGCACTTTACCCCAAGGAGGTGAGGTCTCTAAGAACAGCTCTATTATGCCCCCATAGGTGTTTTATTTTAATTTTAAGGTAATGGGGACTGAGCCCATGAGCCATAAAATGGCGCTGGATTACTTCTTGTTGTGGTCAGCCAGTCACAGTGCTCAAACTCGAAAGACAGGTCCCAATCCCATGAGGCCAGCTGATGAGAATGCTTTATGTGCTATTTTTACACTCTGTACCCCCCACTGTACACCGTGGAGAGTACCAAGAGTCTGTGCCGATGCAAAGAAACTTTTTTCTTTGCACATTGACCCCGGGAAGGGTGGTGGTGGGAGGGTCCCTCTAGAGCTGCCCCACAGGGGCCAATGGAGTATTTCTTCCCTGCCCCCCTTATATTATTTCATTTTAACATTCAGGGCATGGGGACTGAGTTCCTGAGTCCTAAAATGGCAGTGGCAACATTTCTACTCATGTTGCAGCCAGCCAATTATAGCACTCGGTCTCATGGGATCGGTCCCTGTCCGGTGGGATAAGGCCAGAGAAAATGCTTCATTTGTCATTTTTTCCCGTGGTAATCCATCAGTACTCTCATGGTACTCCATCTCCTGGAGGTGTGTCTTATTTAAAAGGGGAGGGACGCCCCCCTCCCCAAGCCTATTTTAGACCCAGGGCCTCCATTATTTAGTATTACCCACCAAGAACATAGTTGGGGCCCTGGGGAGCCCCAAGGGCCCTCATGATCCCAGCCAGATCCCTGCAAGGCACCTCCCACCCCTAAAATATACTTGGAACACAGTTCTTAAATGGGCTGGGGAGGGGGGCCCTACTGACGCCCCTCCAATTATTTATATTTAAATATGGTGACCGCCATTTTGTTTGTTTTTGTCACAGTCCTGCTGTACTCCCAGAGAATAGCTAGGACATTTGCAGATTTATTTTCATTTTGGCCTTGGCGGGCTCCTTCTGGGCCCGCCACCCCATGGGGCCTACGAGGGACATGGTGTCCCTTGCTGTCCCCTTATTTAATTTTGCTTTGAAGTTCAGAATGGGGACTAAGGGCCAGATGTAGGAAGAAAACATTTTGCGAGGTGCAAATTGCGAGTACCAGCAACTCGCAATTTGCACTTCGCAAAATGTTATGCAGAAAGGTGTCTCAGACATAGCGAGTCTAGGCACTCACGGGGATGGTGGTCTGCTGGAGACAGCAGACCACCATGTCCGTGACTGCTTTTGAATAAAGCAGTTTTTTTTTTTCCTTTTTGCAGCCCGTTTTCCTTACATCTGGCCCCAAGTCCCTGAGTCCTGTAATATCTGCCAGGAACATATTTCTCATGTTTTTGCAGCCAATCAAAGTGGTAGTAGGTAGGGAAAATTCTTTATAAGTTTCTATATATTTTTCCACATGTTTGTGCTGTTTACGTTTGGTTTGTATAGAAAGAATAAATAAAGCTATAGTAATTTAAATGTAATGGGTAAATTAAGAATTAAAATAAGAAACAAAAAACAAATATAGCTCATGTTCTATATATATATATATATATACATATATATATATACACACATATCTATATATTTTTTATTTATTTATTTATTTATTTGTTCCTAGTGGCAGCCACCACTAGATAGTTATAGTTAGGTCCACATTTTTATATATAAAGCAGTTTATAACTTGCCTAAATCTTTGGCAGCAGCTGAAGAATCTTCACAAAATTTTCCCCCAAAAAATGACTATCACATCAACCGCTGTCTGGAAAGTTTTGGGGTGATCCATCACACGGGGGCCAAGAAAAAGGGGGAGTCAAAAAAGTCAAGTTTCCCATGTTATTTCTCATTGGGATTTTGAACAGGAATAGCGCCTGAACCACTGGATGGAATTACACCAAATTTGGCAGAAAGGTATCTCTTGGTCCAGAAAGCACCTTTTTTTGTTATTTTGTGTAAATACATTCAGTAATTTTTGAGAAATTAAAGAAAATGTAAATTTGTATATATAGGGCAACAAAGGCACAGTGAATCCTCCCGATGTTGTGCTGAGATCTGATTGACTGACAACACTTCAACAAGGAATTGTTGGCGGCCATGTTGGGACTCAGCCAAGTCCCAGAACAAAAATGTCAAAATAAAAAAATAAAAGAGGCCAGTGTAGGGACACTCTGACCCCTTGGCTCAGGTGCTGGGGTCCCAGAGGGACCCCCAGATCAAAAAAGCAATTTTCGGCAGGAGCCACAGTGGACCCACAGAGATTTTTGCTTTAAAAGTCAAGTGTGGGCTCCCATGCTTGTTTCAGTGAAGCCCCTGGGTCCACAAGCGGTCTAGAGAGGGGACGAAGTAGGTGCTGAGCAAGCACCTCCTTTGGAGTTTGTGTGACTATAAGGGGACACTCCCCTTCCTTTTGACCTGGGGCCAGTAGCCTTTCAGGTTTAGGGCCTCCATAGGGAATCTCCCCACAGGGAGGCCCCTTATCTTTATCTTTATATTATCTGCACTCCTTTTAGCGGAGTAGTCCATCGTTTGTAATGCATGATAATGAGGGATCCTAGGCCCTGAAGAATGCCCTCAGACCTCCTTTGGCTCTTAGTAACGGGCAGAAACATGTTGGCCAGTAATTTTTAGATAGGTGACCCAGTGAGTTTTAATTCTCACCTAGGTGTCCCATCCTTTGGTCTTAACCGCACCAGCAGACACCACAAATAAAGGTGTACTATCACACAGGTGACTGACTAGGTGTTTTTACTTCTTCCCTAGTATAGCTGGATCCCATATTCTTCCAGACAAACTGAATTTACGCACTTCCTCCTGTTCTTTTAACAGTGAGGTTGAGTCTGCACAGGTGGCACTGTCCTACCTGGGTGGGGCTTGGTGGTCATATGATGAAGCGTGACACTATATAGTGTGTGAGACCACCTGGTCCAGAAAGGAAAATCCCCTCACCACATAATCTTCCACAGCACCCGACAGGGAAACTCATAGTGTCAGTTTGAGGACCCCTAGGCGAATTCCCTCGCCAGCGGCTCCATCTTATAAGTGAACACCATACTCTTTGTGTTTATGAAGCCCCTGGGTGGGCCAGGTCCCAGGAGCATTGGAATTTGGAATGGGGGGGTGTCTGCACCCCCACAGCCCCAGGGACCGCCTCCTCCCTGGGGGTATCAAGTAACTAAATGCAGGGGGCGTGCGGCTCCCCCGCAGCCCCAGGGATCACCACCTCCCCAGGGTGAAACAGAGAATGAGATGTAGGAGAGCCCCCCTGCAGCCCTGGGGAAGGCCACCTCCCTGGCCCTTAATTAAATAGAACGCAGGACGCTGGGAACCGGCTAGGACTGCAGGGGCCTTGAAGCTCTCTCCGCTGTCCTGTCACTCTCTCTCTTACATCCCATAATGGGATAGAAGGGAGAGAGACAGAGATTGTTATAGCAATGGTCTCTCCTTACAATGACTTCATAGACTAGCAAGATGCTTGCTTCGAATGTTAGAGTTACGTTTTGAAGCACAGCAGAACAGAGTGATTTCTGTCCTACCTGGTATAGCTCTTGGACTGCCACTCATAAGGTTGAAGGTTCAAATCCTAGTATCTCATGGCAGTGTGTCTTTTTATTTACTAATGTTTTGAATGTTGAACCTTCCTAGTGATTAAACATTCACATGCCCTCCCTATCAAAATCTTGGGGTTGACTGTCATAGGTATGTCTGGAGACAACACAGTAAGGAGTTATCTGTGGCATAATGGTCAAGGTCCTTACACTGAAGGTTGAGGGTTCTAGTCCAGGTGTGTCTGTGGTCATTTCCCCACTTTAATTTGTTTTCAACTTCAAATGTTTAAGGTTCATAATGAAAGGTGATCTCACTTGTTTTAATTGACAAATACACTTTTCTTTTCAGTTGTCATTGCAATGGTCTCTCAATGCAATGATTTCAAAGAGGTAGACTAGCAAGATGTTGGGCATGAATATTATAGTAACATTTGGATGCAGAGTTAGAAAAGAGTCACTTCTGGCTTAATGGTCAAGGTTTTGTGCTGTTTGTCAGCTGAAGGTTAAAATCCTAGTATTGCTTGGCAGTGTGTTTTTTTAAATTTATTTGTGTTTTTACTGTTAACCCTTCCTATAGATGAAACATCCTCATTTCTTTCCAATCACATGCATGGGTTGACTGTCATAGGTATTGCTGGAAGTCACCTATGGCCTACAGGTTAAGGTAACAGCCCCTTACACTGAAAGTTGTGTTTGTAGTCATTTTCCTTCTTCAATTTTGTTTAAACTTCAAAAGCATAAGTTTCATACGGAAAGGTGATCTCACTCTTTTTAATTGGCAAATACATGTTTCTTTTTCAATTTGTCCAGAAATATCTCATTTTCAGTACATCATTCGTCAAAGCCTAAAAAACTCTCTATCTCTCTCTCCCTCTCAATCTCACTCTCTCTTTCAATCCCTTTCTCCCACTAACGACCCACTCAGACCTTTACTCACCCACTCACAGACCCACTCAAACCTTTAGCACCCACTCACAGCCCCATTCAGACCTTCACGCTCCCACTTACAGATCCTGTTGGACCTGCAAGTTGATTGGTTGAATTCCTACTTATTCCCGACTCTGAATTCCAGGGCTCCTCTGGAGAGACTGGGGGCACTGTAGTTGGAGTCCAACTGTATCCCATATCTGGGGTACGTGTATACCATATCCCTGCAGACATAGTAGAGGGCAATATAGGGAAGGCCACACTTGCCCTCCAGGCCAATGTTGATTTCTGGAGTACACTGCCACTATCAGTAGCGGGATAGGCGGCAATGCTGAAAATGGTTGCACTCCCCTGCCTACTGTACTTCCTCATGATGCTGCCGGCCAGCTCCTTTTACTGGGGCATTCCTTTAGGGGTCAGGCTGACGGAGGGTGGCAGTGTCCATGCTTTACTGACTGACACTTGAGGGTGGCCTGGCTGTGCCTGATTATGAAGCTTAATACTTGGTGGCACAGCTGCAATGGCTGATGCAATGAGTGGTATGTAGGCTCTCCATGGGGAGGAAGGAGTCCCAACTGGTACCAGACTGGTGCAAATTGGCTAGAGTACTCCTCCAACTTCTGAGCCCCAGCACAGATGACACCACAGAGTTCGAGGTCCTGCATCGTTGCTAGACAAGGTGTATGCAGAAGACATGGACACGGGTACCACACTGAGTTGCACATACAGACACTCCCGGACATGAGACACCTCACTTCTCTGCAAACTTCTGAGACATCAGGTAGACTTTCCTCCAATGATATGTTCATTCTCACTCCCTATAATAGGAGGGTGCTAGTAGGAGACGCACTGGAGGCGAGGGTGGGTACCAGGGTGGGAACCATAGCTCTTAGCTCTACAGGAGCATTGGGGGTGTATGACCATTTAAGTGGAGCACATCAGAACTAACCAGACACAAGTTCCTTGTTCCACCTACATACAACAAGCGCTGATCTTTTCGCCTTTGGTATTATGAATGTATGCAGTGGGATGGCAGAATGGTAGGTACCCAGGAATAATGATGACCTGCAATGACTATGTGGCCCAATGGGTTGTATTATCACTGTTGTAAATCACAATAAAACTTTGTTTTAAAAAAACAAATAGTGACTGGTACATTTTGAAAGTCTTTATAAAGTGAAGTTACAGGCAATGATGATGGAGCACATAGGAGGGCCAGGAGGAAAGCAAATTATGCCTGAGCCCTACATGGCCTTGGCTATTGCCTCCTGCTAGGGAGGGGGCAGGAGATATTGAGAGGGATGCTCCTCAAATGGGATGGTCTGTATTGTGAGGCAGTCAGTTGATTTCCCAACTTTGTGCATCCCTAGCCTTTCCCCACAGTAGCTCCTATGTGCATGGCAGGAGCAGATTGACAGGAAAAGTGTCATTTGTGTAACTGTGGCCATACAGAGGGAAACTGGAGATGTGAAGGTAGTAAAACTCCAGTTCCCATGTTGAGAATGGCCCTGGCTTGTTTGGAGTTCTCTCTGCACACATAAGGGATATTTTAAGGACTTTCACTTGCAGTATTTCATTCTTTCACAGAAGGTACTATGCCACTTCTGGCAGCATTATGTCTCCCATCAGAGTCTTCTCCAAGGTAGAGCTGGTTGCAACCCTTCCATCTTCAAAATGAAGCTTGGAAGTGCAAGACCTCTGCAACTCCCTAGCCTCCCACTTCCACCGCAAGATTGCAGACATCCACCACAGCTTCAGCACCCAGAACCCCCCGGCAACCACCAACACCACAGATTCACCTCCGACCAACCTCGTGCTCTCCTGGACCCCCGTCAATGACAACGACACCATCGAAATCATGAAAACCATTCACTCCGGCTCTCCATCTGACCCCTGCACTTAGCACATTCTCAACAAAGCAAGCTCTGTCATCGCACCCTAACTACGGAAGATCATCAACAGCTCCTTCAAGTCCACCACCTTCCCAGGGAGCTGGAAACACACCAAGATCAACGCCCTCCTCAAAAAACAGAAGGCAGACCCAAAACCAGAAGAACTTCCAGCCTATGTCCCTGTTCCCCTTCCCGGCAAAAGTAATCGAGAAGGCTATCAACAGACAACTAACCCGCTTCCTTGAGGAGAACTGCAGCCTGGACCCTTCCCAATCCGGATTCTGCAGCAACCACAGTACCGAAACTGCCTTCATCGGTGCCACCGACAACATCAAAACCATACTGGACAGTGGCGAAACTGCAGCCCTCCTCCTCCTGGACCTCTCGGATGTATTCAACACGGTCTGCCATCACACCCTATGCTCACACCTCAGCAGTGCAGGAATCCGCGACAGAGCCCTGGACAGGGTCACCTCCTATTTCACAGGCAGAACCTAGAGAGTCCACCTCCCCCCATTCCACTCGGAGGCCACCGAAATCATCTGTGGCGTACCCCAGGGTTCATCCCTCAGCCCGACCCCAGCCCAACGTATACATAGCCCCGCTCGCTAACATCACCCGATCCCACAACCTCAACATCATCTCATACGCCAATGACACCCAACTGATCCTCTCCCTCACCAATGACACTGCCAAGACCTATCTCCATGAAGGAATGAAGGCCATCGCCGAATGGATGAAGAGCAGCTGCCACAAACTGAATAGCGACAAGACGGAAGTCTTCATTTTCGGCTCCACCCCCTCCGCATGGGATGGCTCCTGGAGGCCTGCCACTCTCGGAGCCGCTCCGACTCCCACCGACCACACACGCAACCTAGGATTCATCTTGGACTCCTCATTATCCATGAACCAGCAAGTCAACCCCATCTACTCCTCCCACTTCAACACCCTCCGCATGCTCCGAAAGATCTACAAATGGATACCCACCGAAACCAGAAGAACAGTCACCCAAGCCCTCGTAAGCCGCAAACTGGACTATGGCAATGCCCTCTAAGCAGGAACCATGGCCAAACTCCAGAAGGGGCTCCAATGCATCCAGATCACCTCCGCACACCTCATCCTGGACATCCCCCGCCACTGCCACATCACAGACCACCTGAGAAACCTGCACTGGCTCCCAGTCAACAAGAAAATCACCTTCCAACTCTTCACTCATGCTCACAAAAGCACTGCACAACACCGGACCAGAATACCTCAACAGACGGCTCTCCATCTACACCTCGATCTGGCATCTCCGCTCTGTCGACCTCGCCCTCGCAATCGTCCCACATGTCCGCAGAACTACAACCGGCGGTAGATCATTCTCGCACCTCGCCGCCAAAACGTGGAACACTCTTCTCACCCACCTGCGCCAGACCAAAGACCTCCTTACCTTCAGGAAACTTCTCAAGACCTGGCTGGTCGAGCAGTAGCAGCGCCTCTCCCCTCCCTCCCCCCATCCTCAGTGCCTTGAGACCCTCACGGGTGAGTAGTGCGCTTTACAAATTCCTGATTGATTGATTGAAAGGAGGTAGGGCTTAATTTTCACTTATTTTCACAAATCAGGCGGCACTGTGCTTCTATCATGGGAGAGTGGTTCACCAGAAAACTGGCACTAAGCTGTCACTGTGCACAGGCCACGGAATGCCTAGTCCTAAATGGTGGGTGAACCAAGGAACAGAACGAAGAAACGCTGCACACCCGTGGATGATCACTTGCAAAAGTCGCTTGTTCATGCAGCTTGTATAGAGCTAACCTTCAAGTACCATACACTCAAGCTGCTGTCGCTTGAGCCAAATAGCAGGGTGCAAGCCCTAAATAAATAGCTGGCATTATAAATAGCATAGTTAATTGCTACGCTATCACTTTGTCACAAGAAGTGATATCACAGGTAGTCATGGTACAAGCCTTTGATCCCCTTCACACTAACACTAATGTGTTTGATATGCAATTGAAACTAAGGTACAAACATTATATATATGTCTGATATGCAGTTAAATATGTATACAACAAATATCATCTTACTTTGACCACCCATGCATGTCATTTTGTCACTGCAAAGCAGTCCAATTTAGATGGCCTTATACTAGTCAATATAAGACAGAACACATGAAGCAACCACTGGGCATCATATCACATTAAATGAGCCTATCAGTTACACATTATAGAAAGCATGGCACACTCATCCACACATTTTTCATCCATACATTTTCCATCCAGGAAATTTTTAAACTTTGTGATAACATTATATTTTTAGAGGTGTTCTAGGGCGGGGGCTTCCAGATTGTGCGGCATCTAATAAAAAAGAAATAACTAAATATTATCACACAAAAAATGTAAGAACATATATTTAAATGCAGTTTGAACTATCATATGAATCTTTTCATTTCTAGTTAGGTAATCAACCTTATAAATGACTGATGTAGCTGCACCGTACACCGAGGAAAGGTGTAAATAACGTAAAGTTTATTGGAACCAAGACCAGTGTGAACCTTCCCTCAGCCAGCCACCGAATAACTCACTTGGGAAGAATCATTGCCCATAAACATTCTAATTCTACAACTAACCATAATAGAAAGACATCACACTTCCCATATTACAAACATACACAGCCCAGTAGAATATAACACATCTCCCCCCTTTCACATAATTCAAACTGAACTAACTCAATAGAAATAAAAAACAACTTACATACAAATAAGCAAGAAGAACAACAGCTTTACAATTTACACACCTTGTACATAATCTTCCAAATAACAAGGTGGTTTATGATTTCTCCGACTTCGAAAACCTCGCGTCACAGCTGGCAGAGAGGTGTTGCTCCAGCCCTCTCTATCAATAACCTCTCTCCCAGACTTCTCACTTACTGCGCAATTCTTGCCCTTTACATTCCTTGTCAACTCTTCATCGTTCATCATCATAAAACCATTGAAACCAATATCATCATAACTCTCACCCATGGCATTCTCACTCCCTCTTTGATACAACACTACTTTTCTCTTGTTCCATTTATTGCCATTTTCCAACTCCACATACTCCTCCCTCACTTTCTTTACTTTGAAAGGACCCCAAAATCTAGATAGTCCTCCAGACACTCTACCATGCCTAATTTTCACCAAATCACCTTCTTTAACACCTCTCATCCTTACCTCTCTCCCCTTATCTTCACAAGTCTCACCCACGTCATGTGTCATCCATGCAGGAGTTAATTTAGAAACAGGTTTCCTACCCCTCATCTTCCCAAAAGGGGATACCCCAATCGCTATGTTGATCGTAGTACGATGAGCCCACACCATCTCATTTACCATTCTTTCCACATCCCCATCACATTGGGTGGCCATAAGTATAGTACCTTTAACCAACCAGTTGATCCTTTCCACTATCCCATTTGTCGGAGGATTGTACAATGCAGTGCGATGATGTTTAATCACACAATACTCTAAAAACATCCTCATTTAATGTGAAGTGAGTTGTGTCCCATTGTCCGTTATCAAAACATGAGGGAATCCCTCCTCCTGAAACACTTCTTCCACCGTTTCAAAAGTGTTCCTAGTAGTGATTTCAGATAAAAAATTCACCACAACCCATCTGGAGTGAACATCAACTATAACCAAAGCATTCTTAAGACTGTTCTTTGAGCCTTGCATATGACCAATGAAATTCACATAAACAGTATGATCAGTATAGGGAAAGGTGCGGAAGACATTGTGACGCGAAGGGTTAATTAGCTTGAGCAGTGTAGATGAGTGTGATGCCTGCTGAAACCCCCCCCCCCAACAACATGGAAAAGTTCATGATATTATTTTCAAGCTTGTTTGTGTAGAAGACTCCGTCTAAACCTTGAGAACGAGAGTACAGGGAGAAGATGGAATGAAAACAAAGGCTGGAGAAGGGCAGAGCAGCCAAGTACTGATAACATAGCTAGAAAATGCCAGAAAGAGATAGAATCCAAGCTTCGAGTTATTTAAGCACTGAAGTGTGGGTGAGGGATCTGAAGCTCGCAGATGGAGTTGTGAAAGCTGCCATGGCCCAGCGCTGCCTCCCTGTTTTGCTGACCGTGATGCTTGAGGGGGAGAGAGGTCCAAGCAGGCAGTAGAGGGCTTCCCAGCATTTCGTGGACTAAGTTAAGTTCCACACAGGGATGAAAGGCCTTTGTTTCTCTGCTCTATTATTATGACTGATAATTTATGCTTGCACTGTGTTTATAACCTGAAGTATTCAGCTCGTTTTTATTTTGCTTTCTAAACCTCGTAGTGTGAGCCTGCTGCAGTAACTGAAACATGCATTTTGGTGTGCAGTAAATCAAAGCTTATCTGAAGTATTCAGCTCGTTTATAGTTTGCTTCCTGAACATCGTAGTGTGAGCCTACCGCAGTAATTGAAACATGCATTTTGGTGTGCAGTAAATCAAAGCTTATCTGAAGTATTCAACTCATTTATATTTTGCTCCCTGAACATGTTAGTGTGATGCATTTTGGTATACAGTTATTCCAAGTTTATATCTGTCAATGAACTCTTTGCTCAGATGTATACATAGATGCTCTTTGTAGTGTACTTACATATATATATAGATGCTTTTTCATTGCTATTCTTATTCTGTCAATGAACTCTTTGCTCATACGTATACATAGATGGTCTTTGTAGTGTACTTATATATGAATAGATGCTTTTCATTGCTATTCTTATTCCACTATTGTTAATGTGCTAAATGCCTACATTTACCTGAAATTCTAGTAAAGCTAAATTGTATTCATAATTGGCGCGTGGTCCTTCATTGAGCGTCCTTATTGACTTATACCGAACAGGTGTCAACCAGTCATCTGGATAAGACACAGTACTACATGGGGAAAGTGGATCTGCCAAATGACCCTGCACACTTTGGCTCCAGTCTTTCGCCTTTTTTCACTTTCCTTACAAACAATGCAGTCTTCAACTCATTAGGGAAATCATATCATCCATTACTGTCCACCAATAGTTTTCCCTGACTCTTGTTTTAGTCATGGTCTGCCCTAAACGGCCCTCATGAGCCATACCAAGTATTTTTTTAGGCCCTCAGGAGGCACAAATTTGTCATTTCTCATGATCATTCTCTCATCCACCGCTGTTAATTCTTCCACAACTTTAAGAAACTGTCTCAAGGAAGGAGTAACAGTACTCTTTCTCCTTCTACCTTCTCTTATCATCCGTACTACCCCCTTGAGAAACACATCATCATCCATATGTTTCTCCCAGTCATGAGCAGTAAAGGTTCCTACACCTCATTTTTCATCCTCACATAACCATGCGACAGCCCCTTTCTGTTCTCTACTTATTATGTCCTTTTTATCGATGTCTTGCCATTCCACCGATAGCCTAGAAAGACAATCCGTGTGTACATTCTTCCAGCCAGGAATGTGTTCTACTCTAAAGCGATACTCTTGAAGCCTTGAAGCTAATCTAGCGGAACCTTTGCCTGCCCCTCCAGGCCTTAACACCTTTATAAGTGGCTTATGATCAGGTCTTATGAAGAAATCAATACCCCACAGGAACGTCCTAAAATGCTCTACAGACCATGCTGTAGCTAACGCTTCCCACTGTATTACAGAATAATTTATGGCACTCTCTGTCGAAAACTGCAAAGCAAAAGCTACTGTCACCTCTTCTTTCCCTTGTGCTTGTGAGAGAACAGCTCCTACTCCGCAAGCACTGGCATCAACTGTCACAAAGGTTTTTTGCAGAACATCAAAGGGCGTTAAAATACCTGGCTTGAAAATGTCCTATTTTATGGCATCAAATGCTACCTGTTGAGCATCATCCCATCTGAATGTGCAACCCTTGCGCAACAACATCCTCAATTCTTCTGTTTTTAAAGCAAAGTTGTCAACAAACTTGCTGTAATACTCTATAAAACCAATAAAAGAATGTAACTGATCTTTATCACGAGGAACAGGCACAGCTCTGATAGCTTTAAACAAATCCACTTTAGGCCTGATCCCCTCCCCAGATATTGTGGGTCCCAAATAATCAATTTCCTCCACTAGAAATTTACATTTGTCTCTTCTTAGAGTTAGACCAGCCTCTTTAAGCTTATCTAATACCACACCTAACGTCATGTTATGCTCTCTTATTGTCTGACCGAACACCAAAGTGTGATCTTGAAAAAATGTTACATTCTGTACACCCTTGAAAATTTGAGACATCACTCTTTGGAAAACACGTGCAGCCGACAACAGTCCAGAAGGCATCCTTGTGAACTGGAACATGACTTCCATTGTTATAAATGTGTTGAGCGCACAAGACTCATCATGTAGTTAGTTCTGATGATATGCACTTTTCAAATCTAGTTTGGAACAATACCTACCTCCCCTTGAGTAACGACAGAAGCTCATTAATGTAAGGAAGGAGAAAAGAGTCAGTCACAATATGTTGATTCAGACTATGCAAGTCCACACAAAACCAGAGTTTTCCATCACTCTTCTTTGTAATAACTACCAGAGAAACCCATGGTGAGGCTTCATCCCGTTCTATAATTTCTTCTTTTAACATAACATCCAACATCTTCCTCACCTCTTCTCTCACCACTACAGGAACTCTCCCTACTTTCTGTTTTACTGGAATGACACCTTCTTTCAATATGATTTTATGTACATATCCTTTCAACATCCCCAATTTTTATCAAAAACGTATTTGCTCCTGTCACAATCTCTTCCACACTCCCCTCCTCAACCATTAACACTTTGTCTTCAGAATGTAGATCAGTTAAAAAATGTAAGTCATATTGATGCACCGAACCCAGTATGGGCGGTCTGTCCTAAGCCACATAAACGTTTCCTTAATACAGCGAGACTTGAATTAAATAGTTGATACAAAATAACCCGAAACATTTATCTTTGAACCTTGATAACCTCTTGGGTTAATATCCTTTGACAGTAAAAACATTTATGGCCACTCATTTTCCCACAAAGCTTTTGAAATTATAGTATAGAGTGAACCAGAGTCAACCATAAGTTCCACCTCTTTCTTGCAATAAAAAAGAATGCTTTTGGTCTAACACCCTTCTCAGCTGTATCATGTTGTACCATTAGTACTCAATCTTCACTGTAGTTTTCTTCTATACAGTTTATACAGTCTTCTGTCATTGCCACCTGTGTCTTGTACGGTTCCTTGAACGTGCGAGCATAGTGCCCCTTGCAACCACATTTCCTGCACTCTTTATTTACCACAAAACACCTATTGGCCTCACTAGAATGTGCATCGCTTCTGCACCTACAACATGGTTTCGGCTTAGATGGTCTTTAAGTTCTGTTATATTGTTTAGTGGTAGATCCCGGAGCATCGCTTTTCCTGGTGACAGCAGCTATTTCACTATCACTTGTCATTGTTCAGACTCCTCTACTTTTTTAGCTATAGTTATCGCATCCTTGAGTGATTAATTTTTTTGCAACCCATAACCCTTCTTGAGTATTTTTTGCTTCTACACTGCACTATAAGTTGGTCTCTAATTAATTGTTCAGTCATGGGAACAAACTTACACTTAACTGATAGTTCCCGTAAACTTGAAATTAAATCTTTCAGCGACTCTCCAATTTTCTGAGGCCTGGTGTAGAATTTATAAAGTGACATCATAATATTTTCCTCTTTAGCAGATTTTTTCTCCAAACGCAATTTTGACTCTTCATATTCATCATCCATTGGTTGATCATTCTCACCTGGGATAACTGGTAAATACTTAAATATATAATGAGCTTGTTTGCCAATAGTGCTTAATAACAAAGCTTTTTTCCTGTGAGCAGAAAAGGATTGACCATCTAATGCCACTAAATAATTTTGAAAAATATCTATCCATTCCTCCCATTGGATAGCTAAATGGTCATGCTGTTCTAGGGATGCAGTGGTAATGCTAATAACACATGCCATTTTGCAAAAAAAAAAGCAAAAAAAATAATTGGTATAGCCAATAAAACACCCCACACAGGCTAAAATGTTCAATGTTCCAACACAATGTGAGTGAATATTGTTACTTGCACAGTCCTGTTTCTTTTTTACATTCTTTTCAGTATCCTGTGGGTGATAGGGTTCATTACTCTAAGCTCAACGTCATGCGGAGTTTCCTGACCGAAAGGCAGGCTAAACGTGTTCCATGTACAGCACAGCGTGATGAATCTCCACACGCTGCAACGAACATCAGGTAAGATCTCACCCTATTTTTATTATTTATTATTTATTTCTTTAACACCAAACTAATGGTAGTCCATGATACTATAACGTGCAAGCAGGGCACGCTGTGTTCCTTGCAAGCCGTACTATAAGGCGCAATGCGCTCGCGTTCTGTTCTGTGAAAGACGCCCTTAATAGCTGGTGCGTGACAGGGCTTACGCGTGCCACACAAATATCCAACGCTTAATAGCCACCCAATTCTTTGTACTGGTTGACAAGCAAATAAAATGTACTCGCCCTGGTGCTTTTCTCCCGCTCTTCCTCTTTACACAGCTCGAAGTTACACCAGTTAACGGGTCCTGCACTCGAACACACTCGGTCCTCAGTCTTCCTCCAAAGCTTGCAGTAAATCTTCAGTGTGGCTGGAGCTCGTCGCCAAAATAAAGTAGCTGCACAGCACACCGAGGAAAGGTGTAAATAACATAAAGTTTATTTGGAACCAAGACTGACGTGAACCTTCCCTCAGCCAGCCACCGAATAACTTACTCGGGAAGAATCATTGCCCATACACATTCTAATTCTACAACTAAACATAATAGAAAGACATCACACTTCCCATATTACAAACATTCACAGCCCAGTAGACTATAACAATGACTGAAAGTGACACAGGGGAGGAATGGTAGGCTGGTACATGGGCTGCTTTCACTCCATAAGTAACAAGCATTTACAATGTAACCGGTCTCGCGTTTGCTCATGTTAGAGCTGATCGCGTTGTAAACTCCTAACCCGACTTTTCACCTATCAGGCAAAAGTGCATTTATGTACACAACCCGAAAAAATGAAATTAACTATGTAAAGCGCTCAACTTCTGCCAAGCGAGATCGCGCTCGTACATTAGAGAAAAAGAAGTCCACGAGCCCGATGGAAAACAGCGAGCCTTGCATGTTTTCTGTACTTGGTCGCTGCGCTCGAGGAGGGCTAGCCACCGGAAAAGGCATGACGTATGCTTGCCTCCGACTAATGAAAGCAAGCAGATTTTATTAGGCAAGCACACGAACCAATAAAAAACACTGACGTGAAGTTAACAGCCCTTTTCTAAATACAAAAGCGTCTCACTGCGATACGCATGCGTGAGTGCATGCAACCCGGGATCGACCCTAAAAAGCACTTGAGTGTGTTAATTTACAGCAATACCACTTTGGGGCTAGTGACAGAATTGTAGCCATAACGGTTTATCCATAACCGTATAAATCCTTTCTATTCACAGATTTAAAACTTTTATATTCTAGACTACCCCTTTAAGCCTAATCCTCAGTATTAGTGGGTTTAGCACAGTCCACTCACTTAATGGTGGCTAAGGAACTTCATAAAAAGCGGGGGCTCGCTGGCTGTGATGAACTGTTCTGTTTTATTCTGTTAGCAAATAAGGTGCACATCAAGCTTTCTCTATTTTTGACCATTGATGGATGTCACACCATAAGCAGAATTACCCCTGGCCCTATAATACTAACAGCAATTATTACCCACCTCATTTCAATTTCTTGTTTACACTTTTCAGCCATTAGGCAGTTCATCAGCATACAAAAATGTGCGCACAAAAGTGTAAAGGATCGAAAGACTGGCAGTCACAAGAGTTTCAGACAGTGACACAAAAATGTAAATCCATTTTGAATGAGATGCGACCTCAAAGGATGCATGCTTAGGGGCCCACCTACAAGTGCCTCAGGTGCACAGGAACGCTCCTTTTATTCCATTTTATACCACTAAAGACTCAACCATATTCCCAAAATAAACAAGGGTCTGTAGGTTGAGGCTGAGGTCAGGCACCGGAGCTACCGATGGAGAACAGTTTGGAGTAGGACACTGCACCCCAGGCCCTTCAGGATCACCCTTATCTAGCTCAACATTCCTTCCAAAAAACTTGTTAAAAAACCCACATTCCTATTTAACATGTCACCACTTTAATGAGCTGTTACCTGTGTTCCTTTCATGTGAGTCAAGTCCAACGTGAGGTTGTGAAAGGAAGATGGAACTTGTTTCCAGGACATTGATCTTTCACCAGGACTCTGTCAACCTCTTGAATTGTTGACTGTTTTGCTTTTTTTAAATACAGTGTGCCAGTCATTTCAAGCCATTAGGACCACTGGGCATGTGGATGTCATTCTGAGACCCAGGAGCCAATTCAGAGTGGTGAGTAAGGGCATTATCCCACTAATCAACCAAAACTGACATGGCTTGGTGCTCGGAGAGTGGTAAAGTGAGGAGTCATGACATATTCTTGCAGAAAAACATAAATAGACCACTCAATATTCTATGCAGGGGAATGACCAATCAGAAAGCGCTTTCAATCATCTTTAAAAAATGTTGAGTTTTGAGTATGGTATTCCTTTGGGGTCAGATTATGCTTCTCTTTCTATGCTTTTATAATCCAGCAGCCAATCCGAGAAGTTTATCATAAACAAAACATATCACATAAGTCACACTAACATCACATGACTAACCATAGAGTGGTATGCTATAAAAGGCTGCAACACTAAACCACTTCCTCTTTCTTTGTGTAACGGCAATAAAAAAAGGTCAACCATCACATTAGAGTCAAAGTCAACAAATCAAACCAAGTCCTCCAACAGGAGAGCAAATCCATCTCAAGGAACTTGAAGATCCATATCCGAAATGTAGGATATCCCATCTAGGAAGAACAAACACCATCCAACGGCAACCACAAACTGAAGGTTCCAGAATTATTTATGTTTGAATCCTAGGAAGAAGCAACATGTAGACCAGTGGTTCCCAAACTGTGCGCCGCGGCACCCTGGTGCGCCGTTAAAAGTTGCCAGGGGCGCCACGCACATTTTGGAAACATGATATGAACATTTAAAAAAAGATTTATGCGTGCAGTTTATAAATGACCTGTTTATGACGAGTTAAAAGTATTTTGCGGCTGAGTAACTCATTAGCATTTTATGTGGGGGAGTTACGTAAGCCCCACCTGTCAAGGTCTTGCCGTCTGCAGCATGGTTTCACCAAACGTGATTAGTTCTTAAATAAAAGCCTGCGTCATTGCCAGCCGGTCGGAAATTCAGAAGAGAGCACTGGAATGTTATTGCTCCCGTGGGATCCTCATTGAAGTGCGCACATCGGACGTGTTCCTTGTTGAATTTACAATAATCAGGTAATTATAATTATTATTATTAGGATTTCTAATCTAGGGTGAGAGAGAGGGCACGGCAGGACCGGAGATCACAGGAATGTGGAGGAAATTCTCCTAAGCAGCGCCGATATAGTAATTATAGTATTATTAATAACTAATGTTCTGTTTTTAAAACAGATGGATATTTCCCAGGGGCGAGCATGAGGCCCCTGTGTAGTTTCCGGACAGGAGAAAACTGCTAACAGCTTGATTCAGCACACACACAGAAGTTGAGTTTGTTTATTTAGGTTATAAGACATTATTAGAATTATTAGTTCCTTGTTGATGACAAGTCCAGGGGAAAATTGCAGCATTTCTGCTTTGTGAAAGATTAGCCTTCCACCCTTTTCTCATTATTAAGCACACCTTTCCTTTTTTCCCCCATTTGTGTTTACTAAAGGCTAGTAAATTGTTAAAAATGAATTATAGGACCACAGTCCTCCCTCACTTTCATGCCAAATCAGATTACTTACTGAGTCTTACTCCCACAGGAAGGCAATTTTCGTTGGGATGCCAGAAAAACGGCTATGGGAGGTACAGACCAAGTGGAACTTGGAAAGCACAGTTATCAAAAGCTGAAGCCTTTGAAATAATTTAAGGAAGCGGTGCCTCCTAAATTCTCAAGAAACTGCAGAGTGGGAGTGTAAACATCAGTGCTTAATTTGTAAATAAAAATGTGCCGGTGCCCAAAGTCCTCCTTTTAAACATGTGGCTGCTGCAATTAAATGTGCGAAAATGGAATACTGAGGCAGTGTAATACTGAAGCCATCTCAGGCCTCTTCAATGGTTTTAAAGCCACTCCCTGCCCCCTCAGCTCACTCTTGCAGCTTTCTGTTTTCTCCCATTGTGACACTATTTCGTTTTTCTCTTCCTTGCTTAGCACCGGAAACAACAAGCACAAATTAAGCACTGGTGAATGATCAAGTACTGTTAAGTAGTTTTAGAGGAGAAAGTGTCCAGATTGAAGGCAGAATGTGTGCACCAAAGGTGAGGTGTGAGATGTGTGTGTGGTCAAGGCAATTTAATGACGTTGTAAACAGAGAAGAAAATACGTGCATGAAGGACAGCAAGTGTGACACAGGGGGGAGATGTGGCTACATTTTTTAGACATTTAAGAATGAGAGGTTGAATTGGAGGAGATGTGGTCTAGCAGGGAGGAGGAAACATACAAAACATCCATGTTATGCTGGTTGATATAATTAAAGTACTCCCGAGGCTGGGCTTACATCGCCCACCCGTAAAAAAAAAAAGTAACATAATGGGGAGCCGCGGGCAATGGCAAATATAGGTGGAGGGAGCCGCGGGTCGAAAAAGTTTGGGAACCACTGATGTAGACCAATCACAATATCCACTAAGGATACAACTAGCTTAAATATGGTAATATCAACAATACAACAAAGGTGGAAATATAAATACCCGCTTCGGATAATAACCATCTAATCCATCTAGCCATGGTGGCAGAAGTAACCGGATTAAATGGTTTTAATTAAAACCTGACCTACAGGATCTCTCCTGAATTCACTCGTAGCTGCCTCATATGCTTTCAGACATTGCACTACACATAATTTAGGATTGTGAGAAAACGCTAGATGGGACACAGATTTAGTACCTGTTTTTGTACGCCTGGAAATGGAAAAGGAAACCCCGCCCAGGGAAAAAATCCTTCCTTCCATGTCCAGAGCCTTGACATCTTCTCCTCTTTTGCAAGAAATAAGACACAAAAGTAAAGTCAGTTTGGCCGACAGCTGCTTGCGAGATAAATACTTATTCTCTGGCCATGTGAGAAGAAAAAAATAACACCACATTAATGTCCAGGCGTGTCTGCTGTGCCAGGGCCGCACCTGAGTGGCAGCGTCTTTCTGCGAGGCGGCCTGACGAGTCGAGGTGCTGTTGGCGTGGCTTCCCTGTGCTCAGCTGCACATGCCTGTGCAGTTTGTTTTGACTGGCTGTTACAGGAGCAACGGAGAAACAAAAGTGAAATCGAAGTCGACGGAAGGCTCTGTGAGCCGGGTAAGCGGCAGCGCTGGGAGCAGAAAGACCCACGTGCCCACAGTTTCAGTGAACTAAGCAATTCAAAAGAAAGAAAGAAATTAAATGCCAGAAAACAGAATGAACACTGAAGGAGCATTACTGGGCACAAGTGACACACAGAATATAAAGGAAGGATCTGTATTTTTTCCATACACTGTGCTCAAGGAACAGCTAAACCAAGCAACACAGGAGACACTTGTCAGGCCACTGATGTTTATTATCACTAATATTGCAGAATGCAAAGGTCATGAGGTGGCAGTGACGTTTCCCACAACCGCATATCCATGCTAGACCACGAGTGCTTTGATGTGCAGATTTGGAGCATTTCTAATAAAGGAGCCATCGTCTACCAGCTCCATTACTACGAGTAACACAGGTGTGAATGAACTTTAAGTTCTGCAAGAAAAGACTTTTGCAACAAGATAGCGATGTCGTCAGTTCCTGCGTTAGAACCTTTTCTCGTGAAGGGTCCTCTTTCTGTCCAAGCAGCTAGGTGGAAGGAATGGGTGCATAGGTTAGAAACCTATTTTGCAGCCACGGCACTGGTAGATGAGAGACAACGTCCCATGCTCCTGCACTTGGGAGGTGCAGCTATTCATAAACTTGGAAGGTCTGTGGTAGAAGAGGGCCCACCTTTCACTTACCAGTCATTAAAACGAGCTCTGACCGCTCATTTCGAACCGCTAGCGAATCCAGACTATGAGCGCTTCTTATTAAGACAAGCTAAGCAACTGCCAAATGAGTTGGTCGACACATTCTACGCCAGATTGAAAGAACTAGCATGCCCATGTACACTGTTGGATGCCGAAGATGAAATTTGTGTGCAGTTCATACAGGGCTGTGCATCTTTAAAGCTGTGAGAAAACATACTACAGGTACCTAGTATGTCAATGGCAAATATTCTCATGATGGGCCAATCCAAATAACTGTCAAAAGTATGTGTGGCCCATATGGAAGGGGCGCTGCAGATGCAGGTCAAGAGTGAACCCATGAATGCCATTACCACAGCAGTCACAGAGAAGAAAAAAGGTCGGCAAAAGGGTGCCACGAGATCACGAACTTGCTTCTTGTGTGTTGGTCCATTTCCTCCACAGGGTGCATGTCCTGCACAAGGCAAGAAATGTTTAGGCTGCAATAAAATGAATCATTTCGCCAAGGTTTGTAGATCGTCTGCACGTTCAAAATCGCAGAAATCCAAGACTGTCAACTTAGTGCAGCCACCTGTAGACACAGGTGAAGACGATGATCTGGATGACGATGAAGAGGAAAAAAGGACTGTCCATGTGATACATGCTCTGCAGCCTGGAGGGCATCCTGGAAAGCGAATGGCATGATGTTCCGTCTCTCTTGCAGGTCACAAGATTCATGCTTTAATTGACACTGGGACCTCCATTAACGTACTGGCACAGTCACTTTTGAAACCTCTCCCCATCCAACCTCATCTACAGCCTACATCGACTCAAGTATATGCAGTTGGGTCGTCGCAGCCATTGCCGGTGTTTTTACCACCAAATTATCTCATGAGGAGAGTTTAGTGTGCACCAGAGTGTTTGTGACAATGACTGAGACTGACATGTTACTAAGCTGCAGAACGGCTGAGCAACTCACCGTAGTGTTGTTTGCTTTTAGTGTGCACCTTGGAACTGTAGAGAGTCTCCTAACTGGGTTTGGCCAGCTTTTTGAGGGGATTGGGTGCCTGAAAGACAGCTTGCTATGGTTGCATATTGACAAATCCATACAGCTGGTAGCCTTAAAACACCGCCAGGTGGCATTCCATCTGCGACCAAAGGTGGAAGAATAGCTCCGGAAGCTTGATCAGGCCGACATAATTGAGAAGGCGGATCGTCCCACACCCTGGGTGTCACCAATAGTAATTGCACGGAAACCCAAACAGACAGAAGTGAGAATCTGTGTCGACATGTGCCTGCCAACTGTCGCCATCAAGCGAGAATGTCACTTAACACCTACTTTAGATGACATTGTTGCAGAGGTTGCAGGATCACGATGGTTCTCAAAAATGGATCTGTGCGCTGGATACCATCAGCTCATGCTAGATCCGGACTCTAGAGGCATAACCACCTTCTCTTCTCATGTGGGTCTTAAAAGGTACAAACGGCTGAGTTTTGGGATTTCCAGCACGGCGTAGGTTTTTCAGGACACCCTTCGAGGGGTGCTTGCTGGTTTGCCTGGAGTTTTCAACGTCACTAGTGGAGGGGAATTGAGCCTCCCCTACAATGTGGACACATAATGGTATGACCGGTGACGTTAAACGGTGTTAATAAAAAGGCCAGGGGAGCTTCCCTTGTGGTAATTAACCAGCTGTCGGTGTCGTGTCTCGTCAATAATACGCAGTGCCTTAATTGTTGGTGTTAGGCCTCATCGCCATATATATATATATACCTCTGAGACCTACCAGGGAGTAACATAAAACTGTAGCATTTCCCATACGCCAGCCCATTTGCAAGTTCTAGATACTTTTCCTGGAACGTTTCAGAGGCTTTGGGCATTGCATAATACCAAGTGTACACTAGAAGGAGCCAAAGAGCAAGGAAAACTTTCAGTTGACTGCCCCGCGGTAAAATAGCGTTAAGGCCTACATGAGTGGTCCCTTTCACCTGTCCTTACTACGGTTTAACACATTCAAAGCACATTCCACGAGGCACCCTAAGGATAAAAAGGTTCCTTTTTGTAATACTACATACGGGATATTTAAAGGCTCAGCAGTGTGGGCACTCCTTCACTTCACAAGGGCAACCTGCCTGCCCCCTTAACTTTCAACGACGATATACGATTGATCTCTTCAGGAGCTCGTGCTGATGGTTAGGGGCAAGGCCGCTTCCTTGTCATAGTAATACCAGTATAAAATACAATTATCAATTAAATCCTCACTTCTGTAATATATTCTGAGCGAATCTAATTTGCATCAGATGAAGTTGGAGGATTCTGTGTAATAAAGCTTAACAATAATATCAGAGCAAGGACTTTAAAGGAAATATTGAAAGAACTACAGCAAGGCAGCGCGGGTGTATTGTGGGGGTGGGGGGGGGGGAGGGGGGGGCGTGGCGCTGACCAATAGAGGCTTCTAGTATCTTCTTTACCTGTAATTTTGTTTTTTCTATCTTGCGGCCAGATTCGTCTTTCTAGAGAGCAGCTCCCGAGTAGATTTTGAGTGAAACTGGAAAGACGGATCGCTGGGTACCGGAGACAATTTCAGCTCTCCAGTGCCCGTGGCCATGTGATGTGACCCTTCCTGTCGTCTGAATGTAAAATGTAGGCGTCGTTTTAAATAATAAACTGGCCTTCAAAATTCGTATCACTCATTTAAAGACACGGATTGACCAGCAACGGAGATGTATTTATTGATTTAGCTCTTGACTGGCGCATTTAAGGAGCACAGGCCTCAGGTTATGGTTAATGGTGAGCGCTGCATTGAATATACCGGCTCAAAACAATATTACAGAAAAGCACAATAACACTAAAAAGTAGTCAGGGATGGAAGGGGCCTAGAGGGATCAGTGGGAGGGGAGGCAGGCGCTATTCACTAGTTGAACAGGTGGAGAGAGAACAAATGAGCCTCTAGGGTGTCACCTTACACCATCAGGCTAATTGCTTGTTTTCGAGGGAGACCGTTCTATATTTTTAAAAGATCGCGTAAGGGGGAGTTCTTCGTTGATTGTATCTCTTTTTTTTAGCAAAGTAATATCCAGGCAGATGTGAAAACTGCTTTTGGTATTTTTAGATGCCCCAGTCTGGTAGTGTAGCCGTGTGTTACATGAGCTGAAGTACCCCCTGTGTATATGATAACAATACTGCAAGTCGCCTCAGAGTTATATAACCTTATAAATTAACTCAGCCTGGGACCTGGTTCCTCTGTATGGATATGGAACTTCTTGGTGACTTGCAATATCCTTACAATGCACTTAGGGAGTACTTCGACTCTGATATAATTAAGGGCTGTTATTATGAGTAATCTCAACTACTCCGTGCGCCACCCTCAGTGAAGTATAAGATTCAGAGAAATTGATATTTCTGCACAAGGTTCTTTCTGTTGAGTGAGAGAAGGGTGTGTAACATAAACCTCGGAAGAGGACACATTGCAGCTATCCAGAAGAAAGGCTCCCTGGTTGCTGGTTGTCACTTGTAATGTCTGAACTTACTAGCTCTGTACCAGAAATCTATGTATCAGCAGAAATAGTCGGAATCAAAAATGAAATTATGAATGACTGATTTTCCAAGTGCATCTGAATAACACCGTGAGTAGTAGGCATCTGACAAGCAGGCCCCAAAGTCCTGTGCAGATTTTGATGGTTTCAATTCCATGATAGCACAAAAACAAGCCCTACAATGAAACAGACAAGAAACAGCTCGTACCAGTAACAGGGAGCAAATAATGGCACACTTGAAGTGACACCTGGCACCTGGCCAAATAATTCTGGAAATAACTTGCAAGAACAGGTCAGCAGAATGAACACAACGTAGGAGCTCTTTGGGGTAATCAGAAGGGATGACAACACCAAACTGTAGCACACTGGCCTAGAGGTGCATACGCAGCACAATTTGAAATGTGCAGACATTAAGAAACAAGCATTTGCAATGTAATGGGTCTCGCATTTGCTAGAGTTAGAGCTATTAGAGTTGTAAACTTCTAACCTGATTTTTTTTGCCACATAAATTGAAAATGAAAATTAATACAGTTTCACATAAATGAGCCGATTCAAAGCGCCACGGCTGCCATGAGCATGAAGGAGACACACAAAAGGAAAAATATGTTTGATCGCAGTCAAACCTATGGGCAAAAGTGCAATTAGCCATGTAACAGGGTCGATGTCCAAGGCGGTAACCAAACCGCCCCAAGGAGGGACAAGCGTAAAGCATTTATTAATTATCACAAAGGATTTTTGAAGCACAAGCCGATGAACTAGCAATGGGAGTGAGGTAGGCATGGCTAAAAGCCCAAATAGATAACAGCACCTCGGAAAAGCAGGCTGCTATGCTCGACCTGAAAAGGCCTTCGACGTTCAAATAATGTTGGGATTTTTATGAGCTATACTATTTTTATGTCTGTTTACAGCCACAAAAATCATGTTGAATGCATCAGTAACTCTGCATGACGGTGTTGTATAAGAGACAGAATTGGGAGGTATCGCTAAATAAAATAAAAAAAATCAACAAGTGCATTGCAGCTTTTGCTACATATGTAAAATACATCTACGAAACTGAACTGTGTATGTTAGCAGTGCCCTACGTCCCAAATCCTTAGAGAGGATCAGATACATGTGTCTGTGCTGTACAACTTAGCTAGAGAACAGTGTCTGCCAAATTGACCATTATAGTGCACTGAAAACACTTTTTTCCTTTGTAAGTGCCAAGTGGAAGAGGCCCTCAAGGTGGAACCAATTTTCTTAGATTTCTATTCCACTCCCAGTGTTCAGGTGCCTTCCAGAGAACAGCAATGCGAGCGACCACAAATTTAAATTTTACCCTTCATGGAAGAAGGACATATCCTGAAACATGCTTCTACAGCTATGAAGCACTGGCAATGGTGACTACAAAAGGCTTTCAACTAATGAGAGTGCTATTATGCACTGTATTTACTACAATGAAACTGCACACATTGTGTGCATGTATGCCATGTGGTGTGCTCACGCCCCTCTTTTTTTGATTGGCTCTTTGTTAAGTTATTGGGCTGATGAACTAATTGGGATGCACCTGCGTTCTTTACGTGATACAGAAACCTGGGAAAACTGGGAATATCACTGTCAGTACTACCAAATTTAAAGTGTTACTCTCTCGTGAAGGACAAATATTCTGAAAAGACATGTCCAGGGATGCACAGCAAAGGTTGCACCAAGAATTGTAAACACTAAAGACTTTCAACTAAAGTGAGCATTATCATGCACTGTGTTTATCAGAGTGCAGCTGGGTGAATTGGGCGCTGGTATGCCGAGCACTGTGCTCCTTCTCCTTTTTTTAATTTACTTTAGGTTTCCTCCCTTGAGGACAGTTCTTTTTGTTTCAAGGGGAACAACAACACAGCGATGGGAGGAATGTTTGTAATAATCACAGCCACTGGCAATCACTCAGGTTGCATTCCAGTCCATCAGTTTTCACCCACCATGTTTCTAGACAAACACCCTTTTTATGCAAATCAGTGCCAACCCTGTTGCTCATGGAAACAGGCTCTCCTGAACTGCCAGGCAAGGCCCCTTCGAGAAGGGATCACAAGAAACCCCAGATCAGTTTTGACCTACTTAAATATCATCAGTGAAGCATAGCTTGAGTCCTGTGGTACAGCGAGCATGGGACCCATAACTGTGCATACCCATTGCACTTATAGCAATAACTTCAACAAAAACATGTGATGGATGGAAAGCTTGAATTAATTTCAGTGACTGACAATTGCTTGAGGATGCCTTCCAGTCCTTCGTTTTTGAGCACCATGCTTCTCTAGACAAATGTCTGCTTTATGTAAATCAGTATCTACCCTGCCCCTCACGACAGCAGTCCCTCCCAAACTGCCAGGCAAGGACCCTCCAGAAGAGACCACAAGCAACGTCAGAGCAGCTCTGGCCTACTTAGGACTCATCAGTGAGGTATAACTTGAGTCCTATGCCACAGTGAGCACAGAGCCCACATCAGGGCATCCCCGCACTTAAAGCACCAACAACATGTGATGAAAGGAATGCCTGAATAATTCTCGGTCATTGACATGCCATCTATCACTGTCTTATTGTTGCAATACCTTTTTATCCTTGTCTTTTTTTAAATACAGGTCATATTGATAAAAAAACTAAAATAATCTCACATTTATGGTTTCATCAACTTGATAACTTGTATACCTTTCTTAACTCAGCTGCAAAGAAACTGATTTCGTTTATTATTTTCATGGATTTCAGTTCTTATTCGCCTTGGAACTTGGTTGTTCCATTTTGTTCTGGTTCTAGGGTGTACTGCAGGACAAGCCATTGATTTATGTCAGCATTACCTCTTATTGGTTCTGCCATGAAAAAATAGGCATTGCACACCCTTGTGAACAAGAAATAGGCAGCACCTTATATGTCAGGTCTTTAAATTGACCTGGGTGTTGTTCGGTGAAGCTAAGGCCATAGAGCACAATTCACAAACTTATTTGCGCACTTACATTTAAATGTCCAAATGGAAGGATTTGGAGTATGAAGTCACTTTCACAATTTACTAAACGTTGAGCTTACACCGATAAATTGACTGATTACAAAAGTGAAGTGTAATTTCAGGCAGTAATCTGGAGCAATAGGCAATGAGAGAATATTGTGAGTTGTGGGTATTCACAAACGTCTTTAAAACCCACTTCCATCCTACGTACATTCATAGATGTACTCCTGTTCAGAGCAGGAGTAAATGTACCTTCACAATGGGACGGAACTGGGAGGGATGGTGGAGAATGAGTTTCTGCATGGCCTCCGTTTCCCCTTCCAGTTTTGCTCGTGAGCCCTGGAAAAAAGCAGAAGCGTATAAGAAAACATTGCTGCCGTCACTCGTGCATTCAGTTCATTTAACCTTTACAGGCAGATGCATCAAGATTCGTCATATACCTTCCCATATAGTTCAAATATTTGTAATTGACAGCGAGTTAAACTTCCTTACATTTTTTTTTTAATTCGGCATGTACATTATGCAAATTTAATTTTACCAATAGAATTCAATTAAACAAATTCTGCTCTTGTACAACCTAAATAGTGTGGTGTTCCATAAAATTAGAAAAAAAGTCACTGTGTGATGGATCAGTCGGAAATGTAACATTTAACCACTGGTGTACCACTAGTATACTTTGACAGGGCACGAAACATTGTCAGGACGTTAATACACGAACTTCTAGTATTAGCCCGTGGCACCCTGTAAAAAAGTCATTTTTAAAATATACAACTGAGGGGCAACAGAGAGGGAAGATATTTTTTGCACTGCGTTATTCCAGAGACTTATAACCCCTTCCTGTTGTCATGTTCATATTGTATGTCTCTCTCAGTTCTGATTATGTAGACGTGTTTCGACTTAGTATTGTGCACTAGGTCAGTTGTAGTCGGTTCTTCATCATGACTGCACCCAGTTAAATTGTCAACCAACAAAATCGGTGATGACCACCAAGAAACCATGGCAAGTCCATGCGGAAGGATGGCCACAAGAAGCAGGCTGGAAAGGTGCAAGTGCACTTATTTCTATTCTTGGTTTCACGGTTCAATTACAAGAAGTGCACGTGCTCACAGCAAGTTCAATGGAAAAAAAGGAAAAGCGGTGTTTTGCAGCTTTTCACAGACGTTTGGGAGCTTTCTCAAAGTCACAATGCCTGATGTAGGTGCTCAGAGCCGATTAGCATTCAGGTGCCTGCAATGCAGTTAAAGTACAATGGTGCTGAACCCATGATAAATGATTACAAACAAACAGTTGCTTGTCTAATGTTTTAATGTTTAGGAATAACAGTAACATTTCTATGCTCATGTCGGTTTAAAAACTATTGTCAAATGAGGGTCATAAATACCATATTGATCCTAAGCAAAACAAAGTTAAATTGTGCTTGGAAGAAAGTGGAATCTCATATTAAGTGTAAAAATGTGCTGGCAATTCAGGGCTGACATTTTATAGTTTTAAGGAAAAAAGCCACAGTATTCTGTTATTCAGGTCACTATTTATTGTGACAAACAGGCGTGGGATCTGAAAAGGTCATTCGAATTAGGAGCATTCGTATGCTTCATACTTTGAATCCCAACCTTTATCCCGTTTATGTACGCCAGTTGTGGACGGGGTGCGTCCGCAAAAGATTTATTGGTTGATATTTTTAAAATCTCTTAGGGCCTAATTTAGAATCTGGCAGAATTTGAGATGTTGGAACTTATTCTGGAGTGCCAGGTTAACGTGAGTCAATTGGAGTTACTGGGCTTGATTTGAACGACCCAGAGCAATTTACCACTGGATTCCAAGAGCTTGGCCTTACTACTTGACCCAAAACTAATCATCAAGCACATCCCCTTAGCACTTGACTCTCAAGGTATCACAGGTGAGCAGTCCCAAGGTTTACTCATAGAGGTGGTGTAAGGTTTGAGACTCAGAACTTAACAGATATCGAATACTAGTCAATAAATCACTGTCCAGTCAATACTTCAATATGTAAAAGAAAAGTGCCTAAGTTTAACATACACAACAAAGTACATAGTGAAAAGAGAGCATTCACTCAGGTGTAGTACACTTCGTGATAATAAGGCAGTATGCAATGATAATATACATTAGCCGGGGCCCCGTGGTGGGAATCTCAGTAGGTCTATTGGGGCAGCTCCTGAGTTTTGGCTGAAATAGTTCAACACGAGAGTGCACTCATCCCACCCTCCTGGGTTGCAATGTCATCTAAGTCCATGGTGGGTGTGTTGAAACCAGTTGTGTTCATCTGCAGGCACCATCTGCATCAGTTGCCAGTCAGGGAGAGCTGTGTGGTGTGTCCTGCATAGCCCATATTGAGGATGTCTGCCCTGATCTTGGTCACACACGTTTTAAACTCAGCAAGGTCAGCCCTGTCACCCATAATACAGGTGAGTTGCATCAGTATTATAGTCAAATAGTCTGTGCTGGAGGTTGTGGTGGTTTTAGTGTAGTGATCCTACGGCTGAGGTCGTGCCTTTGGCCCAGTCACACCTGTCAATCAAACAAGTTATAACAGTTAATAGTGTTAAGTTTCGCTGGCTTGTACATTCTCCTCTGCTGATATCAATTTGTTATTGACCTCTTGCTACTATGTAGTTTCAGTGTTATGGTGGATAACATTGCTGGTCTCCAACACTCGGAGGCTTCCTGAAGCTAGAGGTTGACACTGAAACTCTTCAGGCATCAATGCACCTATCTACTATGAGAGGACATGCCAGAAACCTCCAGACCTTACTTCGGAAACAAAGGAGCAGGTCACTCCCGACCTCAGAGCATCAGCTTTGAGTCATCTCCTTGTCTCTTTTGTAGCCCCTTCTCCATTTAGAGTAGCGTCTTCATCATGCAAGGACACTTCGAGGCCCCTCCTAAGGAGTCAGCCAGCTCTTATACCTCAGCAGCCTCTTCCGGCAGACTTGTTAGTGTTTCTCCTGGTAATTGATCCTTAATCTCAAAAAGGGAGTTGGCAGCAGACACCCCCAACATTGGTGCGCAAAGAAAAAGTTCCATTCACCACTGTTAAGGTACCCCAGGCTTCAGATTAGGAAATCTTGGCACATCTACTGGAAGTCTCTGTCCAATATTTATATCAAGTTGTAGGCAGTCTTTGTGTATTCCAGCAGTTCAGTTCTGCTTGTGGGCAGTTCTGCACTTTGCTATTTCTACACAAGTTTACATCAAGTTACTTTTTTATAAGTGTGAGCGGCTAGAAAGGGGGCTTGGAGTCTTCTCTCAAAAGCAAGCCAAAATATGGCCACAAAGGCAAGGGAGGCTGCCTCAAATTAACTATCTGTTAGTCTGTGGGGGTAATCTTCCCTAGAGAACAATATGTCAGAAAGGAGCAGGGAGGTTTCCCTAGCTTTAAAGGAACCATCTGTCTCCTTCCTTAACACTCCTAAGCCTGATCCACTAAAAAGGATCACTGGAAACTTCAGGGGAGAAGTCCTATAGTTGACATCGGCTCTCCATCTTTCCCTCCAAGCTCCTTCCTAGGCTCTCCAAAAGTATATGTACAAAATGAACCACAGCCATATGTGTCACGCACTTCACATGCATCGTCTGCACACTTCAAGTAGTTCACATACATTTGACATACATGTCCGATATGGATGGGTGAAGAACCAGGATGCAAGGAATTCAGCAGAATGGCTGCTGGGCAGAGGACGGGCCCTTCCTCTGCCTGTGCGCAACCCGCAAATGAGAGTACGTGTGGTGCTTTGTAGTGCTAAGGGGAAGGGGACTCCTCCCTCCTTCCTCTGGATTGTTGGCGCATCCTCGCGTGAGTTTCTATGGGGCTTGGAGTCTCCTGAATGCTGCTGTGTCTGGTGCTGGGTCCTACTTAGTGGGAGTCAATGTGGTGCTTCTTAGTGCTAAGGGGAAGGAGACTCCTCCTCCCTTTCTTAGGATTGTTGGTACCTCCTGGCGCGAGTGCCAATGGGCCTTAGAGTCCCCGGACTGCCACAGTGTCTTGTACCAGGTCTCTATTTTACCTCTGTTTTATGACACTGTGTTAAGAAGAATATCTGGCCTAGCAAAATCGAAACCCTGGGTCTATTGGCTACAGCTGTGGTCCACTCCTGAGTTAATGCACTCCAAGAATTCCCTAAAACAGATATTGAGCTTAACAAACCCCTGCAAAATTATTTGGCTGAAGCATGTCTATACCTAGTTTTCCAAACTAGGTCTTAAAGGGCTTTGGGATAATTCATCAACTATAAGAAAGTCTGATGTGGAAATTGCTATCGGATTTTATGTTTTAAATTTGAGTAATTCTTTGAGTTTAAATCTGTTCCCAAGTATGAAGCTTTTTCTGGATAACATCATGCCTTCTTTAGCCAAAGGTTTGCATGTAAGATTCGGATTGGTGAACTTGCCTCTCAATGCTTTACAGGCCAAATGTTGGAATGGTGTGATATCTAATTCTTGTCCAGCCTGCGGCATGGGCCCTGAAACTGAGGAACGCATATTGTTTTATTGCCTAGTGCACCGCTGCATACAACATAAGTGAAGTGAATTAGACCACTGTGCTTGAATATAGGGAATAGGAGCTGCCGTGTTGCCCTGAGAATTCTGAAATCTGACACATCCAACTCTTCATTTTTCACTGTGAGTCGCTTTCTGAGAGGTATGTGGTACAAGAGGTGCAAGCTACTGACCCAGTCTGAGTTATCCCACTTGGACCAAGAATAGAGATTGTGTACCTTGACTGTGGTCTAGTTTCATTTTAACATGTTGCCTCTTCTTTATAGTGTATGGCTCGAGCAGAGGAGAATTTAGACTGACAGTGGATTTTTAACTGTGCCTGTGATGGTTTATTGTTTTGCAACTGACCATGCGATCTAAATTTTAGGTGTATTTTTATATTTGCTTTAGTTAGATCCAAGTACGTCTTTTTGAGACGCCTTGTGGGGTATACATTGTTATTAACTTATCTATGTGTCAAGGGGAACCCATGGACATTGAACATCAAAGAATTTTATTTCTCGCACAATGAATTTGTTTTTATACTTGTTCATTGCATAATGTATTTGATGTTAGCATTTTATGCCACAGTGCGTATTGTGTATTTATATGTATACTTGTTTATATTTTGTTTATTTTTCTCAATAGCTGAGTTTTAATAGTTGTACAATGTATATTTTTTATTGTACTTTGATGGTTTTATAACCGAATAAAGTATTGAATGGCATTGCAGGTCCTTCTGACTTTTGGGGTGGCTGGCACCTTATCTCTTGGCTGTATAATATTGGTGGCCATGCCTGTGGACAGTCTGCCGCGTCTGTGTACCAGATACGAGACCAGCATAGGTAAAAATTCCAAGACAGGGAATTGGAAAAGACTCTTACACGTGCATACTTCCTGTCGTGGAATACCCATTTCAGGTTCACTCAGTTTAATTATTTACACAGGACATATATTACTCCACACAAACTGAACTTTATGATGGGCATTGCTGATCGCAGTTGCCCTGGATTTGGAGAGGGTAATACAGACTTGTTGCACAGGGTGTGGCACTGCCCAGTGATCACTAGATTATGGGCAGGAATAACAGAGCAGCTGCAGAGAACATTATACAGTCAGGCACTCTGCAAACTGTATATCTGCTTGCTGGGCCTCTACTGCAGGCGATCATTCCGCCAGACAGACAACAGATTCCTGGACATAGTTCTGGACATCGCCCGCAGGGACACTGCACTACATTGGATGTCCCCTGATGGCCCTCCTCAGTATTGATGGAAAAAAGAGGTGAACACCTGGGCAGTGGCCAGAGGAACAGCACTGAGAATGGAAGAGTATGGGATATCTGGATGCAGAGCCATGGTTGGAGGTCCTTGCCAGTTTTGCTGAGGTAGACCCCCACGCCCAATAGCTCCCCATGCGTGGCTAAGGATAAAGGCCCTGCTGTTTTTCCATTTCGTGTCTCTGAAACAGTGACAGTCCACCCTCCTCATGGCACACACCCATGCACTCAACGCAGACTTGGCAGAGCGCCCATCAGCGTTGCTCCGCACAGCATTTAAGTACACTTATGCCTTTCACTCAGGCTACAACTGATATAGGTTATTTATTTAAAAAAATTCTTAAGCACATATTTTCAAGTGGCCATACAGAAAGCATGCGCAGTATGTACTGCAGGACATTATAATTGCACAATAAGTTTTATACATAAACTAACAGTATTGTAATGCAAAAGTCACTGGTACACTGTTCATGTGTTATTTGTAATTACAAAGCAACTCAAATGTTTTAAAAAAACATGGTAATGATTTGCAGGCCAGGATTCCCACAACTTCAGAGTATGATTTAAGTCTCGAGTGGGGTAATAGCCTGTATCTCCCTCGCCCCAGAAAATCACATTTATTACCCATGTGGTGGGCTCATTGGCACAATACTGGGTCAGGCGTTTGCTTGTGGAAGTATTTCTACACTACACCCTTTGGATTTTATACTGCAGCCTGTTCACATTCCATGTCATAATAGTCAAGCTTAAATTCTGGAATGTAGCATTAGGTAACATTGTGGTGGTAAAAGTCCCATTCCTTCATCAGTATGTTCATCAGTATCAGCCTTCCCCTATGCCCAATTACTGCTGAATGCTGGTAAGTATGCTCCCCTCTCTTCAACTTCTCACCATCCCACAAACTCATGCTGCGGGAATAAAATATCACACCTCCCCAACGCTTGTGGGGTATATTGCCCACCCCCCAACAACATGTAACAAGTAGTACTTTACATAAAACAGCACTGGGTAGTTGTCCACCATGAGAGGACCATGTTGCACGGCTTTCCTCAAGATTGCATCTCAGTCTCTGAAACTGTGTCTAGCTAAGACTGGTCAAGGTCTTGCACCTGGTTTCAGCAGTATCTCTTGTGCTTTGTGTGCCCTTTCCACAATGAAGTATTGAGATAGATGTTATGGTTCTACTAACTCTTGTAGGAGACCTTCCATGTATTATTCCATATCGATCCCCTCTACTCTCTCTGGAAAGTCCTATCAGGCACACATTATTGTGCTTGGACCTCCCCTTAGTGTCTTCAGTGCAGGCTTTATGTGGTGCATGGCCCCTTTGAAAGAGCCAACCTCCATCTTCAAAGATTTTATAGCCATTGTGTGTTCTTCCAGCATGACTTTGTTGGAGGTCATTCTCTCCATCATCTTGAGGAAGTCTGTTCACAGATAGGAAGGACGGAACCAGTGCAGAAGTGAATGTCTAAAACAAAGGTATCAATTTTCTGCTCAAGGGCAAAGCTGGACTTACACACCACCCGCATCTGATCACTCAGGGATGGTATATTTGCCCATCATGTCAGTGTCGTCTGTTGACCTTCTGTCGAGGGTCTTCCTCGAAATGCTTACGTTTCTAGTTTATTCATGGCTGTAGATTGTGGCCCTTTGTCCCTAGCCATTTTATCTTGTGGTGTGCCTAGTGTCTCATGCATTCAACCCCTAAGGCTGAAAGTCCCCCACATGCTGAAGCGGTGATGCAAACACAAACAGCATTTTTATGAGTGGGGTATGTTTCAAGAAGAGTCGCTGAACATGTGTGCCCTGTGTGCTCTGTTGTTCACTTTTTGTTGTGTCGTCCCCTTTGTGTCTCTATGACCCCTTGAATCACCTGCCTTTCTTCCCAAAGTGTGATCTCCTCAAAATAGGTGCTGTAACTACGCCTTAATCAGTGCCACACTGCTCCAAAGCAGGTTGTTGTAGCCCAACACAACTCCACTCAAAACGTAGTTGAAGTGGCGTCCCTGTTTAGGGACTGTTAATAGCCTACAAACACGGACACCATTTCAAATTTTGTATTTAGTGGTGTTGTGTGGGGCTACAAAAACCTGCTTTTTCACATTCAGTTGCTATTGCACTGAACTAAATTCACTTGTGAAACCCATGGGCATGAAGTCCAACTTTGTAGAGCTAGGCTAGTGTCTTACTTTACGCAAACTTCTTTACCACTCCACTAAATGCTCTGTCCGCCATACAGCATAGGGATGAGCCACTACCTCTATCCTTGCTTTCTTCATTCACCATTTTTTCTTGTAACCTTCCTCTCCCATCTAACTTTACTGCGCTCTGTCCCTCCTTCTGCCTTAACCCACTTCATTACTCCCCCTTCTACCCTAAAATGTTCTCCTCCATCTCAATATTTGATTGCATATCTCTTCCTACTATGCCTCCTACATACTTCTCCTACTTCCATGACCCTCCACTTCCCCATTACTGCACTGGTTCTGTCATATCATCTCCATATCCTACCATACTCTTCCCTATTCCTCCTTCTACAATAACCACCTTTCTCCCACCATTTCCATCTCCATCCTCTTCACTTCTTCCACAAATCATCCTACCTCCAGCCCTACCTCTAAACTGATATATTCCAAAACACATCTCTTAAACCTTCTGTCGAACTTTTACATTCCCATCCCACTCTCTTTCTATCCACTCTCCAACCCCAAGTTCACTTTTTGCACATCACATCTATCATTTCTTCTTGGGCTCTCCAAACCTAATTGACCTCACTTCCCCACCCCTCTTTATGCAGCTAAAGAAACAAAATACAAATACCTGCCTGTCTCTCTTTTTCTATCTCTCCTCTTCTGCTACACACTGCTCCTAGGACTGTTCTCTCTTTCTCCTTCATCTCTTCTTCTCACATTTGACATACCATTTAATTCACACCTTCATTCTAATAGCTCTTGTCTCGCTCCCTCACTAACAACCCTTCCTTTCTTGCTGCCTACCTCCATCAAGCCACTACCCTGTCTCTTGAAGTCAGAAGATTGGTCTTCAAACTCTATCACAACTCAATGCTGAAAGAGTGATGCACCCCAGCCACTAACCATAACATTAATGAAGACATGTGATGCACTTTCATAGTTCTTCCACAACAAAAGTACTCTGATCAACAGGAGTTATGCTCCTCCACTTCTGATACTTCTAAAACAACTATCAATAATAAAATAATACTTCATGGTTCTACTTCAGACCAAATACAGAGGCATCACGCATAAAGGTAGTTAAATGCATGAAGCTCTCCAGCTACGAGGCAGATCCAATATCACCAAACCTTGCTAAAAATCAGTCAAGCCCTGATACTATACTTGCTTGAAATATTGTAAAACAGTTCTTTTTCTGGCCTTTTGAAAACTGAGTATGTTAAGTTTCTGCTCACAGATGACCCAAACTGTCTTAAGAATTTGAACTCTATCACAGAAGGACCATTCCTTAAGAAATTTGTAAAAAATGGTGTTGCATTTTCAATGTAGTTATTGTCTGGGAGAAAACACTGATACATCTATGTAGGAGTGGTAGAGGAGTGGCAGATGCCGTCTTAAAAATCTTCACTAAAGACAACACTTGCCTCCAAACCTAATTCTCGTAGACTTATCCTCAGTTTTTTATGCTGTTGTCCATAAACACTTCTTTTATATCTTCAAGGAAAGACTCAGGATTATTAACACAGTGCTACATTGATTTAAATCCTATTTTGAGCACCAATAGTGTCATAATTGATGATTATCACTCCAGCCAATACATGCTATATATGATGTACCTTGGGGCTTATGTAGGCCTGGGCAGTATTTAAGTAGTCGGGCTATGCACGACTCCACAAAGTGGTAAAATAACTCCGGTTTGCTATGCTCAGTTCTGCAAGCGGACGGGGATTCTTGCCGCACCTGTTCGTGTGATGTTTTATGTCAATGGGAACGCGAAGTGCGTTCTCGCGCTGGAACTCTCATTTGAACTGCACCACGCGGTTTGCATGGGTGTGGCCATCTTTATTTTTGCGTTATTTATTGTGCCTGGACTCACTTCTATAATCCCTCATTAAACTACGGCCATAAAACTTATTTTCGAATCATTTTTATTAATTATCTTACCTTTTCTCTTGGTGTTTGTGTATTTTATGTCTATTTTTAATTTTTGTGTGTCTTTTGTGATGTTTGTACTTTCTAATTTTTTTGCTTCACTTTCTTATTTTTTTCTTTCCTTGCTTCTTTTTCCTTTCTTTTATCTTCTCCCCCATTGCCCAGCGCCATGGCAGAGCAGGGGAGCAGCAGCACCAGACCCCCCTGAACCACCAGCCGCCTTCCTTTCTGGTAGGGGCACTGCAAAGGGATGCAGCCCGTGCCATTTCTTCTGAGGTGGAGGTGGAACCACTATTCTTTTACATGCAGCGCCACCTCTCTTCCACCCTGGCATCAGGTGGCGGGCAGCAGTCCTGGTAGTGGGTACAGCCCCTGAAAGCACAGGCAGCGCTGGGAGAGGGTGCGCCGGGCTGTGCTTCGGAGCTCTGGGATCCAGTGCACCCAACAACAGCTGACCCACTGGTGGGCCGACATCATAGATCTGGAGACGGACCTGCTCGACCTGCTTGGCGGGGAGTTTGCGGGCTCAGTGAGTAACTTATAATTATTAATTAGTTGCATTCTATGCTAATATTTTTTCCCAAATAGCAAGCATGCTGCTCACATGCAGGTAAGTTAAGATTATGTTACAAATATTATGTGATTGTCATCTAGACAGGTGCTCAACACTACCTAATCGCACTTGTTGGTGCTCGCTTGAGCTGATTTTTTTAAGACGTAATGCAGAGACTCCTGTGTCCTATTCTGTCCCTAAGATAGTGATAGTTATTAGTATTAGTGAGTTAGCATGTTCTCTCTCTTCTCTGTGCCTTTATTTTTTGTAGCTCGTACAGTGCCAAGCAATTTCCCAGTGATGTGTAGTATGCATGCATGCATCATCTATGCATTCAAAAATCCAGACTGAGTAGGCATGTCAAAAGGGGTTGAGAGATTGAGAATGAGAAGCAAAAAAATCATTCATTGAAATTTATTAATAATTCCAAAATGTAGTTTAGGAAATTTGGAATAGGGTTAGGTTCAGGACATTTGGAATAGTATGGTCCACAATACTAGTACTATACAGGCAATCTGATTTAGGAAATTTCAGTGTAACTGTGTTTGCCTTTTCCTGCACAGGGGAGATTATCAACTGAACCACTAATATTTTTTCTTTTTTTCTGTATTTCTTACATCAGCATCCAGGGGCAAGAAGAGGGCTGGTTAGGCAGGTGAGGGAGCTGGAAGCACCCCCTGCACAAGTGCTATGGCAGATTGCTCTCCTGGCCCCAGTAAGTCCTCCTGTTGTTGATATTAATATTTATTTCCCTAACATTTACAGCTCCAGATTTAAAATTATTTTTTACCTTTTTACTGTGCCTGTTTCCTAATTTTTTTCCAACTCCTTTTCAATTTATCCTTTTCCTAAATTCTTCTTAACCCTGCATTATCCTATTTTCTTATTTTCTATATTTTCAAGTTTCTTTAATTTACTTCAAACTGTCTATCTGTGCTAGTCTGTCTGTAGCTTTCTTTTTTTTGCTTTGTCAGTAAGTTTTCCTTCTCCCCTTATATGTCTTGTGGACTGGTGGCACTGTAAGGCTCAGAGAACCCATGTACTATATTGTGAAGGATGCATGCCCAAGTAAGATATTCTACGCATGTTTGTTAAGAAGGCTTTCATTTTCTTGCTCCTGCTCAATCAGTAAATAAAGAGTGTTTAAATATGGTCCTGTAATTAGACCCTCCAATGTTGTGTATGTATTATTATCATAGTATACCAGCAGTTGAGGACCGTGCACCCTGGCTGGAAGTATGAGGAGGACGGCCCAATTGCATTTGCCAGCCAAGACCATATGTACTTCATTGACCAATTCTTGCATCCTTTTATTTCTCTTCAAAAACTCGGATTCATCAATAGCTCTGCCCCTCCATTACAAAAGGTTTTTGTTTTGGCTTGACTACCTGGCTTTTCAAAAATTGCCAACCAATAAAATGCCCACCTGATATTTTGATAGAAGATACTGAAACCGAATTTTAGTGATGTACTGTGGTTGTATTTTGCTATAAAAACAATAGGGGGAGGTATATCTGGCATCTAAAATGCATAATTATTTTTTTCTAGACGCACCAACCGCCAGTGCCAGGGCCAGCAGCCACAGCACCCACAGAGCAGCAGATGCATCAGCGGTCGAATGGGGAGTCTCAGCGGTGGCAGTGGCAGGTGGTGGTAAGGCATACTGCTTGCTTATTGACAATTAGTAATATACTCACTGCAAGGGTGCGTTAGTGTTGACTCACTCATGAACACTCCGCTTTAGCAGATACAGCAGGAGTTGAGTATTAATGGCCGCTTCTATCTGCAACTCAGCAGACAAAGGTTCATAATGAACTTTAACTATGATGGGTTGATGTAAAAGAGAAAAAAGGATGGAAGGAGAAATGATGGATGAAATATAATATAAGTGGAAGGATGTGTGGGTGAAAGGGTGCATATAGGTGGGTGATAGGCTGCATGGGTAGATGAAGGATGGATGAAAGGGTATGTAGGAGGAAGGATGCCTGCCTGAGTGGGTGAAAGGGTATGGGTGAAAGGATGCTTGCGTGGATGGGTAAAAGGAATCCTCGGGTGTGTTGGATCTAGGATGGGTGAATGGGTGAAAAGATGCATGGGTGGGTATTGGGTAAATGAATGTTGATGAAAGGTTTGTTGAGAGCCATGTTTGGAATTTGGATGGATATGGATGGCTTACAATGGTAAAAGACTGGATAAGAGAAAGTAAAGCTTAAATGGTGTGTATCAAAGCCAAGGGTGACCAATAAGAATACTAGAAGGACAATGCAATGATGAATGGATAAATGCTTGGAATGAAGAAACAAGGGAGCCCTTATGGATAGGGCCATTCCTTTCACCTACTTTACAAGCTTGGAATGGTTATATCAAAGATTTGATTCAAAGGTGTGGGATGGTATTTCTGACTACTCCATTGACTCACAGTACTTCTCAACAAAGCAGATATTATCCTACCCATCATCAATCATCACCTTACTCCCTACCTATGGCCTTTCACCAGTGTCACCCATGGTGACATAAGAGCTGCATGGTTCAATTCAGCACTGCAGTGTTGGCTGTGCAATGTGCATCTACTTAAGTTAAATAATGTGCCATTTACAAAGTTTTCAATGCATAGCAATGCAAAAACAAGGTGTGTTTCCCTTCCCTCCCAGTGCCCACTCAGTCACTTTCTAATACTTCACTCCTTTAATCTTTCTTAAGTTCTGTCCCAGTCTTCCAAAAAACCTGAAAAATCCATTTTTGCTTGCGCCACATTTTTCTAGCCAAGTGATAGATTGGAGGAGATTGAGGCCAAGTAGTAAGTGCCTTGACTTTTGTGGATGGGATAGTTTGTGACGAACGTGCCAAATACAATCTATATAACTATATATATATATATATATATATATATATATATATATATATATATATATATATATATATGTTTCTATATATATATTTATATATATATATATATATATATATATATATATATATATATATATATATATATATATATATATATATATATATATATATATATATATATGTGTATATATATAAATTCTAAGCAACTAATAAACCATAAAAAAAAAGAAAAGAAAACTTTACCTTAAAATTTGTTGTTCAGGCAATTGTTATTCAGGTACAATTGTTGTTTAGACAGTAGTTGTTCAGTACTTAGTTGTAGAGACTTTTTAGTTGTTTAGCAGTAGTGGTTCAGGCAAGTAGTGGTTTAGACCTCGTTGTTCAGGATGTTTCCCACCCTAATCACATCAAAATTGAATGGCCTGAGGTGACCAGCAAATGTTGTGCAAATGTGCCACTACATAATTTTAAAAAAGTGTTTTGCACAGAACATTATTTAGAAATTGTATTTTTTACTTTCTTAATATGGCTACTCCTGCTGGTCCACCTTCCAGCCAGGAAATTTCAGCCCAGCTGCGGCAGCAGAAGCTGGAGGCCATCGGGGCTGAATATCAGCGGCTGGTGGTCCTGGAGGAGGAGCAGCTTGCAATGCCCGCCTCCAGCCTCTCAACACTGCTGTTCCGGTCCGCTGGCAGCTGCCTGCCCCCTTTCCTTCACTGTTGCCCCCCTCAGACTACACTTTTCAATGCCACTTCCTACGAAGGCTGGCACGGATAGAAGCCCAGCAGGCACATATTAAGGTGCTCCTGAAACAGCTCCTAGCCTGCTATTATCCTTTGTTTGGTGAGTGGGACTTGTTGCGGATGGAGAGGGTGGGAATGTGGGTTTTTGGGACCGTGACACTTGGACTTTTCTTTTATCATGGACAGTTGAGTTTTTTGGACATTGGTTGGGACAGGAAGATTTGTTTGGGGAGAGGGATGGGCCAGTTGTGAGTGGAAAGGATGGGTTTTCTATTATTGTTAAGGTTAATATATATCTATTTAAAGTTATTTATGCATCAATTTTTTTTTGCCGTGTTTTAGTTTGCACTGCTGTCTTTTAGCACAACGTGTTTTTAAAATCTGCTGATAGTGTATAACACTTAGTTATGCGGTTAGGTACCCTTGTCCTACTTCTCTCCTAGTCTCTGCACTGCAGTCTACAATTATATTGACCTATAATGAGTGGGAGGGTAGATTTGCCATTGCAAAAAAAGTACAACAATGCTCCATAGTTCTCTTACCTGAAAAAATGAAGAGAAGGCTGCATGGTTTCCCAAGGTGCCATAGTGGTGGTAGTAGTGGTATGCTAGCGCACTAACAGTGAAGGCATCAGAAGAGAGGTCCCACTCCCACCTAGGTGAACTCAAATGAAGATCCTGCACACTGAGTTGGTGTTGCTTTCACCATATCCGCCCCACCAAGTGTGTGATTGATAAATGGTGAAAATTATTAAGTCACACCTCAATAAATCACACAGCCCGGGGGAAGAGGGTTAGGGATTTGATGAATGGATGGGAAAGGGGATTTAGGGAAAGGTGTGACAAAAAGACAAACACTACACAAACACAATATTAATCTGGCAATGAACAGCAGCTTGTTGTGGGAGAAAAAGAAAGGAAAGAGTATATGACACAGTTAACTTAAATGCATTGTAAACAGTCCGTCAGCCCAGAGAGACCCAAGTTATGTATCTAAATGTTTTGTACCCTGGGTTTGGAAAAATAGTAAATACAAATAATGTTGGAGTGAAGTGAACACATACAGTTCTAAAAAAAGATTATTAAAATATAAATGATACTGTATTGCCACATTGGGTGGTGCATCTGCATTCTTCTTGGATTGCCCCATCAATCTTGAGTGCCGGCCCGGCTGCAGTGGTCTGCTAAGGTAAGTTTGAGTGTTATGGTGGTTTTGCCTTTTGTGCAGGAGAAGAGAAGGCCTGTGGATTGTAAAATAGAAATGATTATCATGATATTGTATAATCAAAAAGAAGGAGAGAAGCTTCATGAGGAGTAGTTTACCAAGGAGACTCAGAGGAGGCAGAGCAAGAGCGTAGTCCTTTGAAATAATTAATTTTATGACTGAAGTGCAATCGATTGAGTGAGAGCAATTACAACATCCAACAATCACAGACATTTAGCTGCATGTATCAGGATGATCAAACTCGCAAGTGTCATGATCATAATCATAAATATTTAGCCTATAGCACGTGCATAATGTGAAGATGTGACACCATCCATCACATGTCTGTATCCAGTTACCTACAACAACAGGCCCTCCACCCAACCACATAGTTTCAGATTTGAGCCAGCCATCACACACAGGCAGCAGCAGTGCATTTCTCAAATTAAGTAATCAACGTGCCTCTCACTGGTCCACAGAGTTGAGTAGGTCTCTTAGAGTCATCATCCATGTTGATTTCTATGAAGTTGATCAATTTCTTCTTCTGGCAGTTGTTGAAGTTGTCAATTCATGTTCTGAGTCCTTCCATCATCTTCCTGACTCTGATTTAAGATTATGCCCAACTCCGTACCGCCTCCTCCCGAAAGTCCCAGTCTCCCAACCCAATTGAGAGAGAGCGACCTGTAGTGCAATGCTGTGCTGGACAAAAAGAGAAACATTGACTAGTTTTTTTGTATAGACTAGATTCGTGTTTGTTAGCTAGATGGAGTGGTCGGGTCTTTGAGGAGCGTGAACCAGAAAACAAAGCAGTGTGAAACCGGCAAATAAATCACGCTACGTGTCAAAGGAGAAGGGAAAAAATCACCTTAAGGAAAAAAAATTATCACCTATTGGGCCACCATAATTGTAAGTCAATCAGAAACACAATCAAGCATAATAATTATAGTTAAACAATAAACACCAACTCTCACTGTCTGCCACCACATGAATCATCTCAACACTGAAACAAGAATCACTCATATGTCACTCATTGGTGCATAGAATTACTTTCCTGTTCCAATTAAGCACAGTGGTACATTGCTGAACCTCTTTCATTCACGAAACGAAACACACATTGGCCAGTCTAAGCTGTAAATCAAATATTCTGGGGCAGTCCTTCTAGGGGATAAAGGAAGGATAGGCATGGGATGGTGGCAGGCATTGTCTCTCCAATGTCCTTGAAGGGATTTGGTGGGGGGGGGAGGTTGGAGGGTTCTTCATTGCACAATGGTCCAACTCCAATCCAGCCCTACATGTGTCTAAAACTGTGGCGGTTCATTAGTCAGTGAGACACAAACAAAATAATAATATTTCCCCAGCTAGCTATATCCTTTTTTTCTTTTTCATTTGTTTCAAAGCAGTTTGTCGATAGAAAGTTCTAGGATGGCCCAGGTCTACTCAGTAGTCAGGGAAGTAGAGTTTGTCCTCAAACTCAGGTGGGTCACACAGAAGTTGGTCAGCTAACACACTACCATGACCTGAGTCAGACCAATCACCCTCATCCTTTTCCTGTTGAACTTCAGGTATGCTATGATTTGGGGCATAAAGTGCTGAATCATTTTGATCGTGGTCAATCTCTAGATGTTTTGGGGCGAGAGACTGATCCTTCTCACTGTGACAACTGCACCATCTGCACTGAACACACACTCTGCAGACACACTGGCTACCGGGCAAGCCAAATATATTATTGTCATCCTGCTAAGCAATGGCCATTGGCACCTCTTTCCATACCAATACACCAATGGGTTCTGATCCAGATAGGCCTCCGTTGGGTCATCCAGGTTTGACTTCGCCGCTGCACTAGACAAAATCCGTGCCTTTAGAAAACAATCAAATGCAGATTTTGGTGCTGCTGCTCCTGTTCCTGTTGTTGTTGCTGGTGTTAGTTTTGGCTGCTGTGAGCCAACAGCACTGCCTGCAGGCTCTATGGAAGTTTTAGGCTGAACCAGAGAACTTCTGCCCATGAGTGGGCCTCTAATTCCCAGATGTTCGTATTTCTAGATTGCTAGTTTGCTAAGCAATCCTCATCTTGTAGGTTGAAACATCCCCACTGAAAAAGGAATGAAAGTGGCCAGTAATTGTTTATACCGTGGGCCAAGAATTGTGGCACAGATGTAATGTTTGGATGATACAATGTCTCTTTGCAGTCTTGTATTAACAGGTAAGTGAAGGATTAAGCTCTCTGCCAACTTCTGCGCATCTCCACACCTATGTAAGTTGCAGCCACCTCTTTTACTGTTTATACAGCATGTGCAACAATGGGATAGCGTGGCTGACTTCCCCTGTGAAAATCCTAAAAGGAAGCAGCATCTCTGTCAGACATTTGACCAGGCCCCATTGGTCCATTTCAATGATCATGCCTTTCAGAGTTGCATCCCTTCTTTGCATGACATATTCATTGATCGGTCTGAACTGCTCAAATAGATGTTGCAACATACAATAAGTTGAATTCCAACACGTTGCCACCTATTGTATGGTTGCTATAACTGACATTCTATTATCATGCTGAATAATCCTCAACAGCTTCTGGGCTTTAAAAAATGGCTAAAATAAGTGCACATTCTTCTGTGGACAGTAAGTTGCTGACTTGGGGTTCTTTTTCGAGAAAGTTCTGTACAATGAAGTTGATGCAGTGCGCCAAACACAGGACCCTGAAATAGTCATCATCTGACATCTCCTTAACTATATTACTGCCATTGTCCATGGCAACAAATACAATGTTATGCCCTCTGGGGTACAGCCATTCAAAGACCTTGTTGTTAAAGTAATCCAAGATGTTTGCAGCTGATTAGGATTTCTCCATGGTGAACATAGCTACTGTTGCATGCTTCTGAGCACCATTAAAAATTTCAGCAGAATCAACACCTGCAGATATCATTTCTCTAACCCCCACAAAAGAAATCCTGTGTGCAGTGATGCACATAAAATCCGTGACTTGGCAACTGGTCCACATGTCTGTCATCAGGTGGATTGTGTGGATAGCACTATGCTGCAAAGCTTGTCCAACAATTCCAGCACCTCCAGGTCCAGCTGGGAACCTTCCATTTCTGGCATATGGCCACTACAAATTAAAAAAAAAAACACTCCTTCCATTAAAAAAAGGGATGAGGTCCAGCGCTAACATTTTACCCAGCTTCCCATTGTACAAACGTGCCATTGGGTAGTTGCGTTGGTACTGCCCCTGCTGCCTAAACATACCAGTAATAGTAGCCTGGACTTTTTTCTTTACTGATGCCACTGATGTAGGTGACCTTTTGAAAGCAGAAGGTGGTGGTAGGCTCAATGTGCGTCTCAGCGGGGCAGCCACTGTATATTCTTGCCTTGGTGTCTCGACCTGACTCTGAGTCTTGTGACATTGCGATGTTGCTGATGTGGGGGATGATAGTACTGCACTGCCAGGGACGGGGCTCATTTGAGTAATGAAAATGTCACCCTCTTCTTCACCTTCACCTTCCACCATGATCGGATCAGATTCCCTGCTCTCACCACCTTCACCAATACCACTTGCAAGTTTTTGGCCACTAAAGTGTGCCTTCCAGCGGATTGCGCAGTGCTTTCTCAAATGGGTTTTTTGGCCTCCGGTACCATAGTTTGCATTGCCGTGATTAGAGTAGCTGCATCTGTGCCAGACGTGGACTTGGGCCTAGTTTGGAGTGTGCCTACTGATGCTGGAGTGCTGCTCCCAGCTTGCTCCCCAGAGGCCGGTGAGGCAGGCACATGTTTTTGCCCAAAAAAGGTGTAGGGCAACATACCAGTGGTGGGAAGCTCCTTCTCATCACTGGCCGCTTTCTTGGTAGCACCTTTCTGTGAGGCCATCTTGAAGCTGTCAGCTGACTGTAGCACTTAGCTTCACAAGCTGAAGAAATGTCTGTGTCATGAGTGGGGTCACGCATCATGTCATGCACAGGCCTTCTGTCTGGCAGCACTGTGGGTGATGTTTCTTTTTCTTCTCTTGTGCACTGAAAAGCAAACTTGCAAGAAGAACATCAGTAAAATGTGGCATTGTTGCAATTGAATTAGTAGCACAAACAATATCATTTAGTGGTTACAAAATTATCAATACTTAACAATACACTGTATCCATTTGTAAACACTCACCAACAAAAACTTTAATCGTCATGTACACTCAGGAAGGACAAGAAAGAGCAGCAACTACAAAATACAGAAGTAACGGTTAGCTTTCTGTGCATCAAGTCGGCATGTGGCACTCAGGGAGGTGCTGCTGACATTGTAATAATCCTTAGAAAATTTTGTGCAGCTGTGCCCCTATGGCAGACATGGGGCTAATGGGGAAAATGGAAAAACATAAAAAATAAAAAATAAAATAAAACGAATGAAATACATTAAAAACATAGAGAAAAAGAAATAAACAAACAAACAATTGAAAAAATAAATAAATAAGTTATTAATTATTAATTAAATAAATATAGTTTGTGAAAACATTATTTAAAAGAAAATACAAATTAAAAAAATATAATTGCTGATGCACTAGGGGAAGAGAGAACACACATGCAGGCCTAGAAGCACACTGGCTTCATACACAAAACGGTTGCCAGCCACATGGTCAAATAGCAACAACAACCAGCAAGGAGGCATGGCCACAACAACAAAGAAAATGTGCAGGCCCCTGCAAAAGCACACTGGCTGCCTACACAAAATGCCCGCCAGCCACATGGTCAAACATCAAACAGGATGAATGGAATACAAAAATCACATATAGGCCTATAATTGACTATACAAAAAAGTCCCTCTGGCCAGATGGCATGGGGAACAAAGACAAATGACAGCCTATGGCAAACAAACTCACACACTGGCCACACGAAGGAGGCTTTTGTAACACAGGAGAAAAAAACAGCATTAAGTCAGCAATTCCAACGTTGAAAATTAAATGGGCTAAAAAAGTACATTTTACAACAACTACTCACATCCTACAAAGGCATCAAATATATTACCCCCCATGCACTGTTTGCAGAAAAAAAGTAAAATACCGCCAAACAACATTTTGTAATTTAATTATTTAATCCAATACCATGAATGGTGATGTTTCATTTCAATAGACACCACAAAAACAGTTGTATCGTCATGCACCCATGACTAGTACTGGGCCTACACCTGGTAGGCCCTTTAGCAGACATGGCCACATAGTGAATTAAATGAATATTGCAAATGTATTGCAAAATATGGAGAAAATGTACGGAACTGTGCAACATTTTACCTCTAAAGAAGAAAAATTAAAAGCAAAACAATAACTAGGCCCCTACTGAAACTGCAGGCCACCCACCGCAATAAATTAAAAAAATCGAATAAAAGTACAAATAAATCCTGGTGCATGCCCTCTATCAAACAAACACGTTGCACAACACCCTTATACAAGTATTTTTAAACTTAATTGTGAAATCTCAAACACAGAGTCCTTAAATCCAATGACACATACAGAAGATAAAAAGAGTGATCCTTCAAGCTTGAAATCTAAGTGAAAAGTGACCAGGAGATGGACAAAGCACTGGGAGGGACCTGCTGGACAGGAACAGGAAGTTGGAGTATCTGGGGCACTTCCTCTTGGTGAAAAAAACAACAAGAACGGTCCATTAGAGAAGGTTCTTAACTCCAAATTGTCTTTTTGAGGAGATTTAGCTGCTTGATCTTCTCCTAGTTGCAGCCGCGGTAGATTGCGCTCACTTGCGGTCACCTTTGTCACAAAAGAAGCACCAGATGTTGCTAGCGTGGCCATAAAATCTCACTGGAACTCACAGGCAGGTAGAAAATCTCGTTTGAGCTCCCAGGTGCCCGGCACGTCTCTCATCCTGATTCCCACGCACCTTTTGAGTCACTACTATTCAAATTAGGGATTCAGTATTATCTCCACACAGATGACAGCCAGTTATACCTTAAAGTGTCTGTAAACTATGCTCCCTCAGTTCTGTGATCCACAAATGTGTACAAATGGCTGAAAAATAAACATCTAAAGCAAAATGAATTAAAACCAGGTATTTCTGTTTCTTACCACCAAAGTCCGACATGCTTTTGAATGAAAATTGGATAAGTTAAATTATGACTGTGACTGAGAACACTTCAGACTGCTCAAGATGCAGAGCCCCACATTCTAACTTTCTCCATTTGGCCTGGAGCTGCCCGAATATTTATAAATTTTGGATGACTGTTCTCTAAACTATTTCAAGCATGATTGGAGAGCCCATATCACCGACATGGCCGGACTGGCCAGCCAGGCAATTCAGTAATCCCCTGGGGGCTGGAGTCCCAGGAGGCCGGATTTGACACTTGGAGTTCAGTTTCAGCCTCCAGGAGTGGTGGTGCACGTTATGCGATCCCGGCGGCATCTTGAAAGAGCTGCTCTGGCTCTAGCATGCATTAACATGTCTGCACATGGGGTTTGAAATTATCATTTTTTCCAGGGCTGTTTTAAGTTCCCAGTCCAGCCCTGACCACCGAAGCCTCTGCTCGCTCTTTTGGACTGGGTGCATTCAGTATCCAAATCTGTTCAGAAGCTGCTACATGATAAGTGGCTAGGCACTGGGGAGGGAAAATCGCCTATGCATGCCTCACGGATTGCTGACCTCACCTACTCCAATGAGCTGCGTGAGACATATGCTTTGCTTCAACCCAGATCATCTTGCTCCAAAGACATATGGGCACCCTTTTGATTATATTTGCTAAACTATGCTACATATTTACAGTCGTCTGACTGTGAACCACAATTTCCACCATTAGAAACTTATGACTGTCAAGAAAATATGCCAGTTGCTACATCATGGTCTTTTGAGACAACTGTGTCTTCAAGGGTGGTATTGGGAGAAGGGGTTCCTGCTGTTGCTGGGCATCTGTTATGCCAGTTACTTTGCTGAAAATGTGACAGTGATGTCTTTCAAGTAATGTTGATGTATTTGATTGTATGTGCAATTCTACTTATTGTTATGAATTTACATTTATATGCAAAATCAATAAACTGAAAAATAAAATTAATTTTGACTTTTGATTTTTAGCCTTCGGTTCCTGATTTCTAGGCATTGTATTTGATGTGTTTAAGAGCAAACTGATCATTGAAGCCTATATAAAAATCTGTGTACCTTTCAAAAACCTAATGACTAAAAACTACAGTTCAATCCTTTGTTCTCTCGCTACTTGACTATGGCAATGCAATTATGACTGGATGTCTGAAGAAACTTCTAGCACTTTTAAAAGCTATGCTTCATGCTATGCTGTCTTAAATTCCTTGTCTAAATGTAACTCTATTACCCTTATCCTGATTGGCTTAAACTGGCTTGCCATCAAAGCAAGATGCAAGTATAAAACTGCCTGTTTAACATACAAGGCACAACACCTTAATACTCCTTACTATTTTTCCTAGAAGCTGGCCATCTCTAATGGCTTGCACATGATTAGAAGGAAATGTAACTATTATCTCAATGAAAGATTTTTCATTTCCCGATCCTTTTCAGGCCATGCACTAAAGTTATGGAACTCCATGCTAGTTCCAATCGGTGTCCTTAACTCGTTCAAATGATTTAAGCTCTCCTTGAAATTTCAGCTACTTGAGAATTATCTTTATATGGAATATCCCTTTTTAGCTTTTTAAAATCAGTTTATCAATATAAGTTCCATTTCAGGGTATTTATCCTTATGTGTTTTGATATGTTGCTGGATGATTGGTCACAAATGCAACTTTATATCTTATGCGTAAATTGTTTTGATGAGCTGTAACTACAGTATTACATGATGTAAAAATGACCATGAGGTGCTCTGATGTCCCTCTGGGCTTTGGTCACACCAATATAAAGCCTAAAACATTAATAATTTAAACTCCCATTTGCCCCACCTTCCAACTCATGCATTCCACCTATCCCTTCCATCTAAGCACCACACTGCCTTCTACACATTAACCTCTCCCCTGGCTAAGCTGTCTATGCTTGAACACAAAATAGATGAAAAAGAACCATTTAACCATTAATGACCTGATACCTGACACAATTCCAGACCTTCTTTTGATCACTGAAACATTGTTAGGAGATTATACAGCTAGTTCCTCAGAAGGTGACCACTTAGGAATGGCGGTTGTCAGCCAAAACCACTACAAGATGACTGGCAGGACTAGTTGAGGACTAGCAGGTATTTTCAAGAATACTTTACAGATCACAAGCCTTGAAGAATTCAACAAAACTGAATGCAATCATTTGCCGTCTGCTGCCCTCATTCACCCACCTTCTCATGCTCATTCCTATTGAAATACAGACAAACAAACAAGCATTTGCAAATGCCTTCCTAGACTATTTTGGACAGCACTTGACTACAGTAATTTCTAAAGCATCCTGGGAGACTGGAAAATGGGGGTTGACCCTCTTAACCTTTCATAACCAAGATATTTCATAACAAAAAAAGGCAATTTCAATGTATCCCAACTTGTCCTGTATCAGCACCCTCAACTGGACAATCTTCTCTCTGCCTGAACAGTAGCAGAAAACCTCTTCATAATCATGACTGAACACCATTTTATCTTCTTTCTTGTCATGTTCCTCAAGAGAATAACTCCTATAGTGTAAGTAACCAACAAGTCTACCTACAGATATTAGAACACACACAATCTTGCACCCACCTAACTCAACGAAGTAACACAAGTGGATCCGCTCCACAAATGAGCATCCAAAAGATTTGAAAAATAATACCCCTTAAGACATCCACAGCCTTTAACTATAAATGGAAAATGCCATAGCTCAATGAAAATATGAAGACATAGAAGAGATAAATCTGAGCACTATAATGCTAATGGGGGAATTCTAAAAAGATAGAACATGACTTTAGTAAAACAACAGGATATCAGAATCATTCATGAAGAAGGTGAAATGACTATGCTCTTCTTAGTGGATGCTCAAATCCAAAGGTCCTTCCAAGAAACAACAAAGAATAGTTATAAAATTTTACAGCATAAAGTGCACCACCTGCAAGATTTCTGACCACCACAAACCTTTAAGGACATCCTACTCAACATAACTGTCTTATCCTCAGCAACACCCATCCTGAACATTTCTTTAATTTTAGACTTTTTCCTCTCCTTCTTCATGACCCTTACATCAGATTACTCATCAAGCAAAAGAAGAAGAACCTCATTCCAGGATACCCGGTTAAACCCAGTCAATCTCCAGAGGCTCTTTCATAGGGGTACTGATTGAAAGAGTGATCTTTTTCAGAACTCCTACTTCATCAAAGGATAGAACCTATATTCTGACCATTATAGGGATTTGTGCTGCAGCAGAGCCATTTAATCTAATGCTATCATGCACTCAACAGCTGAGAGAAATTAAGTACCTGAAGTACTAATGCTGGAACTGTTGACTCCCTCTGACAAAGTCTGTGAAAGCTCTTTGCTTCTGGTTATAAGGCACCTTGAAGTAGGAACTAGCCAAGACTTGGTCTCCTCCACACTCACCAACAGATCAAGCATCATCACTCTTGCTTCTTTCACTTCTGTTCTTGTCAGCTCAAACTTTGCTGTTGCTCAAGGCTCGATCATATACCCTGTCCTCTTCAATGCCTACTATCGCCCGCTATCAGACCTTATCAAGCCCTTCAGTCAAAACTGTTACGACTAAGCTGATGACACACAGATCATCCTTAGGCTGGAGACCCTGCAAGAGCTAAACACACCAGGGTTAGACAAATGCATTTCAACCATCAACCAAAGGAAGTAGAGAAAACATCACAAAATGACCTTAGCCGAAACTGAGAAAATAGACAGTGACAAGTGGAAGAAATACTAGCCTAATCTAACCTGTGGTAAGTGGAAGACCTACTATTCTACAGCTATGTCACCAAGTAACCCAGTCCACTACCAGCAACATTTACAAAAGTAAGAAATCTGGAATTGATTGTGGACCCCAAAGAAATCAAGCTAAAAGAAGCATTTTTGTTATTGTGTAAATTCTTCCATGCCTCTTTGCACATCAGTTTTTTTCTCACAGAAGCTAAAGACTATCATAATGAACTAACTTTATGAGCTAGATCAAATGGGAGAGATCACTCTTCTGTCTCCTTATGCCTCTGCCAGTGACTACATTCACAGGAATTTGAGGGCCAGTGTTAGAAATGGAAAAGCAGGAATGGATTAAGAAACAAACATTGACACTGAAATCCATCACTCTTATTCAGCACTTCTCTTGGTCAGTGATGTCTGCACAATGTAATGAATGTTTCAAGATTAAGAGCTATTTTTTGTAGCAGACTCTCTGTTCCATAATGTGGGACATATAATTCATGAAACTAAACTTTCAAGAAATCAGTTCTTAAATTCATGTTCACCAACACTTCTTTCTATGAGTAGAATAACTACCTCCAGATCCTTTACTATGCACTCTCTGTGGAAGAAGTATTGTAATTTTTTCGCTGCACATTGGTCTCTACAATGCAACATCACACAGCTCAACTTTTGGAAATGCACTGTTCCCAGTGTCCTTCAAACAACTCCAAAGGATGCATCTGTTCTTTGCAATGGAAATCATAGATGCACGTAGCAAGGTCCTGGCTTCATCAACATCGAATCACAACAGCATTTGCAAAGATGCCATGGTTCACAAGGGAAAATATACTGACATCTCCAGGTTGGCTGCTGTAGGTCATCATCAGTATGCTGTTGCATAATGTGTTCTCCATGCATACATGCAAAGCTTCTCTCCAGACAGCACCAACACTCTACAAGTACTGCAGTCTTCTCTTCCCTAAGATGGACTACGCATGAGTAGGTTTGGAGTAATACCCCCACTTGCTGAATCTTAACCAGTAAGCCACACCTTCAGCCGTTTCCTGTCACAGGCTACCATCACTATTGTTGTGTTTCACTAAAAGTATGCAAGTTAATTCTACCTATTATTCCCTCTCTTCCTGCGCTGCAAAAGTAAAAGAATCATGAAGCAGCAAACAACTCCAACACCTGTGTCTACATGACCACATGACATCAGCCCATCAGATGCTTCACTGACTGTCCATAATCAGACCCTCCTCCTTCAAGGCACTCTGCATCTACTAGCACCATACACTTATTCTCCATTTATCTCACTCTTTTATATTCTTTTCCATCCTGCTTTCTCCCTTTGTTCTTGTTTTTCTATCTTTCTTTTCCAACTTCTTTCTCCCTTTTTTGCTTTACCCTGTCTTTCTCTGGGTTGAAGACTGATGATGACAAAAAAGCACCAATTGCTAAAATGGGGGGTTGGAGCCCATCACCTTCATAAATTGACCAATAGTGCTGAACATCATTGCTCTGCAAATTCAGAACAAAACATGACACACTAAGGCCCATATTTATACTTTTTTAGTGCCGTATTTGTGTTGTTTTTTTATGCAAAATAGGCGCAAACTTAAAAAATACATGCCCATATTTATACTCCCTTTGTGCCGAATTAGCAACATTTATTTTGACGCAAATTCGGCGCAAAGCTAACACCATATTTATACTTTGACGCTAGACCGGTCTAACATCAAAATATCCCAGTGTGCTTCATTTTTTGGATGCGTGAAACCACCTTGTGTCAATGAGATGCAAAGTAGGCGTTCCCCTCTAAAAATGAATTAAACACCCGTGCGCCATATTTATCCAACTGTGCAAAAATGCCGCACGGCTGGGAGGCGGAGCTGGAAAATGACGCAAATCCCGATTTGCACCAAAATTTAGCGCCTGGGTCAGGGCAGGCGTTAAAATGGGGCAAACACACCAGTACTTAAGGAAAACTCACACAAGCAACATCAGAGCTCAAAAAAGAAGACATGGAGGTGCTATTGATCCAGCATGCACGAAGACGCAGAGCACAGGAGCAACAGCAGCGGCTTTCACCACACCAACAGGGACCCCAAAGGCAACGCAGAAGGCAGGAGAGGATATTCAGGACCAGGACAACCCTTCAGGGCCTCATGGAACATGACATCATCCAGAGGTACACACTAAACTGGAAAGCCATACAGCAGCTGCTGCGCCACATTGAGCCACAGTTGGCACCCAGCTTGCAGACACCCCACATCATTCCACCAGAGACCAAGCAGCTAGCTGTCCTGCACATGCTGGCAAGTGGCTCTTTTCAAACCACTGGTGCCCTGGTTGCCGGGATCTCACAGCCCTCATTCTCTACCTTCCTTCCCAAGGTACTTGATGCCATCATCTCCGTCACACCCCGCCACATCAACTTCCCCAACACACAGCAGAAGCAGCAGGAGACCAAACAGGGGTTCTATCAAATCAATGGTTTCCTGCACATGCTTGGTGCCATTGACTGCACACATGTACGGATTGTGGCACCTGCTGCAACGGAGCATCCATACCGCAACAGGAAGCACACACACTCCATCAATGTGCAGGCCATTGTGGATCACCGTGGATTGCTCACCAACATCGTTGCAAAGTATCCTGGGAGTGTACATGATTCATTCATCTTCCGCCACAGCACCATTAATCAGTACTTCCAGGATAGATGATTTGGAAATGGCCTACTTGTTGGTAAGTACAGAAACCTAGTTATATACACAAAGCACAGCAACCCTGTAGGACACACAACACATACACCACTACATTGACACGTGGCCAGGAAGACACTGAGGTTGTGACACTGTTAGTCATGTTTGATTTCCTGACCCAGTGGGATACACACCTATGGACAAATGACAGATGCAAATAACAAGAGATGCCACTCCAGAGCCACACAGGACCAATTTAAAACCACACGGTGACAATGACATGGCCTTAACTGGCAGTACAATTGGGAAGATGAATGTTCCAATATCAAATCAATAACACACAATCGCACACTCTTCCAAGCAATACGTACTGTGTAAGGGGTGTGTAATGTGTTTTGCTGCAGGTCAAACACCATGAGACACATAGCATGATGATGCTGATTCTAATGAAGGTGACATGAAATCAAAGAGGCAGTACCAACATTTGACATCACTCCTGGGATGACATTGCCCGCTAGCAATAAGGAAGTGGACTGTGCTATGAAAACATGTGGATGTGACACTAATGCAAAGTTCACACTGCTGCACATACGGATTGAGACGAGTCCCCATATACATAACAGATGTACAGGCACATGGACCTTCTGACTCTAAGGGCCACATGTAGCAACATTCAGAATTGCGAGTCAGAGCGACTCGCAATTTGCGAGTCGCAAATCCGAAAGTTGGATGGTGTCCCTGACACCATCTGCGATTCGCAAGGGGGTAGCAAATGCCCACCTCATGAATAATCATGAGGTGGGTCGCAATTTACGACCCCCTTGCGAATGGCGGCCCTCACAAGGATGGTGGCCTGCTGTGGACAGTAGACCACCATGTCTGTGACTGCTTATCAATAAAGCAGGTTTTTTTTGTAATGCAGCCCGTTTTCCTTAAAGGAAAACGAGATGCATTACAAAAATGAAAAATGAAAAGTTTTTGTTTAATTTTTTCAGAGCAGGCCATAGGACCACTGCCTGCGCTGAAAAAATGTTTACAGTGCCATTCACAACGGGGAAGGGGTCCCATGGGGACCCCTTCCCTTATGCGAATGGGTTACCACCCGTTTCACATGGGTGCAAAATGCGTTCGCTGTCACAAACCTATCCTACATTGCACTGCGACTCGCAATTAGGAAGGGAACACCCCTTCCTAATTGTGAGTCGCAAAATGGGGTTTGTGCATTGCGATGTGCTTTTTGCACGTCGCAAACAGTGAAACTTGCTGTTTGCGATGTGCAAAAAGCTTGCTACATGCGACCCTAACACCTTCAACCCCACAACCAAGTTAGCCAGCTTACCTGGAGCAAGTTCAGTAGTGTAGGCACATGTTTGCACATGAGCCAACTCGGTGAGGGCACAAAAATAGGTTTGCATAGAACTTGTCACACATGGGATAATTGTACATTGTCAATTGTGAACACTTCAGTGCTACCAACCTATGGAGATGTGTTGTACATTGTCACCTAGCCAAGTCATAGGGCCTCACTGTTGCATTTCACATGTAATTACATATGTCGAATTGGATGGGATGTTCAGCCCATATAGTGCAACCGTGTTACCACCACAGTGGAATCGATTGTGTGTGTGGAAGTATTATGTCACCTCCAGTGAAGGCACACGGACACTTCTTTCACATTACATAATGCATGGGAGATACACACTGAACAGCAAGTTTCGAAATATACCACTGATATCAGGTCAACCAGCCAAACACCAGTTTTGATAGTTAAACAACCCAATGCAGAAAGAACATCACAGAAGCCTAGGTTCCCACACAATACCACAAACACAGATGAGTCACAGATGACACAAGATAACAACTGCCATGCAAGTGATAATCAAGGTGCAACCAACAACCAAATATTTACCCTCATTTTCTCTTTCAGCTGATCAGGGTTACAGGATCCAGCCATGGGTCATGACCCCATTTGCCAACCCAAGCACAGCAGCAGAGCGTGCCTATAATGAGGCACATCATAGGACACGGAGTATAGTTGAGAGGACTTTTGGCATCCTGAAGTCCAGCTTCAGGTGCCTGGACATCACCGGAGGCAGCCTCCTATATTCACCTGAAATGGTCTGCAAGATAATTTTGACCTGTGCCATCCTGCACAACATTTGTGTAAGGAGAAACATTCCCCTCTATGAACCAGACCCACAAATGCCTGAAGAGGAGGAAGAGGAGGATGCTGTCAGTGAAAATGAGGGAGACCATCCAAACACTGCTGCAGGATTGCATCGAAGACAACACATCGTACTAAACGTCAATTAACTATAGTCACCATCACCACTTTGTTATCATATGTCATTAAACACCTAACTTCATCACTCAATCATGCTCTGGGTAATTTGTTATACATCACATGATCCCTAGGAATCATAATCAGAGTTTAGCCTCATGGAGCATTGCAGAAATACAGATTAGGATACTGAAAAAGCCACATCTCATTTGATGGGTATGAATGTACAGCCAACATCACACATAGTGTAAATGACGTATATCCTGTCTATTTCACATGTGAAGGGCAATATCAGAGAACCACAGCTATGAGACACATCCATGTTGCCAACATGGTCCATTGCAGCAAATGACACACAACTAAGACACCATCAATCATAAGGAAAAAAGTGTCTCATACATGAGGCAGTGGATGTGCTATTGCACTGGTAACAGGAATGTATGACCAGACCCTTGACAGCAGTAAGTGTGACATCAGCTATCTCTGCAAGGAGCATGTGTGACAAGAAGTCCATCTAAGCTGAAAATGGATAGCACGAGTGCCCCAGGTATGATAAGCATTGCTCACAAGACATGCCCTGCGCAGTCCATCCCAGGTAATAAGTCCTGCCACTGCCATGTTTTAAGTCTCTCCCCACCCTTCTCTAGGGGGCCCTGTAAATGGACTATCTGTACCCTCAGAATCTTCAGCTACACACACCCAGACTCCCATTCTGACTCTTGTGTGCTTCCCACTTCAGTATGGCATGCCATAGTCATAGTTCATCAGTCTGCATGGACTTAAGGTCCAATAATGCAATGCCTGGTAGTCGGTAAGACCTGTAATCAGCTGCCCATTGCTTCCCATGTGAAAGGTCCACTTGGCCCTTTGAACTTGATTCTCAACTCCAGGACTTGTGAAAGACTGAAGCTGCACACACCTGTGAGCACTACCATGCAGACCAGCCATTTGAACCTGCCCTGCCCTTGCTGCTGCCTGGAACTGCTTAGCAGCTGCCATTTTCAGAATTTCCTTGTTGTGCATTGCCGTACAAATCACTTGTGTACCAGAGCCCTTAGGGGATTGTGTAACGTTGCAGACCACAGCACAAACTGTTTTTAGTTCCTACAGTGTTGTTCCAGCTTTTCCCAGTCAGAGTCTGCTCACTGTGTATTTGCCTTGTTCATGTTTGTTCCTGACAGAGTCTGCATCCTGTTAGCCAGACTGGTTCCTGTCTTTGCGTTAACCATAGAGGTTCCCTTTGGCTACATTTGTCTCACAGTTGCTTTCCATGCCCTCTCTTTCCTCATGGGGTATTGTGTCTGGTAGGTCTACAATGAATCCTCAAATAGATAGTATATTTTAATCATTTTACTCATCAAAATCAGTTCTGGGACATGTATTCAAATGACCTAATCTAGCCCCTATCCCTTGTCTGGTTTTGCATGTATTCATTATTGCCAAACAGTGACAGTGTGCTATGGCTGTATGCATGGATTCGGTACGGTGCCTCCAGCACAACAAACAAGGCTTGTCAACGTGTATGTGAGGAAAAAACATGTCTGTGCCCTGATGGTCCAGACACAGATTCACTTCTGCCGCCACCTTTTGATGGTGCTTGCGTGGTGACTCGCTGTAAGATTAATTAGCACAGAGGCACTGATGTTCCCTGTTGCAGTGGGAATTTTCAAGACCACCCTGTGTACACATGTTGTGATGAAAGCTGCCTGTTACCTATTACTCATCCATAAAGTTTTTGAGCACACCAAGGTTGCCCTGTCATCAGCCTTATTAAAGTTCTGCAGTGCCATAGCTGGACTATCACCATGTGTGTCGTTAGTTGATCTTTGGCTTTAGGTCAAATCTGCTTTGAAGGATACTCTGTTAATTGAGGGAAGGGCTCCACTGACTCATGACTAGACCTGCACATAACTATGACAATGACAACATGGAGGCCAATACTGACACAGGGTACACATAGCCACACACTTGACCTGGACACCTTTGTGCAATGAATCACTGGAAATATGTGAACACATGCAGCATGGTCTGCAGGTCCTCCACAGCCACAGGAGAAACATAGGTCATGTACCCGACTCAAACTGTGGTGTAGAAAAAAACCTTTGGATTGGATTTGAGACTCTATGTCACAAACACTGTACCTACCTAACATGTTCAAATGCCTGACTCATGGGTAGTATACATACAAGTGACCATGAAGTGGTATCCAACATTTCATTAAATGTGATGGGTTACATTTCTGACATTGCCATTCTCAGCCGTCCTCTATCTATCCTGTGTATAGTTTGTCATGGGAGATGTTTTGTCCCCAAAGTCAGGGAAGTTCACACAGCATAAGACGCAACAGATGTAACAAACACATATCATGACTGATGTACCTCAATGAATGGCATCTGATGGGTATCCACAATTACAACACATTCATACATGCACATTCTGCAAAACACTTCTTCTGACATTCACACAGAGGCACAACAACAATTGAAATAGCCAATTCACAGACATAAACACACAGACCATGAGCCTATTTGTTTAGTTGCATAGCCTTGCTATCCTCTATTGATGTAACACCTGCTCAAACTAGGAAATACCAATTTTATTCCAAACGTTTGTGTTGCTGTTGCCTCAGTTAAGAGAGCTAATCCGGCACAACAACATGAGTAGTATGGTCCGCAGTAGTGTGGTCTGCCACATGTGCCCAAACACCAGAACACACACAGCAGGTCATAACATCCTATCTTTGTATAGTTATAGCCTTCATGTATGTTAAAAAAAGAAAAATGACACAAACACAGTTATAGACAGATTTTTTTACGCAAAAGTGTAAAAAAAGACGCATATGCGTCAAAATATGACGCATATGCGTTAAAAAATGACGCTCACACCCATAATACATTGATTGGTCCCTCGCGTTAATTCTAACACTGCACCCCATGAAATCAGTTATCCGTAAAAAATGTATTGATCCTTGAATGCGGGGAAATTTTTAAGCATATGCATAAAAAAATATTGACGCAAAGCCCGTATGCGTCATAAAATTTCACGTATTATAACAAAAACGCACTGCATTTGAGACAGGAAGTGATGTAATAGGATATCCTGTTTACAGAAATGGTACAGTGGGTGTACTTTCATGTTCACTTTGCAGTCTGTGATTCTTCTAGACCACAGGACTTCAAACTAGGGGGTGGGGCCCCCTAAGGGGGCCCCAAGTGATCCCAAGTGGGGTGTCAGATATTGTTAGTTGGGGTTTTCTTGGGCTGTTTGTGGGTTCTTTAAGTTTCCTTTCCATACCTCCTTTCCCTGTTTTTCCCTCTTTACCCTTTCCTATTCTTGTTATTGTTGAGATGTTGGGAAGGCCACATCTGGGGAGAATGGGTGAGGAGGAGCTGGGGGCCTTTGTGTGGCTGGTGTGCCACTTCCTACCCCTGATGTCGGAGGCTGGTGGCAGGGTGATACAGGGGTATCACACGGAGGCTAGGAGGCTCAGGTGGGCAAAGGTGCTGTTCCACCTAAGAAGACTGTTCAACAGCCAGCGCAATGACCACCAACTGAAACATTGCTGGGCTGATCTGGTGGCCCAACAGCGGGACCTGCTGGACTACCTGGGTGTGGTGATTAGTGGCCCTGTTGGTGAGTACAAATTAGACTAATGTGTACAGTAAAATGCTCTGTAGTGACAGTAGCAGATTTTGTGACATGCTGCATGCAATGTTTGTGGCCATGTGGAATGCAAGTTGAACAAACAGTGGCCCTGATTTATACAATTTTTGCTACACATTACCGTCATTTGTTGACGCAAAAGCTGCACAAACTTACAAAAGACAACATTAACTTGTAAATTAGTGCCGCTTTGACGTCAATAGATGATGGTAATGCGGCACAAACAAAAGTATTATTCAGGGCCGGTGAGTGTACCAGAAATGAGATGCATTTCACATGCTAATACAAGGAACCATTATAGTCCCCACATTTTTTAAACCATGCCTGAACAGTATTCATGGCCATACGTACAAAGATCTTCCTAGCCTCTGGTAATATCTTAGGCTGATATTTCGACTAATTATGGATGCCAAAGTAATGCACACTTGATAATATCTAAATATTTTGTGCTACTTTCCATAGCGTAAACAAATGAAGCAAATGCTACACATAAAAAAAAGAACATCTGGCCCTAAGTTCATTGTTTCTGTGTGTTTACGTCTGGACAAATAATCTTTCACATGGCCAAACGTAATTGTGCCCGGATTCTACCAGATTGCAGTAGCATTAAACAGGTTCATATCGTGGCTTTTCGGAGTAGGCGTAGAAATCCTATCACTGAGTAGCATAGCCCAACAACATTTTTGCCTTGGGCACAATTGCTGGTACAGAGCTGGTGCATTTGCATCTGTGTCACTTTACAGCCAAACAATTTTCTAAAGTTAATGGGTCATCATGGGATCCTGAACTTTGTGAATGCATGATCACAAATTATTTATTTGCAAGATGTTGTGCAAGGGACCACTGACTGCTTCCATCATACATTTAAAATGATGAAATAGTTTGCTATTTTACGTTTGGTACACCCCTGCTGATCTAATGCAGCATATGTACAATTGTTAACTCCTCAGTATGAAGGCTATCACAGACATGGTTGTATGCTAAGATCAGCAGGCCACCATTCCCAAGGTGCTTACAAATAGACACCTAACTCATCAAGATTGCAGAAGTAGGACATTTGTAAACCATGTTTTTATTACCGGACAGTGTCAGTTTGGTTGTATAACCACAGATCACCCAACTTGGCAATTCTAAGATAATGAATGTGGCAAACTGTGACCTACAATACCTGATATTGGTACACAGGGCCCAGAGGAACACATTTCAGGTGCAATGACTACACCTGTGCCCATGCATTCTGTCACGGATGATGAAATTAGACACTGTCAGCATATATGTTTTTGTTGTTTTGATTTAGATAAATGGCCAATCCATGTTTAGTGTAACATTGTCATCGAGTAACACACAGGATTCTTGCCATCATGGTGTCATAGGTGGCATATACAGCTCTGGGTACACTGCCAATGTGGCATACGTAACCTACATACAACACAAGCACACATATAATAGATGTCAGAGTCACTAGATCCTCGAGGTCTGCGCACGTTCCCAACACGTCCACCAGAAGACAGCCTCAATACTCTGATTAGAATGTCACAGAGTGTAAGAGAGTCCAAGTGGGGTAAAAGGGGATTAGTTGGGAAACAGCTGGGAAGGAGACCTGTAGGAAGCAAAAGGTTAAAACACACAATATCAAGATTATATCATATTAATCTTTACTAAAATGTAAATTAGCACTTGTATAGCGCACTACTCACCCGTTAGGGTCTCAAGGCGCTGTACTCATACTGCTATTGAACCCCTCCTGGCTTTTCCCTGTGAGGCACCCACTCCTGAGCACCCCCAGGGTGAAGCCAGGCATCCAAGCGCTGTTGGGGCCGTTGTGGAGATTAAGCAAGCTATTGCCCAGAGTTGCACCCATGAATTAGATTAGGCACCGAGGTGAGAATTATCTGGTCAAGGGGCATTGAGCCCAAGACCTGCTGAAGAGGGACTTGAACCCTGGTCTTGAGCCAGATCTCTGCTTCAGGGTCTGCCCCTCTAACCATTGAGCCACACTTCTCCATGATTCTAAGCATTGTCATACTGTAACCATGGATAACTTAAGCATGGACTAAATAGCTAGGCCTCAAGACGTCTGGTTACCTGGGAAGGAATCAAGAATGATTAATACAACTTCTCAATGAATCTAATAATGAAATGTTACACATTGACTAGAAATATAAGTACCCTCTACCCTGATTCACACAGACCAGTGATGCCAAAGTCTTACCCACAGACTTGAGCATCCCTGTTAAGTAATGGACATGTAGGACTGTATGTTTGACTTCCTAGCAGCATCTAGCTCCACAAGTTGTGCTCCATTTATGTGGCACTTGAGTGAAATGCCATAGGTGTGCATGCAGGTCAAGGCCAGATGGGCGCTTGCATCAATGTGCTTGTTTTTGGAAAGGTATCAGTGAGATCTAATGTTGTTGACAATTGTCCGCAATTAGAAAAAAATAAATGTGGATGTGAGTGTCCAATGTTTGAGTCAATCCTAGTTGGCAGACCTCCTTACCTGTGGTGGACTGACTAAACCCATGGATAGCTGTCCAAAGCTTCCTGGCTGTCCTTGATGTTTGAAAGTATGTGTTGCATGTCCATCCCCCCCAGAGGCACGGAGTTAAGGTTAGGAAATATGTGTACCAAGGTGTGAGGATCCCAGTGTAGAAGATAGACATGTAATTCAAACATTCATGTGTTCCAAGCTATGATGCCCCCTCATGATTAGCAACTGCATTCCGTCCAGGCAGTTCCATTTACATATCACAGGTCTTGTGGGCCTTGATTGTCATCCAGAAGATAGTCATTAGTTGGCCTGACACATGTGGAGTACTTGCAGCATTTGTTATGTGACTAATAGCAGTACAAAGATGCACAGATCATTTAATTAGGTACACACATTGTTGTGCATTGCTGTGCTGTTAGATAGTAGATATGTAGGCTGCGTTGGCATGTCATTCCTCAGGGACATTCTATCATCTGTACTGTGATTTGGACTGTATGTGCTATTTTTGAGGAAGTGTTAGAATATCATCTGAAGATGTATCACACAATGCTGTCACTAATGTTTGGCTTTCACTATTTTTACAGCTGCCAACATGAATGCCCATGAGATCAGGGAATTCCAGTGGCGGGCAATGCGTTACCACCACATACTAGATGTGGAGGCTGGGTTCCGCAATATGGCACACCATTATCGCCATGAGAGAGCCACAGGGGTCTGGAGGGCATTTGTCCAAGGGGGGCCAGCCTTCCCCAAAACAGTCACCACCACCATTACAGCTCAGAACACAGTGGCCCCAAGGATGACAGCCACTGTAGCAGGTCCCTCAACCTCATCTGCTCCAGGCCCACAAGTAGCACCTCCTGCACCTCCCCCTCCAACCACGGCACAGTTACCAGCAATGGCATCAATAAGTGGAACACAAACAACCACAGCTGCTGTGATAGACAATCAGGACATACAGACACTGAAACGTGACATGCAAAGAATGTTGCGCAGCATGGACAGGCTGCAGCATGAGGTGTCCTGCAATAGCAGGAGACTGCATGATATCAAAAAAATCCTGCGGAGGGCCAATTTGTAATTAATAAATCCTCACCCATGATTCCCTCACCTCCCTCCTCTTTCCTCGTTCTTGTCTCTAGTGGGTTTAGGGGGCTTAGTGTTAGGCTAGAGTAGGATGTTAGTTTAGTTAGTATAAGTGGGTTGGGAGTTGGAGGGGTGATATTATTACATTTTTTTGTGGGTGGGCGATGATGTTGGTGTTATGTATATAAAAATATATATATATATTAAAGGTATTTAAAAAAATACAAAAAATAAATATTTGTTTAGGATAAGTTAGTATGTGTGTAGGTTAGTATATGTTGTCCTACATGTGTCCCGTCATATAAGGGGGATGAGGGGTTGATGTTTAGAGTGTTTAGTTAAATGTGATAATTAAGTTTAGCTTAGGGTAGTTAGGGCCAGTTGTGGGTAATGTATAGTTAGGATAGGTTAGGTTAGTTAAGGTGTTTCCCCTAGTTTAAGTTTCCTTTATTACTGTGAAATAAAGTTTTAGGTACTCCTTTACAGTATGCGTCATATGCTTGGGGATCAGGGCCTTGGCATGGGATTACAGTGTCAATTTAGTATTTGCATTTCTGTTCCATCCTGCATCAGAATCCCCTTATTGACATGGTTATTCCAAATTCCAAATGAGCTGTCACATTGGCAGCTACACCAAAGCTACTTCTCTATGCATCTGCCATCCATTGCACCCACCACTCAAGGTTACTATGGTGCCCAATGTGTTGTGAAGGTTGGATGTGTTTTTAAACCTGCAGCCTGATGTTCATGTGAACCCTGATAAGCTGAGTGATGTTATAATCTTATGTAGTTCTGTATACATAACATACACCTATCACTTCTTACATTGTACAACCAGGTTACATATGTGTCCATACACTCGTACACATCCATTCCTGCTGTATGGTGTGTGTGTGTGATGAAAGTTTATAGTCAGATGTCACATACATAAAGATTGTCTTGAAGGGAATGATGGCCACATTGAGTTTCAGCTTATTCCTACTTTGAACCTAACTTTTTCTGTTCTACACAGCATTATACTGTTTGTGATGCTTTAACTTCAGAAATACGCCTAAGGAAGCATAGATGATGATAAAATCCAGACCCCAGTGCATAGGTACCAGCCCACATTCTTTCAACACTGTTGTATTGCCATTCTATGGCCATTGACATGTGACATACATCACTAATCTCCTACACAGTTGATGTGTCACATTACACAGAGACAAAATGGTTGTGTAAGTGCTATTTATTTGAAAGTGCTGTAGTGCAATATTTACATACTCCAGGATTGTGAGCTCATTACTGTGACGCCTTCTATTGTCACAAGTGCAATGGTCAGGGACATGTCATTGGACATGCTGGGGTGGAGTGTCATACAGTGCAGAGGAACATGAATTGCCAATGAGGTAGTGAGAGACAATTACAGTGCATAGTGTCAAGGTAAACAGTGTGTTGAAGAACAGTGCATGTGACCAACTGTAGCAAGACTGGCATGTTAACAAGCACAGGACCTAGGATATCAGTGCCCATGTGCCCTGGACTTGTGCTACCGGGTACTCTTACGGGTGAAGGTGATCTGTTCCACGTCTTCATCTTCTGATGTGTGTGTCGTCTCCTCTACCCTTGGTGGTGGTGGGTTTGAAGGGGCAACACACACTTCAGTGTTTAAAGACGTGGAGTCAGAATTCCCAGTAGCTGCCAACTGTGGGGCTTTTAAGGGCATTACTGCAGCAAGGAGGAGCTGCTGGTTCTTGAGTATAGCAACTACATCACTGTGGTAGGCAGCCAGGTCGGCCCTGAGGGGGTCATGATTGCATTTGTGCACGCAGTGAAAGGTTTGGGATGCCAGGTGTTGTGGCCACTCCCTAACTGCTGTGGTGAATTGCCTGATACATTGTCGTAGTCCTTGCAGGTGGAATGGTAGCGCTTGTATGGCTGCTGCCTGTTCTGCAGATGACATCATGCACATGCGCATCCCCTCAAGGCTGGCTTCCATATTTTGCATCCCCACCCGGACCTCCTTGGCCAGCTCCCGCTGTACTCCCACTACTGTCCTCTCAAAGGTGGTACCAGTGTCCTCAGAGTCCTCAGCTGGGTTGAAGCTGGCAGGTCGTACTATTAGGGTGGTGGGTGGGTCCTCTGTGATGGCTGCTGTATCTGTACTCCTCCATGCGACTGAAGGTGGGGTCTGGACGGTTCCAAGGACATCTTGGAGAGTCTGCTGGCTAATGTTTGTCAGCTCGTCATCCATGTCATTAGGGAAGTCCAGGACAGGCATATCCCCAGAACATCCATCGTCCTCTGCAATGAGATATTGTACAATTAGTGTGTCTGTGTTGTGACAGATGTAATGTGACGTTACTGACTTCCTATTAGTGAGACATAGTAATCTTGATTCCTGTTCATTGTTCCTGTCATTAATATTAGCATGCTCCCAGGCCTATGCCCCACCTGTATTTGACATGTAGTGTGGGCAGTTTGGGGAATTGTCTGCGTCACATCCTCTAGGTGTAGGTTCTGTCCAAATTGCATGTTGCCACCTTATTGCCCTGCTCAACCCTCCGTCTACTTCCATTAGCATGGTGAGGCCTTGCAATGGCTGTGGGTGCTCTGATGCCACTTGCACCACACTTAACAATATGGACCTGACCCAGTCTCGGATATTTCACATACACCTATATGTTGCTGAGACATAGCACATACTATGTATAGCATTGGCATGGCACGATACAGGTGTCAGCTTTGATAGTGTGTAATGTTGATGTTGGGGAATGCGTGCTACATTGGATTGCACTGATGGTCCTGGCAGTGTTCCATTTCCTCCTATGATGGTGTGGGTATGTTTCACTAGCTAGACACATATGTCCTCCCCCTCAATGCTGTTGTCTTAGCAGTATGACAGTTGGGATGTTGCAAGGTGACATTGCAGCTATTGTAACACAGTCACGGGGTAGACCCTGAAATGTGCAGCATGGGTATGACATTACTGCTGTGTACTTCATAATGTAAGTAACAATACCTGATGTTTATAGTGCCTATAGACATGAGCATTTGACAGGATTTGCACTTTGTTAAGAATTACAGGGGATTGATAACATCGTCATCCTGAACCCTCTATTTTGTTGTGTTTGATCCATGGGCACGTAACTGCCATTAGCTACTTGGCCAGCACACACAGCACAGGTGGTAGTGGCAACTGTTGTCAATGGTAAATACCACTTTCGGATATGGCCTGAGACTGGAAATTGACCCCTAGTTCATGTAGCGACAATACCAGCTGCGTGTTACAGCATGCCAGTTTTACGTTGTACCCTACCCTCTTGGACTGGCTTTGCCTTTCCAACATCCTTGGCATGGCAGAGTACACCCATGCAAAGGTTGTTGGTGTAGTGTTGTTCTGTGCCCCTGGTTTCCCCTGCACAGCCCATGCACCTGTGCCATGCCCCTTTGCCCTTTCCACTACCTGATTTTCATGGCTGACATGCATTGTGTAGTAGGTATGTCCCCCCCGTTTACAGTTAACATTTAGGCTGTTTTGTCCCCCATGCAACTTACCCTGCATCTGTGTGGTTTCCTGGCAGTCTGCGCTGTCCTGTCCTTGCATCCCTGTGAAGATCTCTTCTGGGATGATGGCTGTCACCATCTCCTCCATCTGGTCCAGGGCCTCCTGCGGTGCTGGACTCCCACCTCCAGTCTGCAGTGCTGCCTTCCTGTTCCTTGCCATCTTTTCCTTGGTCTTGCGCTTGCAGTCATGCCAGCGTTTCTTGCACTCAGAGACTGTTCTCCGTACTTATGCCACACTGTTTATCTTGTACACAATTTGTTGCCAAATTACCTCTCTCCTCCCAATTGGCAATTTTGAGGTGACAAAAAGTTGATGCTGGTGTTCCGTCACCTCTTTCACCAGTATTTCCTGCTCCTCTGCACTGAAGCAACACTTCCTTTCCTTCTTCTCCCTCTCCTGGGTCTTGTCTGGGTCCTCCTGGCTGGTTCCTAGTCGATTGGAGTCTTCCTGGGGTCTGTCATGGCTTCTTGGATCCATTTTGGGTCTCCTTTGCACATTTTGCTGTGTTTGCGCTGCTTTTTGACGCACTTACGGGGAACAAATGGCACGTATCCGGTTTGCGACGTCGTAAACCGGATTAAAGTAATTTTCGCCGCGTCAACGTTGTTTTTCTTTACGACGTGGCACAATGGTTAGAGTAAAAAAAAAAATGGCTCTAACCCATGGTTTGCACCACAGAGCGTCAAAGTATAAATTTGACGTCTGGGTGGCGCAAAGAAATGGCATTAGCCGGCGTTAAACTTTTTGACGCAAAACTGCGTTGGTGCAGTTTTGCATCAAAAAGTATAAATATGGCCCACAATTGTATTTTGTAAGTTTGCACTGCTTTTGAGTCAAAAAATGACGCAAATGCAGCGATAAAAAAGTATAAATATGGGCCTAAGGCACATAGGGGGTCATTCCAACTTTGGCGGGCGGTGGAGGCCGCCCGCCAAAGTTCCGCCGCCAGAAGACCGCACCGCGGTCAAAAGACCGCGGCGGTCATTCTGGCTTTCCCGCTGGGCTGGCGGGCGACCGCCAAAAGGCCGCCCGCCCGCCCAGCGGGAAAGCACCAGCAACGAGGATGCCTGCTCCGAATGGAGCCGGCGGAGTTGCTGGTGTGCGACGGGTGCAGTTGCACCCGTCGCGATTTTCAGTGTCTGCCAAGCAGACACTGAAAATCAATGTGGGGCCCTGTTAGGGGCCCCTGCAGTGCCCATGCCAATGGCATGGGCACTGCAGGGGCCCCCAGGGGCCCCACAACACCCGTTCCCGCCAGCCAGGTTCTGGCGGTGAAAACTGCCAGAACCAGACTGGCGGGAAGGGGGTCGGAATCCCATGGCGGTGCTGCTTGCAGCGCCGCCGTGGAGGATTCCCTGGGGCAGCGGGAAACCGGCGGGACACCGCCGGTTTCCCGTTTCTGACCGCGGCTGTACCGCCGCGGTCAGAATGCCCATGGAAGCACCGCCAGCCTGTTGGCGGTGCTTCCACGGTCGTTGGCCCTGGCAACCCCCATATTATACTTTTTTAGCGCCACATTTGTGTCGTTTTTTGACGCAAAATCAGTGCAAACTTACAAAATACATTTGTATTTTGTAAGTTTGCGCTGCTTTTGCATTAAAAAAACCCGACGCAAATGTGGTGCTAAAAAAGTATAAATATGGCCTAAGAATCAAAGCAGAGACTATCTGAAGAGGTAACATTCTCCTTCGCCTTTTGTCCTCTTCAATACAATCAACTTCTTCGTGGGTTTTGTTGCTTTAATAAACCGCGCAATTACTTCAACCTCAATGGAATAACTTAAATTGCCATTTAAAGCTCGGTTGCTATGGAAACTGCTGACCATTTACCCTAAATATGTCTTTTTTTTTGTAAAGCTAGTAAACTCCAGTGTATCCAATTCTTGCATCAAAGTTCTCTTTAGCTATAGCTGTGCTGTTTTTAATCATCAAAGCTACCCAGGTGCATTTAACTGTTACTAGCTAATTGACTGAAAAAGATAGGCAGTGATCAAATTTAAATTAGGCAAATTGACTCCAGTCTCGTTCTGTCCAAGATTTTTGTAGACCTTCTTTCTCCTTTATTATCCCTCCCTAAATGAACAGTGCAATAAATATTATTCATGCTCTGAAACACAGTCGAATAGCGTACATTTCCAATGAAATGCCATCTGTCACATTTTGGAGCAAGCGGATCTGATTGTGAGCTTCTGAGTGCCATGGCAACTGGCGGAGGTGGGTCTCAGGGCTTAATACAACATAACTCATCTTTGTCTATTCGAATTGTCCCCTGTGGCTATGTAAAGAGTGATCCACTTCAAAGCCGCAGAGGTGAGCCGGACAGATGGTATGGAAGGAAGTTAATTACTACAACAGTAAACTGAAAGTAGTTTCTGTAATAAAATGGTGACCTGTGAATGCAAATGGAACTAGTACGCCACATTTTTTCTGAGACCGGACATTGCTGGTTAAATTCTGGAAACTGTCAGGAAGGAAACTAATATACAAGGAAGAAACAAAGGCTAGACATTGGCAAAATCTGTGACATATGTAATTTAAAGAAATACCAAATTAGCATAACGCTAAATGAACAAGTAAACGTTATGTGATAAAAGGGATGAAATATATAATACCATCTTCACCTTTATACATGAAGGAAAATAAATGGATTATAAAACATTGCCTTTTTACACTGTCCAAAAAGTAACATCAGTCTTTAAATTTGATTTTCACTGATTTCACTCTGCAACTCTTTGTTCTCATTTCTGTGCGCACAGCACCTAGTTGAGAAAAATCATGTTCATTAGACGACAGGGAAGAAGAACTCAATGTCATCAATCCCAAAACTTCCTCTGTTCAATCCTGTATGCTACTGGTAATCAAATTCAAATCAACCCAATCATACTCGCTGCCGTTCCCAACGTCATTATCACAGCTCTTCATAAATCGTACATGCTCTCCATAAAGCTTCACAATAGCACTCTTATTCCACCATCCCTAATCCTCCAACAGAACAGAGACTTTAGACAGCTTCACCACTTTGACTAGACAATAAAACTTATTCACCTTTTACAAATTTAATTGACTTTTTTGTAATTAAAACCCATTCTTTAGTTCTCAATTCAACATTGTGAACATCTCTGATTCAACCAAGTATCTCTTTGGAAGCTTTCTGTTTAGCAATCACTCTTCCACAAATTTTTATTTATACGTAAATTTTCCACACACTGACCTACTCGGTCCTTTATCTAAGCACGATTCGACGAAGCTTTTCAACTTCTGAACAATAAAAAGGTGATACTTCTGTAGTAGTCAGCAATAGTATTATAGCTCCAAACTCTTTCTTTCAAATAGGTAGCAGCATCTAATTTACTAGCAACTGCAGTTTGAACCCCGTCTTTCAATAAATGGGTAGCTCTCTCAGCTAAACCTTTCGGGGCTGGGATATGGAGAGGTACTTTCAGATGTTTGAAAGCATTCTTTCCTAAGAACTGTAGCATCTCAAATAAAAGACAATGGCCCTCATTACAACACTGGCGGTAAAGCCGCTTACCGCCGTGTAGAAGACCGCCAACACACCGCGGCGGCCGCGGAATTCCGCCACAGCTATTATGACCCACATTTCGAAATCCGCCAAAGTTCAGACACCCACACAAGTCCGCCACACCAAAGGTCAGTGATGAACTGGCGATAACAAAACCTCCACCATCACGCCAACAGAAATACGCCCACACTATCACGACCCACGAATCCACGCAGCGGTCTTTCAACCGCGGTATTCCATTGGTGGTACACACCGCCGCGCTCAAAATACACACACATCTACAAAACACAGCCACATTGGACAATTCGAAATACAAACACCTGATACACATACACACACCACTCCCACACACCCATTACAATATAAAACACACACCCACATCACCCACAAACCCCTACGACCAAAAATTCCAAAAGAAGGCCAGAGAGAGACAGCACCAGCAAGAACAACAGCATCCACAGGCACACAACACCATCACCCAGAGAACTTCCACGCACCTCACACAACACCCCACTACATATCAGCACACTTATCACCACACACTCCACCCCACACATCACCTACACCACCCCATGGCACGGCAAAGACACCCCATGTTCTCGGAGGAGGAGCTCAGGGTCATGGTGGAGGAAATCGTCCGGGTAGAGCCACAGCTATTCGGAGCACAGGTGCAGCACACCTCAATAGCAAGGAAGATGGAGCTATGGCGAAGAATAGTGGACAGGGTCAACGCAATGGGACAGCACCCAAGAAATCGGGAGGACATCAGGAAGAGGTGGAAGGTGCATTCCGTGGTCGCAAGACACCACCTGGCGGTTCAGCGGACTGGCGGCGGACCCCCACCTCCTCCCCCACAACTAACAACATGGGAGGAGCAGGTCTTGGCGATTCTGCATCCTGAGGGCCTCGCAGGAGTAGGTGGAGGAATGGACAATGGTAAGACAAATCTTAATTATTACATCCCCCACCCTACCTGCATGCCAGCACATACCCCCACCCTCACCCTCGCCCCCAGCACCCCAACTCCTCACATATGTCCCAACATCACAAACCACCCATCCCAACACCAAGCCCTGCATGCAACAGCAAAGCATGGACACACATCACTAAAGCATGCCCACTGCACATACCCATACAACCCCCTAAACCATCATCACACAAGGTCCCACACAGGAATGCAAGCACTGGGGTACACGGTCACCCACCCATTGCACACCATGACACACACAGATATCATAACCATCCTTTTATACCCCTGCAGGACCCCTACCCAACGTCACCAGACAGGAGGGTCCACACATGTCCACACCACCAACAGAAGAGGCCCACAGTGATGACAGCACCTCTGTCCAACTGGATCTAGATGATCAGCCCGGCCCATCGAGGACCTCGGGACAGTCGGTTCCCCTCACCCAGTCACAGGCCACCACAGAGCTTCCCCCCTCTGGAAACGCCAGCACAGCACCCACCCAGCGGGCCCATACCTGCGTCCCCAGGACACGTCAATCAGCTGTGTGTCCACCACTACAGGGAACCCAGGATAACCCACCACCCCAACAACAACAGGGACCTGGGGTCAGTGGCAGTGGGCACACGGTCCAGGGGACGGAGGCACAGGAACACAGGGGAACTGGGAGGGCGGCTGTGCGACAGGGGGCGGACAGGCCAAGGGAATCCACTCTCCACGAGGCCCTCTCCTCCATCATGGGAGCCTACCACCACTCCCAGGAGACGATGGCAACAGTACTGGCCAAGTTTCAGGAGACCCAGCGCCTGCAGGAGGAACAGTATATGGGCTTCAGGGAGGAACTCAGAACCATCAGATCCACCCTGGGCACCATCGTAGGAGTGCTGAAGGAACTTGTGAACACCAGGAGGGACACTGTGGCACTACAAGGGGCCCCTGACACTAGCATGGACGATGAACTGCCCACCACCTCTGCCGGCGCTAGTGGACAGGATGCCCCGCCACAGGACCACCACACCAGCACCCCACCCCCTGCAGAGGGAGAACCACCCCGCAAACGGTCCCTGAGATCCAGGACAAAGACAGAGCACGATGCCAAGACCCCCGCCAAGAAATGAGACCACCCTGATTGTCATCCTACTGTCCCACTTTGTCACCCTGTCCATACTGAAACTGCCCCAGTTCCACTTCCTATGCCCATATGGGCAATGCACCTGTGAGACTAATAGACTGGACTCTGCCATGGACATTTCTCCGCCATCACCCCTCACCATTTCACAACCCCCTCCGATATTGAGCACTTAAATAAACACACTTAAAGCACAAAACAATCTGGAGTCTGTCTGTGATTTCGAAATAGTGTATTAGCAATTACAGTGACAAAATGCTCTTTCAATTGTAATGTCAACATACCTATGTCACACAGCTCTAGTCCATGAGGAATCTAAGCAGATGTCACACAGTGGGACCCACATCTGTGAAATTGTAAGGGAAAGTGACAACTCAGTGACCATACACTGGGTGAAAACGACAGACAGTAGAGAGGTAGTAGTGTTAAAGTACATGTAGTAGGCAGGTCTGTACTCTTACCTGTGTCTCACTGGAAATATTGCTGGATCACTGAGTACCTGTTGTTCATGTCTTCTTCCTCTGCTTCCTCGTCATCACTGTCCACAGGCTACACAGCTGCCACAATACCGCCATCTGGACCATCCTCCTGCAGAAAAGGCACCTGTCGTCGCAAAGCCAAGTTGTGAAGCATACAGCAGGCCACGATGATCTGGCACACCTTCTTTGGTGAGTAGAATAGGGAGCCACCTGTCATATGGAGGCACCGGAACCTGGCCTTCAGGAGGCCGAAGGTCCGCTCGATCACCCTCCTAGTTCGCCCATGGGCCTCATTGTAGCGTTCCTCTGCCCTTGTCCTGGGATTCCTTACTGGGGTCAGTAGCCATCGCAGGTTGGGGTAACCAGAGTCACCTGCAAATGGTGAGGGACAACTGTTAGAAACGCACTAACCTGGAGGGATATCCCCAGACCCAGACAACCATTCCCACTGACTTGCTTCCAGGTGCTCACCTAATAGCCACACACGGTGCCTCTGGAGTTGAGCCATCACATAAGGGACGCTGCTATTCCGCAGGATGTAAGCGTCATGCACTGAGCCAGGGAACATGGCATTCATATGGGAGATGTACTGGTCTGCCAAACATACCATCTGTACATTCATCGAATGATAACTCTTCCGGTTTCTGTACACCTGTTCACTCCTATGGGGGGGTACCAAAGCCACATGTGTCCTATCAATGGCCCCTATGATGTTGGGGATGTGTCCCAGGGCATAGAAATCACCTTTCACTGTAGGCAAATCCTCCACCTGAGGAAAAACGATGTAGCTCCGCATGTGTTTCAGAAGGGCAGACAACGCTCTGGACAATACGTTGGAAAACATAGGCTGGGACATCCCTGATGCTATGGCCACTGTTGTTTGAAAAGACCCACTTGCAAGGAAATGGAGCACTGACAGCATCTGCACTTGAGGGGGGATTCCTGTGGGATGGCGGATTGCTGACATTAGGTCTGGCTCCAACTGGGTACACAGTTCCTGGATTGTGGCACGGTCAAGCCTGTATGTGATAATCACATGTCGCTCCTCCATTGTCGACAGGTCCACCAACGGTCGGTACACCGGAGGATGCCGCCATCTCCTCACATGTCCCAGCAGACGGTGCCTATGAAAGACATCAGCGAGCACAGAGTCAAACAACTCAGAGGTACGTACCCACAGTTTACACAGAACACCATTCATGCACAAAAGATGGCCTGTATGCGTTTAGAGTCTAGGCCTAGGTATGTGTGACGCAGTTGAAAATGAAGCCATGCGGGCCCCTGAAATGGCGGCTGCCTGACCTCTAAAGTGGGACAATGGCATGTGAGGTAACTGCGCTGGCGTTGTACACTGTCGCGGTAGGCGGTCAAAGACCGCGGCGCAATGCTGCATTGGTTACCATTGGACCCTATGGGTCCCAGGAGCCAATGACGATGTACGCCGGCGGTGACGGTACGCACCACCGTGGACGTGACCGCCATTTTCTTTCTGTTCAATCACTCGATACCTGATCTTCGACAGGAGAGGACCTACACTGCAAGTGCTGCGGTGACCTCGGTCTGGAAGAGACAATGGCTCGAGTGTCTGGGGAAAGGGCCCCTGCCTTCACATCGGAGGAGTTGGAGAAGCTCGTGGATGGGGTCCTCCCGCAGTACACGCTACTCTACGGTCCTCCAGACAAACAGGTAAGTACACAGGGAGCATGTTGTATGGCCCATGCCTGTGTGGAGAGGGCTGGATGTAAGAAGGAAGGGGGGAGAGTGCTGCGTGCATGAAAGACGGTGAATGCATGTGCCACATGGCAAGGGTAGGGATGGGGGCCAATCACTTTGACGCTGCAGTTGGTAATAACTTCTCTTTTTCCCGAGTACATTTCATGTAGGTCAGCGCCCACCAGAAAAAAGATATTTGGCGTGCCATCGCCAAGGACGTCCGGACCCTGGGGGTCTACCACAGACGGAGCACCCACTGCCGTAAAAGATGGGAGGACATTCGCCGCTGGAGCAAGAAGACGGCGGAAGCTCAGCTGGGGATGGCCTCCCAACTTGGGAGGGGTGCCCGTCGCACCATGGCCCCCCTGATGTTCCGGATCCTTACGGTGGCCTACCCGGAGTTGGATGGGCGCTTGAGGGCATCACAGCAGCCACAGGGGGGTGAGTACACTCTCATTCTGCTGACTTTGCGCGCAGTGGAGGTGTCTGGGTGGGGGAGGTGGGCTGTGGGTTTCCCTAGGCCAGGGCGAGTTCCGTAGGCAAGGCCCCTCCGTAAGGCAGGCCATGTGGCACCACAACTCACCTCTGTAGAGTGCCAAGTACACCTAGTCATGCCCCTGTGTCATCTATGTGTGCAGATGTCGTCCATAGCCTTGTAGGCCATTTCCCAGGAATTGAACTGTGGACCCCAAGAGCGCGGCGTAGTGCAGGGGGCTTCTTTGTCTGTTGTGTCCGCCAACGGTAGCGGTACTGCATGCACTCAACATGTCTTTCTTCTGTCGTCATCCCCTTTTTGTGGTCTCCCTGTTCTTGTGTGCATTAGCATCAACAGATGGAGGAGCAGTGGCACCGGAGCATGAGGGAGCTGCATCCCACATGGCCCTGGAGGGCTAGACTAAGGACTCAGAGTTCACCAGTGGGTCGGAGGTCGAGGGGAGCTCCACGGCGGGGACAGGAGCTGACACCAGCGATACGGACTCGTCCTCTGATGGGAGCCTCCTTGTGGTGGCGGCAACATCTGTGCCCCCCGCATCTACAGGTACAGCTGCCACCCCCCCTACCAGCACCGCCCTCCCAGCAGCCCCTCAGCCTTTGCCCCGTGCCCGCTTACCCAGGAGGGTGGGCATCACCTTCCCCCCAGGCACCCAAGGCCCTGCCCCAGTCACCCCTGCTGCCCTCAGTGAGGAGGCCATTGACCTCCTCAGGTCACTCACTGTTGGGCAGTCTACCATTTTGAATGCCATTCAGGGTGTAGAGAGGCAGTTGCAACAAACCAATGCATTCCTGGAGGGCATTCATTCTGGTCAGGCGACCCTTCAGCAAGCTTTTCAGACTCTGGCCTCAGCACTGATGGCAACCATTGTCCCCGTCTCTAGCCTCCCCCCTCCAACTTCCTCCACCCGACCCAATCCCCTGTACCTCATCCTATCCCAAGCACACCTACAGACCAACATGCACACACGTCAACACACAAGGGAAGCTCTGGCAAACATAAGCACCACACATCCCACAGGCTCTCACGCAAGCATCACACACATGCAGACACACCAACATCCACTGCCTCCACTGTGTCCCCCTCCTCTTTGTCTCCCTCCTCCCTCCCAGTCTCATCTACACTCACACCTGCATGCACTACCTCTACAGCCACTACGTCCCTCTCCAGCACACCCACCACCACACCCCGCTCATGTGCAGTCACCACCCCCACTACCATTCACACGTCCCCTGTGTCCTCTCCCAGTGTGTCTGTGATGCCCCCTCCCAAGATACACAAACGCAGGCACACACCCACCCAACAGCCATCCACCTCACGACAGCCTCCAGCGCATGCACCTTCACCCAAAGTCACCAAACGTACACCTCCTACAACCACCACCTCTTCCTCCACTTCCAAACCCCCTCCAGCTACCCGTCCCAGTGTCACCCAAAAATTTTCCTGTCCAACCTTGACTTCTTTCCCACACCTCCCCCACCCCGTCCGTCTCATAGGTCCCGAAGTAGCACCTCAGCCACAACATCTCCGGGACCAGTGGTGCCTGTAGTCACCGGAATCTGGAGTGCACCGGCCACCAGGGCAGCCAGTGTGGCACGGAGCCACAGCACAGACCGTCCCCCACCTGTGAAGCATCAGAAGTTGGCCAGTGCCCGGCGGGAGAGCCACCAAAGCCGCTCCCAGGGGTCCTGGTGGGAGTGTGGAGTCAGCTGTGACACCTTCCAAGGTGGGGAAGGGCCACAAGAAACCCTGCAAGTCTGGGAAGAGCAGCACGGCAGAGAAGACCGCCATCAACCCCGATGCCCTGGAGCCCACCGCCAGCACCAGCCCAGCTGCCCAGGAGGCCACCGCCAGCACCAGCCCACCTGCCCAGGAGGCCACCGCCAGCACCAGCCCAGCTGCCCAGGAGGCCACCGCCAGCACCAGCCCAGCTGCCCAGGAGGCCACCGCCAGCACCAGCCCATCTGCCCAGGAGGCCACCGCCAGCACCAGCCCACCTGCCCCGGAGGCCACTGCCAGCACCAGCCCACCTGCCCAGGAGGCCACCGCCAGCACTAGCCCCGCTGGGCCATGAAGGACCGCCAGCAAAAGCCCCGCTGGGCCATGAAGGACCACCAGCAAAAGCCCCGCTGGGCCATGAAGGACCGCCAGCAGATGAGACCCTGCAATGGAGACCGCCATCTCAAGCACCGCTGAACAGGGCACTGCCGTTTCAAGCACCGCTGAACAGGGCACCGCCACCGCTGAACAGGGCACCGCCGTCTCAAGCACCGCTGAACAGGGCACCGCCATCTCAAGCACCGCTGCACAGAGCACCGCCATCTCAAGCACCGCTGAACAGGGCACCGCCGTCTCAAGCACCGCTGAACGGGGCACCGCCGTCTCAAGCACCGCTGGCCCATGAGCGGCAAGGGGACTGATGCAACTGAGTCCGTCACGGGGTGAATGATGCACTCTGGGCACCATGCCCCCTCCAGAACCAGTGGAGACTGTCATCCATTACCTCTGTCCTTAGCAGGATGAAACACTCTGGGCACCATGCCCCCTCCAGAACCAGTGGAGATTGACATCTACTACCTCAGTCCTTGGCAGGGTGAAGCACTCTGGGCACCATGCCCCCTCCAGAACCAGTGGAGATTCACATCCACTTCCTCAGTCCTTGGCAGGATGAAGCACTCTGGGCACAAAGCCCCCTCCAGAACCAGTGGAGACTGTCATCCATTAGTGAGACTGTGGCTTTACATTCCCCAGGATTGAACAGTGGGCAAACCACCCACTGTAGAGACTTGAGAGACTGTGGCTTTGCACTCCCCAGGATTGAACAGTGGGCAAACCACCCACTGAAGAGACTTGAGAGACTGTGGCTTTGCACTCCCCAGGATTGAACAGTGGGCAAACCACCCACTGTAGAGACTTGAGAGACTGTGGCTCTGCACTTCCAAGGATTGAACAGTGGGCAACCCACCCACTGTAGAGGCTTGAGAGACTGTGGCTTTGCACTCCCCAGGGTTGAACAGTGGGCAACCCACCCACTGTAGAGACTTGAGAGACTGTGGCTTTGCACTCCCCAGGAATGAACAGTGGGCAAGCCACCCACTGTACAGACTTGTGAGACTGTGGCTTTGCACTCCCCAGGATTGAACAGTGGGCAAACCACCCACTGTACAGACTTGTGAGACTGTGGCTTTGCACTCCCCAGGATGGCACAGTGGGCATGTGGCCCCCTCATGGATTTGGCGTCACGCATTCAAGCGGCTGAGGTGCCCCCCCTTTCCCTCCCCCTGAGGTGCCTGTTTAGTTGCTGTCTGATGCCCCTGCAGTGTTCTCTCCGTCATGGTCGGGGATCTTGTGTGGGCCTCGCCCATACCGTGTGGTCCCAGTGTTCCACAGACTCTCTTAGAACACTACCTGGACTACTATGCTTGGTATATATTATGTACATGGTGTATATATATATTTCTGCCTACTTGCTTTTAATATATTACAATGGTTACACTCATTTTCTATTGTCTTTGCATTCTTCCGGGGGGTTTGGAGGGTGTAACTGTGATGTATTGATATGCATTAGTGTGTGTGTTGTAGTGGGTGAGGGTGGGGGTGTTGGGTGTGTGTGTCCCTGTTTTTCCCTCCCCTGTGTCGTAGGTGCAGTACTCACCGTTGTCTTCGCCGCCGGCGTTCGTGCTCCTGGTAGAGGAGCAGGAAGACTATCGCAGGGAGAATTTGGAGTTCCAGGTCCATGGCGTCCTCGTTCCTCATGGGGTGTGTAGATGTGAGCGTTTTCCCTTCGGGATTCCTGTTTCCGCCTTGTTTTTATCCGCGGTGAATCCGCCCCGGAAAAGGTGGCGGATTGGCCTGTCATAATAGTGTGGGCGGTACATTGTCTCCCGCCTGTCTGTTGGCGGTGACCGCCGCGCTGTTTGTCTGTACCACCGTGGCGGTCGGGGTGTTAAAGTGGCTGTCTTTGTTGGCGGTTTCCGCCACAGTCATAATTGCAAATTGTTTACCACCGGCCTGTTGGCGGTCTTACCGCCGCTTTAACACCGACCGCCAGGGTTGTAATGACCACCAATATGTCCAATTACAAATCACAATTAATGTTGCCACCCCAAATTAACTAATTGCTCTAATATCTCTTTTAAATTCTTAGGGCCAGATGTAGCAAAATTTTGCGAGTCGCAAATGGCCTGAATCGCTATTTGCGACCTCGCAAAATCCGAAATGGGATGCAAAAATCCCATTTCCGAAATGCAAATAGCGATGCGACACAGCACCGACTCGCAAAACTTGTGACCTGATTTTGCGACCCGCAAACAGGAAGTCACAAATTGCGAGTCGCAAACCTTATGCAAAAGCCAGTCGCAAATTGCGACTAGTCGCAAAAAGCCCTTTTTCACATCCAGATTACCACTGATTCAGAGGAGGTGGTAACCAGAACCAAAGTATAAAAGGAGACCCGGAAGGCATCTGGGTGACTCAAAATGGCTGAACTGTATGTGATAGCATGGAGGAGGAGAGTCCAGGCCTCCCAGCGGAGGAGGAGGAGGCAGAGACAGGAGAGGATATACCGAACCATGCAGACACTATTTCAACAAACTGAGGAGGAGATATATGACAAATATAGACTGAGCAGTGCTGTAATCTTAGAATTAATTGAACTACTGAATCCTCAGCTTGAACGACAGACAATGCGTGGCAGCGCCATCCCTACACAGGTGCATGTGCTATGCTCACTGCACCACTTGGCCTCGGGTAGCTATCAGGGTGTGATTGCTGTGGCAGGTGGGGTATCCCAAAGTGCACTCTCACGATTCTTCAGATGTTTCCTAGATGCCATACTCACACACATGTCCAGATATATATACCTACCCAGGAATGAGGCAGAAATTAACAGCACCAAGTTGGACTTCTACAGAATTGCCAACTTCCCCCATGTAATAGGGTGTGTGGACGGGACACATAAACAAATTTGCCCACCTGCAAATCTGGAATATGTGTTCCGCAATAGGAAATGTACCCACTCACTAAACATCCAGGTGGTATGTGACGCACATAATGTCATTACAGACATTGTAGCTAAATATCCAGGGAGTACACATGACTCATACATATTCAGGCACAGTGGAATACACCAACGCCTAGAACGTGGGGAGTTTGGAGATGGATATCTATTAGGTATTGCTGACTACACCCTGAAGCCATACATACTGGTCACTGTGCAACCCATTGATGCCCTGCTAAATTTGCCTTTTTTGTCAAACAGGTGACAGTGCATATGCCCTGAGACCATGGATACTCACCCCATACCTAACACCTGGCAATCAGAATGAGAGACGATATAATAGTGCACATCGGCGGACCAGAACTGTAGTGGAGAGGACCTTTGGCTTGTTAAAGGCAAGATTCAGATGCCTCCACAAAAGTGGAGGTGCACTCCAGTATACCCCAGAAACAGCATGCAAGATAGTTGCCGCCTGTGCCATCCTACACAACATTGCCACCAGACGTGGGCTACATCTCACCCCTGAAGACACAGACACAGAGGATGAGGAGCAAGAGCTACCACACCGACAGCCTGACGATAGAAGCATCGCAAATGAGGGCAGACAGAGACGGAACCACATTGCAACCCAATACTTTGGCAGGTATGTGGCAACCGAGACCACACTCACTAATGTCAGACACACATAGCCCAGTTGTGTAGTCAAACAAACAAAACCTTTTTATTTCTAATAAAATAGGTTTAGAAACCTTTTTATTTCTAAACTATGAAAAAATTAGAATTGTGCTGGTTGCCACAGTCTTGAATTGTCAAAAGTCATATCAGATACATTAATTGCATGTGTCTTATTAAGAGTACATTTTGGTAGCTCACAGCCTCCTCCTACTGCGGCCACCATGGCTCAATCCTGGTGGGTCCCCTGACCCCTGCCGTGCACTGCTACTCCGCAGTACACAGGAATCGGTGGCATACACACTGTTGATGGTCGAGCCCTCCTCACTGTCCTGCGGGGTATCCCCTGTGCCCTTTGCAGCCTGCCTGGTCTCCATTATGTCTGCCACATGGCTGATGCAGCCAAGTCCCCATGCCACATCCCCTGCAAAATGACCTTGTTCAACCTGCAGGCTGACAGTACGCCTTGACAGGCATGTGGTGTTAGTAGCAAGGCGCCCAATGGATGCTGCTAGTCTGTCAAACCAGGCGGCAGTGTTGCGCTCCCTGCGCCAGGCCTGTGCCCTGTCTGCCACAAGTTTCCTGACCAAATGTTCGATGGCCTGTGTCAGGTTCCCCAGATGTTGGTTCATGTGTTGGAACTGACTGTCCACATTTGCCATCCCATGGGTCATAGTGGTCTGCAGTCTATTGAGATTCCTATCTATTGCCCGCAACTCTCTGTTTTGCAGGTGCTGACCCTGAACCAGTGAAGCCTCCAGTCCCGCAAACTCTACGTGTGCGACATCATCCTGGTGCACAGACTGCACTTTGCGCCGGCGTCTGCGCACTGCTCCTGCTGCTGGCTCTGTGTGCCTCTCTGTGGGGCTGGGCCCTGGTGCTAGCCCTGCTGCCTCCATGTCCTGCGCAGGATGTTCCATGGACTCTGGTGGTATTTCTATGGGTGGTGGTGTTCTGCTGGGCCCTGCTGTGTCACTGGCAGCCTCCTGCTGTGGGTCTGGCTCATGTTCCTCTCCGTGCATGTGTTCGCTGCTGGGGGTGCCTTGTGGGAGACCTGTGGGACATTGGGGATACACTGTCTGTCTCGCACATCTGTTTTATGCCTCATAATAAACATTTGCCTATATCTGAACCACTGTACTACATTGCCCATGATGCACTATTCTAGAGGTTGCTAGACTGGAATGGAGCTAGTCTGGTGGTGCCTGCTGCTGTGTACTGGGATAGTGTGTATACTGCATTTGTGGGTGTCAAAGCATATCACATGGTACTCACTTTTGGATGTTCCAGGCGCTGAACTGTCCACTTCTCCCATGCCCAGTACGGCCTCTGGCTCCAGTGTCGTCTCCACCATGGTTTCCAGGGCTGTGGGTGGTGGTACGGTGGATGGGCCTCCTCCGGTGCCCCTCATCTCCCTCATGCGCTCCGCAACCCTCTCCTTGGTCCTGGAGCGAAGGTCATACCACCTTTACTGGATTTCCTCTAGGGTGCGGTGGCCTACCCCAATGGTATTGATTTTTTCTTGAATTTGTTGCCGAATTCTTTTCTTCTGAGTTTCAGGGACACTCATTGCTGCCTTGCCGAAGAGTTGGTCATGGTGCAGGCAGCACTCCTCCGTAAGGACCTCCAACTCTTTGTCTGAGAATTTTAGTTTTCTCCTCCTGTCAGCACTGCCTGTCTCCTCCATGGTTGCTGCAGCTCCTCTCCCTTGGGTGTGGCTTTGCCGTTTGGGCTGGGTGCGCTCCTCCCACCTCCCAGTTCTATTTGGTGACTTCCTGGTTCTGATGTCATCACCAAGAGCCAGGAAGTGGGTTTCCCAACTGTTATGTTGCACCTGCAGGCAATTTGCGAGGCAGTCGCAATTTATGACATCGGACCACACCCTTCGCGCAAATTGCGAGCTCGCTTTTAGCGAGGTCGCAAATTGCGACCTCGCTAAAAACAGAGGTCGCAAAATGCGGTGCAACACATCTGCGACTCACAATTTGGTATCGCAAGTCTTTCTTGCACTTGGTTTTGCGAGTCGGAAATAGCGATTCGCATGGAGTCGCTATTTCCGATTCGAAATTTTTTACCTACCTAAATCTGGCCCATAGATTCTTAGGGTTAGTTGCTTTCACAGAAGAGAAACATAAGCATTTGGAGTAATATCCATGACCAGAGAAAGATAAAGACCAACAAAATCAAATTCTTTGTCCATGATGCTTTAGGCCAGGATACAGGATTTAAAGAGTTTGCTGACACCCCTAATGTTTATCAAAGAGCAAATATTCTCTGCATTTTTCCTCAGACTTTCTGACTTGACCATCATTACCAGGCTGCCAGTGTTGCTTTTTAATTTTATGCACTGTAGCTGAAATTCACGTGTTTCTCGTGTGCTAGAAGAATAATTCTATCACACACACACACGTGGCATTGTCTTTTCACAAGACCGCCGAGGGACCGCCGTGCTGAAGACCGCCAGTGGTGGTGGTTTTCCGCTCGGCGTATTATGACTGCTGGCAGCCCTCCGTCCTTTTGGGGGGTGGCAGGGGTGTGGGGGGTGTTGGGGACGTACTCGGGTGAGGTGGTGGGGAGTGGCGGAGACCCCTATCAGTGCCAGGGAAGGAATTTCCTGGCACTGATAGTGCTTAACACCATGGATTTCATGGCGGTTCCAAACCCCATGAAATCCATGGCGGTAAGTTGGGTCATGATACCGCCGGCGGTCTTGTGACGGCCGCCGGGCTGGAGACCCAAGTCTCCAGCCCAGCGGTCGTCTCCGCCATGGCGGGCTGATCGGAGAAGTGGCGGATGACCATGGCGGTAACCGCCAGGGTCATAATTCCAATTTTTTTTCCGACAGCCTGTTGGCGGTAAAACCGCCACTTCTCCGTCAACCGCCAGGGTCGTAATGACCCCCTAAGTGGCACACCTGCGACATTATATAGAACCTGAAATAGAGTTTGGCAGTGAAGATACTCTGTCATAATGGCGGCCGAATACTCTCTCCGCGAAACTGAAGGTCTGTCTGACTCATTTAGAGTTGGGCTGACCACATAGATAAACATAACCTAAACAAATAACAGATAAACATAAAGCTAAATGAACAACTGAACATTATATAACAGACGTAATAACATATAACAAATATGTAAGATGACTAGGGCATGCTAGACGCTTAATGCATTCAGACACGCTTATTCTACACACTTGACTGAAATACAGTTGCGTGATGCAGTGGCATCACTGGAGGTTGGGGGCAGATGGGGCCTAGCTCTGTTTGTCCTGGACTCTCCTTGGACCCCACCGCCTCAGCTGCAGAATATGCAAGGAGGTGACATAGAACAAAAAAAACAGGCACCGTACTTGGCCACATACCTTTGTCCAGCTTCTTTACAATCTAAAACAGCATTTGATTAATGGAATATATGGGCTTACATATTTCCTTAAAATGTTTAAATCTGATGTTGTGAGGATACTGCAGAGGCCCCTTTGCACTGCTCACAGAGAGGGAACAGCTGCAAGTGGAAATGTCTGCAGGGGGCGGTTATGATAAAATCCTTAAATTGACAGGCAATGTCATCACTGGTTTTCTGCCCCCTTACCAGCTGAAAGCAGTTTGTTCACATGGGCACCACCAGATCCCAAAAGATCCCTGTCACCTACAGAGTCCCCAGTGTTCCATACTGTTCCCTGTCATCTTCAACCCATAAGTGGTGCACCTTGGGGATCTTGGTTTCTACTCATAGGTGACAGCATCAAAATGTATCCAGACCTGGATATTCAGCATGGGTCAGGCTGGTGAACAAGAGGCCTGAAACAGCAGCTTTCGCTGCCTACAGCCCTGGCCTGAATGCACCCGATCTCAGAAGTGCTAAGCAGGGTTGGGCCTGCCAAACCTGGCCCGACCCTGCTTAGCGCTTCTGAGATCGGGCGTAATCAGGCCAGGGTGCCACTAGGGCAGGCAGCACTCCGCTGCTTGTGGAACTCTACGGAATTCCACAGAGTTTTAAACCAACTCTGCAGATTTCCGCAGAGTAGAACTCTGTGAGCTCTGCCTACTCTTAGATATTAACAAACTGGGGACTCACAGGTGTAAAGAAACAAAATATAAGACATTAGGCCTTTTCCAACTATGCACCCAGGATCTTGAACAACATCCCCATATCCATCAGGACCACCCTAATGCTCTTTAGGAAAATTTAAGAAGGGGTTGAATACAGACCTCTTTAAAACACTACATCACAATGCAGCAAAAGTACTCTTCTGCTCTCAGAATCCATATTAGTCATTGACTGTATTCCCACCTTAGACCATCTAAATCACTCCCCTGACTTTGGCTAGTTCACACAATATGTATTTCACATCTATACATACAGGAAAATTAGGCCTATATTTATGAAAAGTTTGTGCACCTTTGTGTAATTTTTTTATGCAAAATTGGTGCAAACCTACCACCACATTTATATTTTGACACTAGACCAGTCTAGCGTCAAAATATGTGAGTTAGCGTCATTTTTTGGGAGCGCCAACCCACCTTGCGTCATTTTGCAACAGTGATATACAAGGTAGGCGTTCCTTTCCAAAAAATGACACTAGCCCTCCAGTGCCATATTTACTGCCCAAAGCTAAAACGACACACAGAAAGGAATTGGTCTCAAATAATTTGCGTCAAATTTTAATGCCAGACCAGACGTTAAAATGAGACCCACTCACCACTACTCAGGGAAAACACACAGAAGTAGCATTGGCAACCTCCTTGACAACATGGAAATGTTAATGCTCTAGCTTAGCACACGCTGCAGACAACAGCGATGACAACAGGTCCCTTGAGCACCACCACAGCAACCCCAAACACCACCACAGCAGCCACAAAGGCAGCGCAGAAGGTGGGAGAGGATATTTCAACAGTGCACAACCATCCTTGGGCTTAGGGAACAAGATGTCATCAGAACCTACCATCTGAAGCGGGAGTCTATTTTACGCCTGCTGTACCACATGGAGCCAGATATCCATTCCACTGCAAGGGTGGAAACTCCAACTAATATTCCACCCATGACCAAACTCCTTGCTGTCCTCCATATGCTGGTGTCAGGATCATTCCAGACAACAGGCGCACAAGTGGCTGGTATCTCCCAGCCATCCTTCTCGACCTTCCTGCCATAGGTTCTGAATGCAATTATCTGCCTCACAGCCCACCACATCTGCTACCCCAACACCCAGCAACTGCAGCAGACTGCAGCAGAAGACCAAGTAAGGTTTCTACCTAATTGCTGGGTTCCCGCATGTGCTGGGTGGAATGGACTGCACCCATACCCAACTTTTGCTACCTGCTGCAATGGAACACCTCTTCAGGAACCTCAAACACACCCATTTCATAAATGTGCAGGCCATTGTGGACCACTGTGGGCTCTAACATCCTAGCCAAATATCTCGGCAGCATCCATGATGCCTACATAGTTGGCATTCCACCATCAATGAGCAGTTCAAAGATGGACAATATGGCAATGGCCCACTCGTAGGTAAGCCACCATATCAACCAGTAAACAGACAACATATCAACCTTGTAGAACAAACAAGACATACACCCCACTTAACACACGTAGGCAGGGGAACACAGATGTACAGATAAAAACACATATGCCACATGCCAAACTACACCACATTCATTTCACATCACACACACATACACCCATATGTACATAATAAAGCCCCTACCTGACTTGCACACCCCATAAAGGACAGGTGAAGCTGTGTCCCCTCTGCATAGCTGGCCCAAACCACTGTAAGTGTCCACTGGTTGATAACTAAATACATATCCCACACACATTACACAAATCAATGAATAGCTCAGCTATGTGAATCACATAGGTCATGCAATGTAAAGAAAATCACACATAGGCACAGCCCCACATTTGTCAAGGTGTTCAAGCCTCTGGCGGCATCAATATAAAATACCACAAGTTTTGCCATTACCAGCTACATATCACCTACACGTACCTGACGTACCTGTAGTGTGCACCTTCACCTGTCTGCTGCATTGTGCCACACTCATAGGAATACAACATCACCAGCCATGAAAGACCATGGGGCAGATAAATGAGAAGTGGTGATGTACCTAATCCAGTGCCACTTCACAAGCACCCCTTAGCACCCCCAAACGCCACCAGGTGTGCACTGTATACAATGAACGGGCCACCATGTTGCAGAGTAGGTGCAATACTCTCAAGATAATGGATGCCATAGTAGGACTCTGTAGGAGTATTGAGAGCATACCTGACCTTTCATGCATCATGCATAGGGACTCAGTCAGAAATATGGTGTGCCCTCTCCCAACCCCTGTACTGTGCATGTGTTGAAAGTGTCTGTGATAAATCATGTATAGGAACCTTGGAGATTCCACTGCATCTATTTTGCTACTCCTCCAATTGTGTGAATCATACCCCTGTACACATGATGGTTGGCACAGCCATCATCTGCCAGAAAGGGCCACAAAGTGCCGCACTGCATGCGTAGTGCCACATGGTAACATGGATGCCTAGGTTTGGCTTTGTAGGGCTACCATGGTGTCAATGCAAACTACACCATTGTGGTACAAACAGGTGTTAGGTCCCACTAACAATCTGACACAGCCTCAAAAATGGACAACACAAAACATGTTTGGCATGGTTCAACTGTCAGTCTGGATTAATTTGACAATCACCAGGTCCCTGAGCCACAACCCATGATAGTAACGTCCATCAACACAAACCATTGGAACCATATTACAGAACAGGAACACACACAATACCAGAGGCAAGTTGGAGTCACAACTCCAACTAAAACTAACATCTGCCTTGGAACATGCAAACCACAAATATGCATTACCAACACATGTTTTCTCATTTCTTTGCAGCCAACCAAGGTTACAGCATACAGCCATGGGTAATGACTCCTTCTGACAACCCAACAACAGTTGAAGAGTGTGCATACAATGAAGGGCACACAAGGACACAAAATGTGGTGGAGAGGACATTTGGGCTCCTGAAGTCCAGGTACAGGTGCCTGGCCCTGACAGGAAGAACCCTGTTGTATGCACCACTCCTGGTATGCAAGATGATACTTGTATGTGTAACCTTGCATAACATATGTATACGGATCAATGTTCCCTGGGATGAACTGGTAGATGCCCCCCATGAGGAGCAGGATAACAAAGGTTCAGCACAGTTGGAGGGAGAATACAAAACACTGCTGCTGGAGTTTGCAGGAAACAATATATTGTACTGAACTTCTACACCTAGACACTGTACAAATAATATCACTTTGTAAATGTCACCAATAAATCATTTTGCACCAGAATCTCCATGGTCTACTCATTCTCCACTACATATACCATTGGAATGTTGCTCATACCTCAGAGAGCTGGAAAGAAACACAACAGTAACACAGGTTGTAATGCAAGAGTGTCTAGCGCCTCCATACAACACATCAGTGTCAGATAACTCATGGCCAGGCGGCTCTCAAAGTCCCAGATCCAAGAATCACAAAAAATATTTGGCGTTAAGTGGGCATCGTGGATTAGAAAAATAGGAACTGAACTGTGTCACATCTCAGGCAGATAGCTGCTATGCCAGCACTGAGCACGTGTGAGAAGGGGGGAGACCATTGGTATCAATGGACCTTCATTGACAGTTCAGGGTTAGAAACCAAAGTTTGAGCCTAAGCCTGCACCTATCTCTATAGCGTTTCATTCAGGCACCGCCATTGGGCCCCAACCTGCCACATAGTGTGCTGCACCTCTAATATAGCACACACATGTTGGCTCTGGAGTGAGCTGAGGGTTGCTAGTCAAGTGAAGCAGCAATGGGTGCTGATCCACTCTCCATACGTATGGCCCATAGCCAGGATTTAACTAAAAAATGGGAGAATGCACCACCAAATTAATGTCTGGGAGGAATGTAGGCAGAATCTGTCCCACTCCCTATATACATTCTAGTACACTTGTCACACAGATCTGCTTCTTGACACATGCCTGCAGCTAATACGAATATATACATGTGAAGTCTGATGTAACGGTGTATGACTTGGGTAGGAAAGGATTTGCAGTTACCTACAATGGTTGACATGTGTCAGCAAGGTTACCCAGTATAGTCTGTATGATATCATCACACACCACATATGAAAACACACCTCTCACTGACACTCACATGCCTTGGCAAGAGTAAGTTACCAACAGTGACAACTTTCCCTAAAATGTCAAGGTTTCTAACTTGCCATTCAGGTGTGGGATGTGCAAGCATGTCTAGCAATGTCCAAACATGTCACAGACCCATCCTAAAATGTATGGCTGAAGAAAGAGACAGATATGTTGCATGTGACAAAAATAATAATACAGCGCTGAGATGATTTCACTCATTAATAAGATAGACTCATGGTGACAGTGACATAGGTTGTGGAATGCTGAATTTAGTGCAAACCCATGTACACCAAAGGATGTGGAAGGACAGCTGACAGAATCCCACAGATACTTGGAGGTACAACATGGGGAGGTCACTTGGAGACTACACAAGTGCTGTGGCAGGTGTACTGTCATGTGTGTGTGGAAGTCATGCAATCTTGCAACAGCTGGAAATGTGAGGGAAACTATCATGTAGCCAGTAGTAGAAGATGTTTACATCTCCAAATTACACAAGTCAAACGTTGCATCCTGTCCATGTATTACCGGACAATCTTGCAGTTGAAGATGTGTAAGCAGCCTAAAGAATGCCAGCAGTGTAGGACCTAATCTTTTCCAAACATGATATGCCGTAAATGGCAGAGAAGGTACACACAGAGAACAATACTAATTGTGCAACACAACAATGTCACCATGAGGATGGCTAGGTCAGTACATAACCCATTCATGTTTGCTACAACAACAATGTTATAGTTGCCCATTGCATACTATTCTGACAGAAGGCAGTGACAGATTACATCATCTATCCCCTGGGTCGTACACAAATTACAAGTTACACTAAAGATACAGGCCCTAACCAAGCTGCAAATGAAATTACTAAGAATGTAACACCATGTCTGTCAGGCCATGCCAAATGATGATACATGTCCTACACATACAAGTTGCCAGTCCTCTGTACATGATAGGGCAAGCCTGACATCAAGTACCCCAAAGGAAAACGAAAATCCCAGGCCATTTGATCACAACTGTACCTGTGTCAGTCTTCAGGGGACTGCACATTGTTCTGCTGAAGAGCTATCATGAGGAGGCTAGATCCCCACTCAATACCCCTAACCCCAATGCTGAGGCTACATTGACTCTTGACACAGTCCGGGGCCTGATGCATGTGCACAGTGGACTGAGCAGAGTGGAACACTTTAAAGCTGTGCCTAAACATGCACCATGTGTCAGTGTGGGCATAAATAGTCACACAGTACAAATGATCACCAGATTGCCATCATTGCCTGACAGCAACACTGCTACACAGTTGTATTCCATTGTATGTAATGGTCATAACAAACATGTTGTTGTTGATTGTAAGTAACAAGTTTGTGGCATGCACATATATGTCTGACATTTCGGCACACATGTACCACTTAAATGGCCCAGGCCTGTTATTGTGTGTTGGAGTCTGCACAAAAGTCAAATTTCCACTAATGAAAATGCATTTGTATCACATGATCATTGACCGACTCAAATGGCCATCAGACATGTTCCAACATACGGAAACATAGGTTGGACTGATAAGACTAGACAGCCATGTAATAACGTCCAACATGTGTCCATTCTGGAAGCTAGGTATGTGAGGTTTCATATCCCATGAACACACCACTGTAGTAAATTTTGCACATATGACACTACACATGTCTTCCAACCCACGCGGCACATAGCAACCTTCATTGACACGTGAGCACACTATCTCTTGCATCATAGATGCATGGGGAACTATATGTCACACGTGTAGCAGAGCATCATGAAGCAGTCATCGCATGCATCACATGCCTGCTGAGTACATCATTTGTGTCTATATGAAATTAAGCAATTTCCCCCTACCCTGCAGCATGGTGCGCCATATTTCAGATGGTACACACATGGTGGGGGAAAGCGGCTGCTTAGGGGTGCAAGCACAGTTACAAGACACTAGGTGCAGCACCATTTTCCTAAAATTAGCCCCTTTGTGTCTTTGGCGAATGGCATTTAAGGGAGCTTAGCTAGGCACCGAGTCCAGACTACTTGCAAATTCCTCTTTGTGTACATTGTGTATTACATACTCCCCAAAATGTTTCTACTGTCTGACACAAATGTTTTGAATTTGTACCACTGGCCTACCCTGTTTTACAGACAGTATGGGGCAGGCCTCCATTTGCACATTACTCAGTACACAGCACCTCAGCAGGCATACTTGGACCACAGTCCAAGTGTGTCTGTGTTGAGGGGAGTCTATATGCGCAAGTTGGTATCCCTTCCTGGACATAAATGATCTACTATGATGACAATGGCTGCCCACACAGTATTGGCAAGACATCCATAATGGTATTCAGATATTGTGTAGGAAGGGACAACTACATGAACATGAGAAAACTGCTATGGCATTTTAGCTCTAGTGTGTGTGCCTTGAATTGGCACACACACATATTAGTGACAAGAAACAAGGATGTATCAATGTATTACTCAACACCAGCCCTGGGCAGTTGTTAGTCTTTTAGCGTTGAGAACGAATAAGATGTCTTCAACATCTGGGGCAGGGTTGAAAGCAATGGGTGTTACAATGGGACGGCCACTGCAACAACCATTGCATACCCCTGTGATGCAGAATACTGTGTCATGCTGCCCCATATAAACATGGAGGTGTAATGCTAGTACACACCTGCATAGCAAGTCAGTGTACATATGGTGCAGTGAAATGCAGCACAGGAGCGCCAGGGAAAGGGATGCTTTGGTGGTGCCAGGGTCTCCATTATCTGGCCCTTTATTTCACAGACAGATTACAAATGTTTGGCAGTTGTTCTGACCTACCACTAAGTTGACTTGCTTACTCAGCTGAACAAGTTGAATGTGAAACTGTTGTCCATGCAAAGAAATGTCTAAAATCACTAGGCTATGTTTTCCTGTCATGTATTGCAGGTGGGCCTCCACCATACACCACTGGAGAAGTGTCCCGATTTGAAGATCCCAATGTAGCCAGTAAGTGTCACCTTGTGTTTCACTTGTGTCATTCCTGGGTTTTGTGTGAGAGGATCTGATGTGTCCAATACAATGATGAAATGTAATGTGTAACCAATGAGATGACGTCATCTGAGTTAGGATATGGGCATCCTGTCTGATGCTATGTTGAGGATGGAATATGAGTTGATTTTTACCCAACTTTCAATGTCTGCTGCTATGGAATAGTGGGTGTTAGGAACAGGAAAGCATGCCCACATATACATTGATGTCAATCATGATATGTGTCTGAGCTGCTGTTTATCGGTTTAGCGAGGCTTTTACCAACATATATGTCACAGCACTTTTGACAGCACTGTGTGCCAGACGTAGCTTTCAGTTACTCATTAAAGGGTACAGATGATGTAATGTACATGTTTAGAGGTCTCTAGAGGGCTTATGTAGGAAACAATTGCACCACCTGTGCCTCACTAGTCTTAAGATTTTGAGTGAGGCAGCGGTAGTGAAAGGAGCTGTTGGAAATGGCCTCTCTGAAGGGTCACCCCAAAACATTTTGCATTCCTCTTCTTCTTTTTATGACCTCATTTTTGCTAGTTTTAAGCCTTATATTCCACTTTTTCTACAAATAAGTCACCCCTAAGGTCGGTCCTTGGTACTCCATAGGGAAGGGTGCTATGTAGGTAAAAGGCAGGACATGTACATATGTGTTTTATATGTCCTGGTGATGAAAAACCCCTACATTCATTTTCCACTACTGCGAGGCCTGCTCCTTTCATAGTCTAGCATTGGGACTACACTCATATACTTTTTGAGTGGTAGATTCTGATCAGAAACGTCATATTTAGTATGGCATAACAGTAATAGAAAATCCTGCTTACTGGTCAGGATGGATTTTATATTACTATTTTAGAAATGCCACTTTTAGAAAGTGAACATTTCTCTGCACTTAAAAACCATCTATGCCTTGCTGCCTGTCCCCAATCAACGTCTGGGCTGGCTGGTTGACAGCTTTCTTGTGCATTTCACCCAGACAAACACAAACACAGGATACTCAGTCACACCTATACTCATCTACATATTTAATAGGTCTTGCTGGGCTTGAAGGGTGGAGGGCCTGACACTTACATTTCAAAGGCTAGTGGCCTGCCCTCACAAAATGGACTGCTAAACCCCCTATTGGGACCCTGCTAGACAGGCCTGTACTGAATAGGAACTTGTGCACTTCAAAACCACTCTTTGAAGTCTCCTCCACTTCAAAGACATTTTTGGGTATGTAAACTGGGTCACCAACTCAGATGCTTCTGGACCTGCACCTGCAACCTGTCCAGAGGAACTGCCTGGCTGACCAAAGGACTCATCTGGACTGCTTTGCTGAGAAGGACTGCTGCCCTGCTGTTACCCTCTGCCCTGCTGACCTCTGACTGTGCCGAGAAGGACTCTGCCTTCCCCAAAAGTGCTCTCCAAGGGCTTGGATTGAGCTTGCCTCCTGTTTTCTGAAGTCTCAGGGCCAAAGAGACTTTGGGGGTCACTATGACCCCGGCAGTTGGTGCAAATGTGGTGGTAGTACCGCCAACAGGCTGGCGGTACATACCGCCACATTATGACATTGGCGGGTTGGCTAAAGCCAACCTGCCAATATACCACACCGACCGCCATGGCAGTAGCAGCTGTCGGGCCAGAGATAAAAATCTCCAACCCGGCGGCCGCTACTGTACGGCAGGCGACATTATGACACTGCCTACCGTCATGGTTTTCGTGGTGTTCATAACGCCATGAAAACCATGGTGGTAGGCCATGCCAGTGACAGGGAATTCCTTCCCTGTCACTGGTAGGAAGCCCACCCACCCCCTTACACTCCCCTGACAACCCCCACCCCCTCCTTCCAGCCCCCTCCATCCACACTCCCCTCCTTCCAAACCTCCCCCCATACACACACACTCGCAAGCACACACCATGCATTCACACACTCACTCACACAGGCATACACGCATGCATCCATTCATTCATGCATACATCCGTACACACATTCAAACTGACACTCAGACATGCATTCACATTTCCGTTCTTACACGCATTCTCACACATGCACACACACACACAAACAACACTACACACTCACTCGCATTCATGCACACACTCACACATTCATGCACACACACACACAAACAACACCCCCCAACCCTTTCCCCTGTCGGAAACCCAACTTATCTGCATCCTGGGGGTCTTCCGGTAGGGAATGGGACGTGGCACTGCTACCGCCAGCAGCTTCTGCCAGCAGAACACCGCCAGGTCATATTATTTGACATAATGTGGCTGGCGGCGGTCTACTGACGTGGTGCTGCTGGTGGTAGCAGCGCCACCTTAACACCATCCACCAGCATGGCCACAGCCGGATTTCCGGTCTTTTGGCGGCCGTCGCTGCGGCAGTAGGCAGCATTTACCGCCATTGTCAAAATGAGGGCCTTTATCTTTTCAAGAAACTTCTTGTGCGCCCAAAACCGAAACATGGCCTGCTGGAAATGACGCACAGCCTGACTTGCGACCGAGAAATCACCACACAGCTGGACTGGAATGACCCAGCCCGACATCCCGAGTGGAAATTCGACACAGCGCCTGCCTTGCGATGGAAAATTTGACGCATTCCCTAGCGGATCGGCACAACGCCTGTGCCTTCTTCCAGAACGCCAAGGATTACCCTGCGTCGTCCCTGGGCATCAAAAAGATCCCCTCATCGTAATAAGGAACCAAGACTGTGCAGCTAAAAACAATGCAAGCCCCTTGCAGCGTGAAAAGAGATGACGCTAAGTCTGTGCCGCATCGGAAAATCCGACACACACCTTATTTTTCCAAGCATCTCCTCCTCTGAGGTCTCTGTGCGTGTTATTTTTGATGCAAACCAGGTACTTCTTGTAATCTAGAGACAACTGTTGATTTCTAAGATTTAAGACTCTTTAAAACTTGCAGAAGTGATATTTCAACTTTTGCTTCTTGAACCTTTGTTGTTTTTACCTTATTTTATTCAGATAAATGTTATCTATTTTTCTAAACCTATGTGGTGTATTTTTGTGGTGTTTTCACTGTGTTACTGTTAGACCTGACAGCTTTAGGGTGGTCACCCCTAACTTTTTGCCTACCTCCCTCCACTTTTTGGACACTGTTTCTGCTGGTTTTAGGACTCTGAGCACTTTACCACTGCTAACCAGTGCTAAAGTGCATATGCTCTCTCCCTTAAAACATGGTGAAATTAGTTCATACCCAATTGGCTTATTTAATCTACTTGTAAGTCCCCAGTAAAGTGCACTACATGTGCCCAGGGCCTGTAGATGAAATGCTACTAGTGGGCCTGAAACACCGATTATGCCACACACATAAGTAGCCCCTTCACCAGTCCTCAGGCCTGCCATTGCAAGGCCTATGTGTGAAGTTTCACTGCGAATTCGACTTGGCATTTAAAAGTACTTACCAAGCCTCAAACTCCACTTTTTCTACAAGTAAGTCACCCCTAAGGCAGGCCCTAGGTAACCCATAGGGCAGTGTGCTATGTAGATAAAAGGCAGGACATATACCTGTGTAGTTTATATGTCCTGGTAGGGTAGAACTCCTAAATGCGTTTTACACTGCTTTGAGGCCTACTCCTTTCATAGGATAACAATAAGGCTACCCTCATATACTGTTTGAGTGGTAGATTTTGATCTGAAAGGAGTAACAAGGTCATGTTTAGTATGGCCAGAATGGTAATACAAAATCCAGCTGATTGGTGTAGTTGGATTTAATATTACTATTTTACAAATGCCACTTTTAGAAAGTGAGCATTTGTCTGCTCTTAAATCCTTCTGTGCCTTACAATCCACGTCTGGCTGGGTTACTTGACAGATCCCTTGTGCATTTCACCAAGACAACCCCAAACACCGGATGCTCAGTCACACCTGCACACATCTGCATACTGAACTGGTCTTCCTGTGCTGGGAGGGTGGAGGGCCTGACACTTACATGTCAAAGGACAGTGGCCTGCCCACATGCAATGGACAGCCAAACCCCCTTCTAGGACCCTTGCAGACAAGATGGAACTGAAAGGGGACCTTGTGCACTTCTAAGCACTCTTTGAAGTCTCCCCCACTTCAAAGGCACATTTGGGTATTTAAACAGGGCCTCTGACCCTACCAACTCAGACACTTCTGGACAACATTCCACTGGTGAAGAAACTTTGAACCAGAACCTGCAACCTGCCAAGAGGAACTGCCTGGCTGCCCAAACAACTCACCTGACTGCTTTTCTGCAAAGGACTGCTGCCCTGCTGCTGCCCTGCTGCCTTGCTGCCCTCTGGCTCTGCTGAAAAGTGCTCTCCAAGGGCTTGCATAGAGCTTACATCCTGTTCCTTGAAGTCTCAGGGCCAAAAAAACTTCATCCTGCAAAGAACTCCTTGTGCAGCGAAATTTCGATGCACAGTGTGCCAGAAACGCCACACAGCCTGCATTGCGGTGAGAAAATGACTGCATGCTGAACCGGAACGACACAGCCCGGCTCCCCAAGTGGAGATTGACGCAGCGCCAGCGCTGCGACCGGAACTTCGATGCACGGCCCACTGGATTGATGCATAGCCGAGCCAAAACAACACAGCCCGACTTCCTGCGAGAAGAATCGACACAGCGCATGCCGTGTGACAGAACTTTCCCCGCATCACCAACCAGATTGATGCAGATCCTGTGACTTTGTCCTGCACGCCCAGGGTTTCTCCGCATCGTCCCCGGGGCATCTGAATACCCAGCAACCCGAAGAGGATCCAAGTCAGCGTGCCGGAGAGTGACGCAAACCCATCCCTGCGTGGAAAATTATCAACGCATCGCCTGGGTGCACCCGGAGAAACCAACACACTCCTCCCCGTTTTCCACGCATCTCCTCTTCTGGGGTCCCTTGCGGAGAATTTGAACGCCAACCAGATACTTTGTGCTTGCAAGAGACATTTGTTGCTTTTTAAAGACTAAAGACTCATTTTATCATTCTCTAAAGTGATATTTCAATGTGTACTTATCAAATCTTGATCGTTTTGACCTGCATTTAACCAGATAAATATTCTATATTTTTCTAAACACTGTGTGGTATATTTTTGTGGTGATGTACTGTGTTATTGCATGATTTATTGTACAAATACTTTACACATTGCCTTCTAAGTTACGCCTGACTGCTCAGTGCCAAGCTACCAGAGGGTGGGCACAGGATAATTTGGATTGTGTGTTACTTACCCTGACTGGGATTGTGGTCCCTACTTGGACAAGGGTGTATACGTCTGCCAGCTAGAGACCCCATTTCTAACAGGAGTCTTATTGTGCTAGCCAACAGTTGAGTATGCAGTGAAAATACCACTCTGCTCAAGTAGGCTGTGGGACATGTCTACGGTATGTAGCAGACTAGATGTGTGCAGATTTACCAACATGGTCTACCCATCATGATATTTATGAGTGACCTTGGTCACTTCATGTGTGCATAGAATGTGAATGCTGAGTGTGCTCCTATTGTTCAATATACAGGAATACTGTAGCTGCACCCAGTGCACTGCCAATCTTACTGTGCCCCTTAGAGCACCCATACAGCCTTCATGTGTGTGCTGCATTACCCAATTTGCACAACATAGCACAGGGTGGCGGGCAGTAGGTGCCAGTGCTGTAGACAACATGGATGCACTGTTCATGCTTTGGCCAAACAATATGGGCACTAAGCTTGAACTGTACATGTGGGCCCTTGCAACGTGTGCTCTGAGCAGGTGTTAATCTAAGGACACATGAATGATGCTTTGCCAAACCTTATAATTGCCAGTGGGAAGTTTCCTGACCCCCTATCAGATGCCCTTAAAATGTCTCTTAAGGGGAGGTGGGACGACAGTCTTTAGAGAGTGGCATTACACGTGTAAGATTAGTTAAGAATAGGATAGATAGGTGTAAGTTAAGTTAAGTTAGTTTAGGATAGTTTAGTGTAGGATAGTATATAGGATAGGTTTTGATGTGATGTTTTTGATATGTTTTAATAAATTCTGTTAGTATTAGACAATTATCTCTCCATGTTGATTGAGTGTCTGGGTGTTCTCATGTGTGCACTGGCCAAGTAGGAGTCATGGCTTAGGGTATGCTTTCTGTCTTTATTTCCATGAACGACCATGTGCATCCCCTGTGACCAAGGAGCTGTCAGATTGGCTGCTAAATTACATCAGCAACTCAAAACATTTGTCATCCACAGTTCCAGCCATTCACATTGTGTATGTATACGGTATCTTGGACAGGTAAGTATGGAACTTCAACTGTCATTGCTGGGTCTGGCAGTATTATTGGTAGAAATAATATGTTGTTTTCATCTCTCTGCAGTTAGGAAAAAGCTCCTTTAACTCCTACGGTGCCTTGGACGAGGTGATCTCGTCCAAGGCACCAGTTCTCGGGTGCCTTTGGACGAGATCACCTCGTCCTGCACCCGGGCTCCCGGGGGGGAGCGCTAGCGTTCCCCTCATGTGCCCCCCCACCCACACCCCCCAGTCGTGGATGGAAGGGGAATCCCTTCCACTTCCTCCCCCGACCCCCCCCCACTCCCCCTGTGACGTCACAGAGGCCTCCCCCTTCGCGTTGGAAGCTCAGCTTCTCTTCCGATCACGTGGAGGAGGCCGAGAGAGGCTTCAAAGGGAAGGAAATGTTTTTCCTTCCCTTTGAAGTCTCTCTCAGCGATTCAAAAGCCGGATTGCAAAGCAATCTGGCTTTTGAAATGCCCACTAGACACCAGGGATTTTATTTTTATATGGAAATTGGCATAAGGGAGCGACCCCTTGGGCAAGGGTCTCTCCCAGGGGGGGCATTTTTTTTGGAAGGCCTTTTCTGACCCGATCTGCCCCCAGGGGGGGCAGAAACCTCTAGGCACCAGGGATAATTTTTTTTGTTTTTTTTGTTTTTTTTGTTTTTGTTTTGTTTTTTCTTTTAGAGGTGGGGAGCAACCCCTTAGGCAAGGGTCGCTCCCCTAGGGGGCAAATCACATTTAGGCCATTTCTGCCCCCATTGTGGGCAGATTGGCCTATTTTTATGAGGCCAATCTGCCCCCAAGGGGGACAGAAACCACTAGACACCAGGGAGTTTTTTTCTTTTGCGAATTTCACGCAAGGGGAGCGACCCCTTGGGCAAGGGTCGTTCCCCTGGGGGGCAAATTTATTTTAGGCCATTTCTGCCCCCCTGGGGGCAGAAACCTCTAGGCACCAGGGATCATTTTGTTTTTTTTTGTTTTGTTTTTGTTTTGTTTTTTCTTTTAGAGGTGGGGAGCGACCCCTTAGGCAAGGGTCGCTCCCCTAGGGGGCAAATTACATTTAGGCCATTTCTGCCCCCCTTGGGGGCAGATTGGCCTATTTTTATGAGGCCGATCTACCCCCAAGGGGAACAGAAACCACTAGACACCAGGGAGTTTTTTTTCTTCGTGAATTTCACGCAAGGGGAGCGACCCCTTAGGCAAGGGTCGTTCCCCTGGGGGGCAAATTTATTTTAGGCCATTTCTGCCCCCCTGGGGGGCAGATCAGCCTATTTTAATTAGGCCGATAGCACCGGGGATTTTTTTTTTGCGCCAATGTCACGCAAGGGTAGTGACCCCGTAGGCCACGGTCGCTCCCGGGGGGGGGGGGGGGAGAGGGTTGGAGGGGTGGAGGGGCAAATTTATTTTAGGCCATTTCTGCCCCCCTGGGGGCAGATCGGCCTATTGTTATTAGGCCGATCTTCCCCCAGGGGGGGCAGAAACCTCTAGGCGCCAGGGCAAATTTTTTTTTGTTGTTTTTTTTGTGTTTGTTTGTTTTTTTACAGATGGGGAGCGACCCATTAGGCAAGGATTGCTCCCCTGGGGGGCAAATTGTATTTAGACCATTTCTGCCCCCCTTGGCCCATTTTAGGTCAATCTGCCCCCAAGGGGGGCAGAAACCACTAGGCACCGGGGATTTTTTTTTGCGCCAGTGTCACGCAAGGGGAGCGATCCCGTAGGCAAGGGTCGCTCCTGGGTGGGGTTGGGGGGGGGGGCAAATCTATTTTAGGCCATTTCTGCCCCCCGGGGGCAGATCAGCCTATTGTTATTAGGCCGATCTGCCCCCAGGGGGGCAGAAACCTCTAGGCGCCAGGGCAAAAAAAAAATTTTGTGTTTTTTTTTGTTTTTTGTTTTTTAGAGATGGGGAGCAACCCATTAGGCAAGGGTCGCTCCCCTGGGGGGCAACTTGTATTTAGACCATTTCTGCCTCCCTTGGGGGCAAATCGGCCGATTTTAGGTCAATCTGCCCCTAAGGGGGGGCAGAAACAACTAGGCACCGGGGATCTTTTTTTTTGCGCCAATGTCACGCAGGGGGAGCGACCCCGTAGGCAAGGGTCGCTCCCCAGGGGGTAGGGGGGGGCATATTTATTTTATGCCATTTCTGCCCCCCCTGGGGAGGCCAAGATCCACAGGTAGGCACTTTGTAAAAAAACACCTCTGTTTTCTGTGAAAAAATGTGATGTGTCCACGTTGTGTTTTGGGGCATTACCTGTCGCGGGCGCTAGGCCTACCCACACAAGTGAGGTATAATTTTTATCTGGAGACTTGGAGGAACGCTGGGTGGAAGGAAATTTGTGGCTCCTCTCAGATTCCAGAACTTTCTGTCACCGAAATGTGAGGAAAATGTGTTTTTTTAGCCAGATTTTGAGGTTTGCACAGGATTCTGGGTAACAGAACCTGGTCAGAGCCCCACAAGTCACCCCATCTTGGATTCCCCTAGGTCTCTAGTTTTTTCAAAAATGCACAGGCTTGGTAGGTTTCCCTAGGTGCCGGCTGAGCTAGAGGCCAAAATCTACAGGTAGGCACTTTGCAAAAAACACCTCTGTTTTCTGTCAAAAAATGTGATGTGTCCACATTGTGTTTTGGGGCATTTCCTGTCGCGGGCGCTAGGCCTACCCACACAAATGAGGTATCATTTTTATCGGGAGACTTAGGGGAATGCTGGGTGGAAGGAAATTTGGGGCTCCTCTCAGATTCCAGAACTTTCTGTCACCGAAATGTGAGAAAAATTGTTTTTTTAGCCAAATTTTGAGGTTTGCAAAGGATTCTGGGTAACAGAACCTGGTCAGAGCCCCACAAGTCACCCCATCTTGGATTCCCCTAGGTTTCTAGTTTTCAAAAATGCACAGGTTTGGTAGGTTTCCATAGGTGCCGGCTGAGCTAGAGGCCAAAATCTACAGGTAGGCACTTTGCAAAAAACACCTCTGTTTTCTGTAAAAAAATGGGATGTGTCCATGTTGTGTTTTGGGGCATTTCCTGTTGCCGGTGCTAGGCCTACCCACACAAGTGAGGTATCATTTTTATCCGGAGACTTGAGTGAATATAGAATAGCAAAACAAGTGTTATTGCCCCTTGTCTTTCTCTACATTTTTTCCTTCCAAATATAAGAGAGTGTGTAAAAAAGACGTCTATTTGAGAAATGCCCTGTAATTCACATGCTAGTATGGGCACCCCGGAATTCAGAGATGTGCAAATAACCACTGCTCCTGAACACCTTATCTTGTGCCCATTTTGGAAATATAAAGGTTTTCTTGATAGCTATTTTTCACTCTTTATATTTCAGCAAATGAATTGCTGTATTCCCGGTATAGAATGAAAACCCACTGCAGGGTGCAGCTCATTTATTGGCTCTGGGTTCTTGATGAACCTACAAGCCCTATATATCCCCGCAACCAGAAGAGTCCAGCAGACGTAATGGTATATTGCTTTCAAAAATCTGACATTGCAGGAAAAAGTTACAGAGTAAAACGTAGAGACAAATTGCTGTTTTTTTCCCCTCAATTTCAAATTTTTTTTTTCCAGTTGTTATTTTCTGTTGAAAACCCTTGTAGGATCTACACAAATTACCCCTTGCTGAATTCAGAATTTTGTCTACTTTTCAGACATGTTTAGTTTCCTGGGATCCAGCATTGATTTCACGCCCATTTCTGTCACTGACTGGAAGGAGGCTTGAAGCACAACAAATCGTAAAAATGGGGAATGTCCCAGTAAAATGCCAAAATTGTGTTGAAAAATTGGGTTTTCTGATTCAAGTCTGCTTGTTCCTGGAAGCTGGGAAGCTGGTGATGTTAGCACCGCAAACCCTTTGTTGATGCCATTTTCAGGGGAAAAACCACAAGCCTTCTTCTGCAGCCCCTTTTTCCCATTTATTTTAAAAAAACGAAATTTTCACTGTATTTTGGCTAATTTCTTGGCCTCCTTCAGGGGAACCCACAAAGTCTGGATACCTCTAGAATCCCTAGGATGTTGGAAAAAAGGACGCAAATTTGGCTTGGCTAGCTTATGTGGACAAAAAGTTATGAGGGCCTAAACGCGAACTGCCCCAAATAGCCAAAAAAAGGCCTGGCACAGGAGGGGGAAAAGGCCTGGCAGCGAAGGAGTTAAAAATGTTTGATTTGTCAAAAGAATACATTGTATGCTAGAAAGAATCCCCTTATTATAGTTGAAATACTGACTTTAAATAAGGGTTTCTAGGTTTTTTTATTGTGCCAGCGGGCAGAGCATTTGCAACTGGAATATGGTAATATTCTGCTCACAGTCCCATGCTAAATCAAACCCCAAAAGACTAAGGTGGTAATTACAACCCTGCCGGATGGTGTTAAAGTGGCAGTAAAACCGCCAACAGGCCAGCGGTAAAAAAATTGCAATTACGACCGTGGCGGAAACCGCCAACAAAGACAGCCACTTTAACACTCCGACCGCCACGGCGGTACAAACAAACAGCGCGGCGGTCACCGCCAACAGACAGGTGGGAGACAATGTACCGCCCACACTATTATGACAGGCCAATCCGCCACCTTTTCCGAGGCGGATTCACCGAGGATAAAAACACGACGGAAACAGGAATTTCAAAGGGAAAACGCTCACCTCTACACACCCCACGAGGAACGAGAACACCATGGAACCGGAACTCCAAATTCTCCCTACGATAGTATACCTGCTCCTCTACCAGGAGCACGAACGCGGGCGGCGAAGACCACGGTGAGTACTGCACCTACAACACAGGGGAGGGGGGAGGGAAAAAACAGGGACACACACACGCAACACCCCCACCCTCACCCACTACAACACACACAAATGCATATCAATACATCACAGTTATACCCCTCAAACCCCCCGGAAGAATGCAAAGACAATAGAAAATTAGTGTAACCATTGTAATATATTAAAATCAAGTAGGCAGAAATATATATATACACCATGTACAATATAAATACCAAGCATAGTAATCCAGGTAGTGCACTAAGAAGGTCCGTGGAACACCGGGACCACACGGTATGGGCGAGGCCCACACAAGATCACCGACCATGACGGAGAGAACACTGCAGGGGCATCAGATACCAATAAAACAGGCACCTCAGGGGGAGGGAAAGGGGGGGCATCTCAGCCGCTTGAGTGCACGACGCCAAATCCACGAGGGGGCCACATGCCCACTGTTCAATCCTGGGGAGTGCAAAGCAACAGTCTCTCAAGTCTCTACAGTGGGTGGTCTGCCCACTGTTCAATCCTGGGGAGTGCAAAGCCACAGTCTCACAAGTCTCTACAGTGGGTGGTCTGCCCACTGTTCAATCCTGGGGAGTGCAAAGCCACAGTCTCTCAAGTCTCTACAGTGGGTGGGTTGCCCACTGCCATATCCTGGGGAGTGCAAAGCCACAGTCTCACAAGTCTCTCAAGTGGGTGGTCTGCCCACTGTTCAATCCTGGGGAGTGCAAAGCCACAGTTTCACAAGTGTATACAGTGGGTGGTCTGCCCACTGTTCAATCCTGGGGAGTGCAAAGCCACAGTCTCACAAGTCTCTACAGTGGGCTCTCTGCCCACTGTTCAATCCTGGGGAGTGCAAAGCCACAGTCTCTCAAGTCTCTACAGTGGGTGGGTTGCCCACTGTTCAATCCTGGGGAGTGCAAAGCCACAGTCTCTCAAGTCTCTACAGTGGGTGGGTTGCCCACTGTTCAATCCTGGGGAGTGCAAAGCCACAGTCTCTCAAGTCTCTACAGTGGGTGGGTTGCCCACTGTACAATCCTGGGGAGTGCAAAGCCACAGTCTCTCAAGTCTCTACAGTGGGTGGGTTGCCCACTGCCATATCCTGGGGAGTGCAAAGCCACAGTCTCACAAGTGGATGACAGTCTCCACTGGTTCTGGAGGGGGCATGGTGCCCAGAGTGCTTCATCCTGTTAAGGACAGAGGTAGTGGATGACAGTCTCCACTGGTTCTGGAGGGGGCATGGTGCCCAGAGTGGTGCTTCATCCTGTTAAGGACAGAGGTAGTGGATGACAGTCTCCACTGGTTCTGGAGGGGGCATGGTGCCCAGAGTGCATCATTCACCCCGTGACGGACTCAGTTGCGTCAGTGCCCCTGCCGCTCATGGGCTAGCGGTGCTTCAGATGGCGGTGCCCTGTTCAGCGGTGCTTCGGATGGCGGTGCCCTGTTCAGCGGTGCTTCAGGTGGCGGTGCCCTGTTCAGCGGTGCTTCAGATGGCGGTCTCCATTGCAGGGTCTCAGCTGCTGGCGATCCTTCATGGCCCAGCGGGGCTGGCGCTGGCGGTCCTTCATGGCCCAACGGGCCTTTTGCTGGCGGTCCTTCATGGCCCAGCGGGCCTTTTGCTGGCGGTCCTTCATGGCCCAGCTGGGCTTGTGCTGGTGGTGGCCTCCTGGGCAGCTGGGCTGGTGCTGGCGGTGGCCTCCTTGGCAGCTGGGCTGGTGCTGGCGGTGGCCTCCTGGGCAGCTGGGCTGGTGCTGGCGGTGGCCTCCTGGGCAGCGGGGATGATGGCGGTCTTCTCCGCCGTGCTGCTCTTCCCAGACTTGCCGGGTTTCTTGTGGCCCTTCCCCACCTTGGAAGGTGTCACAGCTGACTCCACACTCCCAACGGGGCCCCTGGGAGCGGCTTTGGTGGCTGGAGTCTTCCCCCTCTCACGCCGAGCACTGGCCAACTTCTGATGCTTCACAAGTGGGGGACTGTCTGTGCTGTGGCTCCATGCCACACTGGCTGCCCTGGTGGCCGGTGCACTCTACGTACCGGTGACTACAGGCACCACTGGTCCCGGAGATGTTGTGGCTGAGGTGCTAGTTCGGGACCTATGAGACGGACGGGGTGGGGGAGGTGTGGGAAAGAGGTCAAGGTTTGACAGGAAAAGTTTTTGGGGCACACTGGGACGGGTAGCTGGAGGGGGTTTGGGAGTGGAGGAAGAGGCGGTGGCTGTAGGAGGTGTACGTTTGGTGACTTTGGGTGAAGGTGCATGCGCTGGAGGCTGTCGTGAGGTGGATGACTGTTGGGTGGGTGTGTGCCTGCGTTTGTGGATCTTGGGAGGGGGTGTCACAGACACACTGAGAGAGGACACAGGGGACGTGTGAATGGTAGTGGGGGTGGTGACTGCACGTGAGCGGGGTGTGGTGGTGGGTGTGCTGGAGAGGGACGTAGTGGCTGTAGAGGTAGTGCATGCAGGTGTGAGTGTAGACGAGACTGGGAGGGAGGAGGGAGACGACGAGGAGGGGGACACAGTGGAGGCAGTGGATGTTGGTGTGTCTGCATGTGTGTGATGCTTGCGTGAGTGCCTGTGGGATGTGTGGTGCTTATGTTTGCCTGCCCTTCCCTTGGGTGTTGAGGTGTGTGCATGTTGGTCTGTAGGTGTGCTTGGGATAGGCTGAGGTACAGGGGATTGGGTCTGGGTTGAGGAAGTTGGAGGGGGGAGGCTAGAGACGGGGACAATGGCTGCCATCAGTGCTGAGGCCAGAGTCTGAAAAGCTCGGTGAAGGGCCGCCTGACCAGAATGAATGCCCTCCAGGAATGCATTGGTTTGTTGCAACTGCCTCTCTACACCCTGGATGGCATTCAAAATGGTAGACTGCCCAACAGTGATGGACCTGAGGAGGTCAATAGCCTCCTCACTGAGGGCAGCAGGGGTGACTGGGGCAGGGCCTGAGGTGCCTGGGGCGAAGGTGATGCCCACCCTCCTGGGTGAGCGGGCACGGGGCAAAGGCTGAGGGGCTGCTGGGAGGGCGGTGCTGGTAGGGGGGGTGACGGCTGTACCTGTAGATGCGGGGGGCACAGATGTTGCCGCCACCACAAGGGAGCTCCCATCAGAGGACGAGTCCGTGTCGCTGGTCTCAGCTCCTGTCCCCGCCGTGGAGCTCCCCTCGCCCTCTGTCCCACTGGTGAATTCTGACTCCGTAGTGTCGCCCTCCAGGGCCATGTGGGATGCAGCTCCCTCGTGCTCCGGTGCCACTGCTGCTCCGCCTGATGATGCTAATGCACATAAGAACAGGGAGACCACAGAAAGGGGGGGGGAAGACAGAAGAAAGACATGTTGAGTGCATGCATTACCGCTACCGTTGGCGGACACGACAGACACAGAAGCCCCCTGCACTATGCCGCGCTCTTAGGCTCCACTGTTCAATTTCTGGGAAATGGCCTACAAGGCTATGGACAACATCTGCACACATAGATGACACAGGGGCATGACTAGCTGTACTTGGCACTCTACAGAGGTGGGCTGGGGTGCCACATGGCCTGCCTTACGGAGGGGCCTTGCCTACGGAACTCGCCCTGGCCTAGGGAAACCCACAGCCCACCTCCCTCACCCAGACACCTCCACTGCGCGCAAAGTCAGCAGAATGAGAGTGTACTCACCCCCTTGTGGCTGCTGTGATGCCCTCAAGCGCCCATCCAACTCCGGGTAGGCCACCGCCAGGATCCTGAACATCAGGGGGGTCATGGTGCGACGGGCACCCCTCCCACGTTGGGAGGCCATCCCCAGCTGAGCCTCCTCCGTCTTCTTGCTCCAGCGGCGAATGTCCTCCCATCTTTTCCGGCAGTGGGTGCTCCGTCTGTGGTAGACCCCCAGGGTCCGGACGTCCTTGGCGATGGCACGCCAAATATCTTTCTTCTGGTGGGCGCTGACCTACATGAAATGTACAGGGGAAAAAGAGAAGTTATTACCAACTGCACCGTCGAAATGATTGGCCCCCATCCCTACCCTTGCCATGTGGCACATGCATTCACCGTCTTTCATGCAGGCAGCACTCTCCCCCCTTCCTTCTTACATCCAGGGGATTGGGTCTGGGTTGAGGAAGTTGGAGGGGGGAGGCTAGAGACGGGGACAATGGCTGCCATCAGTGCTGAGGACAGAGTCTGAAAAGCTCAGTGAATGGATCTTAGGGACCGTTTGCGGGGTGGTTCTCCCTCTGCAGGGGGTGGGGTGATGGTGTGGTGGTCCTGTGGCGGGGCGTCCTGTCCACTAGAGCCGGCGGAGGTGGTGGGCAGTTCATAGTCCATGCTAGTGTCAGGGGCCCCTTGTAGTGCCACAGTGTCCCTCCTGGTGTTCACAAGTTCCTTCAGCACCCCTACGATGGTGCCCAGGGTGGAGCTGATGGTTCTGAGTTCCTCCCTGAAGCCCATATACTGTTCCTCCTGCAGGCGCTGGGTCTCCTGAAACTTGGCCAGTACCGTTGCCATCGTCTCCTGGGAGTGGTGGTATGCTCCCATGATGGAGGAGAGGGCCTCGTGGAGAGTGGGTTCCCTTGGCCTGTCCGCCCCCTGTCGCACAGCAGCCCTCCCAGTTCCCCTGTGTTCCTGGGCCTCCGTCCCCTAGACCGTGTGCCCACTACCACTGCCCCCAGGTCCCTGTTGTTGTTGGGGTGGTGGGTTATCCTGGGTTCCCTGTAGTGGTGGACATACTGCTGATTGACGTGTCCTGGGGATGGAGGTATGGGCCCGCTGGGTGGGTGCTGTGCTGGTGTTTCCAGAGGGTGGAAGATCTGTAGTGGCCTGTGACTGGGTGATGGGAACCGAGTGTCCCGAGGTCCCCGATGGGCCGGGCTGGTCATCTAGATCCAGTTGGACAGAGCTGCTGTCATCACTGTTGGCCTCTTCTGTTGGTGGTGTGGACATGTGTGGACCCTCCTGTCCGGTGATGTCGGGTAGGGGTCCTGCAGGGGTATAAAAGGATGGTTATTACATCTGTGTGTGTCATGGTGTGCAATGGGTGGGTGACCGTGTACCCCAGTGTTTGCATTCCTGAGTGGGACCTTGTGTGAGGATGGTTTAGGGGGTTGTATGGGTATGTGCAGTGGGCATGCTTTAGTGATGGGTGTCCATGCTTTGTTGTTGCATGCAGGGCTTGGTGTTGGGATGGGTGGTTTGTGATGTTGGGACACATGTGAGGAGTTGGGGTGCTGGGGGCGAGGGTGAGGGTGGGGGTATGTGATAGCATGCAGGTAGGACCTACCAGAGTCCATTCCTCCACCTACTCCTGCGAGACCCTCAGGATGCAGAATCTCCAAGACCTGCTCCTCCCATGTTGTTAGTTGTGGGGAGGAGGTAGGGGTCTGCCGCCAGTCTGCTGAACCGCCAGGTGGTGTCTTGAGACCATGAAACACACCTTTCCCTGTAGGTCGTTCCACCGCTTCCTAATGTCCTCCCGATTTCTTGGGTGCTGTCCCACTGCGTTGACCCTGTCCACTATTCTTCGCCACAGCTCTTCCTTGCAATGGAGGTGTGCTGCACCTGTGCTCCGAATAGCTGTGGCTCTACCCGGACGATTTCCTCCACCATGACCCTGGGCTCCTCCTCCGAGAATCCTGGGGTGTCTTTGCCGTGCCATGGGGTGGTGTAGGTGATGTGTGGGGTGGAGTGTGTGGTGATATGTGGGGTGATATGCAGAGGTGTGTTGTGTGAGGTGCGTGGAAGTTCTGTGGGTGATGGTGTTGTGTGCCTGTGGATGCTGTTGTTTTTGCTGGTGCTCTCTCTCTGGCCTTCTTTCGGAATTTTTTGTCGTGGGGGTTTGTGGGTGATGTGGGTGTGTGTTTTATATTGTATTGTGTGTGTGGGAGTGGTGTGTGTATGTGTATCAGGTGTGTGTATTTTTAATTGTCCAATGTGGCTGTGTTTTGTAAGAGTGTGTGTATTTTGAGCGCGGCGGTGTGTACCGCCAATGGAATACCGCGGTTGAAAGACCGTCGCGTGGATTCGTGTGTCGTGATAGTGTGGGCGTATTTCTGTTGGCGTGACAGTGGAGGTTTTGTTATCGCCAGTTTATCACTGACCTTTGGTGTGGCGGACTTGTGTGGGTGTCTGAATTTTGGCGGAATTCGAAATGTGGGTCATAATAGCTGTGGCGGAATTCCGTGGCCGCGGCAGTGTGTTGGCGGTCTTCTGCACGGCGGTAAGCGGCTTTTACCGCCAATGTTGTAATGACCGCCTTAGCCCTTGCTTATATCTAGGAAGTAAATTCTCTTTTACATGCAAATTTCTGTGTGCATCCGAAATGGGATTCCAAGTTGCTCAGTGTTTGCCCATTTTCTAATTCCTCAAATGCTATTTGTCCCAGGGCAAATTATGCACCATGCACTATTTGACACATATTTAACCCCTTCGCTGCCAGGCTGTCACAGTGTCCTTTCCTCTGGATCTGCACGCCGCTGAACAAAAGGCCCACCTTCCGGCGCCACCAACTCAGAAAGCTATTATAGCACAAATTATGATGGAGCCAGTTGGGGGGAAGGGAATTAGGGTAGGGAACAGCAGGGAGAGAGATCTGAAAAGAAAAGGTTAGAACAAATATGCATTTACTCATTCATAGAAATGTAACTCATCAATAGACTCTTGACTAAATGTGTCTCTGAGATATCAGATGGAGACCCCTTTTGAAATGAGGGCAAAGCCCCTTCTTTGAAACATGGAACAAAAGTAAACTACGACCTCAGAATCAAGAGATGGCAAGAGCTTTGGACTATGATTATACTCAGAATATCTATCCTGTAACATCTATGCATTCACAACATAAACCTTTGATCATGATTTAGAAAATCTCAAAGAATTAAATATGCTTTTCACATCTTAAGCTTTTCAAAGAACAATGAAAACTATGATTTGCTTATCTCCAGAAATACTTTCACATTCACAGCAATAAAGGCCAAAAAGGTTTTTACTCATTGAACTTGAAGCACTTTACTTAATAATACCAGGAAACGCTTTTACGTGTCTTGCCTCAAAGCACTACGCTCATTATGCTAAGGGGGCGCTTTTACTCAAGTGGCCTGAATCACTTTGATTGTTGTGCCAAGAACCTTTTACTCCTGTGAATTGCAGCGCTTTGATTGTCATGCCAACAGCGCTTTAAATCTGTGGACTGAAGCGCTTGAATTGCCATGCCAAGAGCGCTTTACATCTGTGAACTGAAGCGCTTGAATTGTTGTGCCAAGAGTGCTTTACATCTGTGAACTGAAGCACTTGAATTGCATTGCCAAGACCGCTTTACATCTGTGAAACTGAAGTGCTTGAATTGTCATGCCAAGAGCACTTTACATCTGTGAACTGAAGCGCTTGAATTGCCATGCCAAGAGCGCTTTACATCTGTGAACTGAAGCGCTTGAATTGACGTGCCAAGAGCGCTTTGCATCTGTGAACTGAAGCGCTTGAATTGCCGTGCCAAGAGCGCTTTGCATCTGTGAACTGAAGCGCTTGAATTGCCGTGCCAAGAGCGCTTTACAACTGTGAACTGAAGCGCCTTTGATCGTTGTGCCAAGGCCGCTGTACTCTGGAAACTGAAAAAGCTTTGCTTGTTGTGCTAAGGGGCACTTTGGCGGTCATTCTGACCGCGGCGGGTGGCGGTTGCCGCCCGCCATGCGGTTACCGCCAAATGACCGCCCCGCGGTCAAAAGACCGCAGCGGCCATTCCAACTTCCCCGCTGGGCCGGCGGGCGATCGCCAAAAGGCCACCCGCCGGCCCAGAGGGGAAAGCCCCTGCAACGAGGAAGCCGGCTCCGAATGGAGCCGGCGGAGTTGCAGGGGTGCGACGGGTGCAGTGGCACCCGTCACGATTTTCACTGTCTGCAAAGCAGACAGTGAAAATCTGTATGGGGCCCTGTTAGGGGGCCCCTGCACTGCCCATGCCGGTGGCATGGGCAGTGCAGGGGCCCCCAGGGGCCCCACGACACCCGTTTCCGCCATCCTGGTTCTGGCAGTGAAAACCGCCAGAAACAGGCTGGCGGGAAGGGGGTCGGAATCCCCATGGCGGCGCTGCAAGCAGCGCCGCCATGGAGGATTCCCTGGGCCAGGGGAAAACCGGCGGGAAACCGCCTTTTCCCCTTTTCTGACCGCGGCTTTACCGCCGCGGTCAGAGTAGCCCAGGAAGCACCGCCAGCCTGTTGGCGGTGCTTCCGCTGCCCTCCGCCCTGGCAGTCACAGACCGCCAGGGTCGGAATGAGGCCCTTTACCTTTGGAAGTAACAACTTCCTCCAAAATTGGATTCATCAAGGCCTTACCACTACGAGTATGACCTACTCGTTTTTTAATCATCATCCTTTTGTATTGCTAAAGTTGCCCTAAGTGGGAAGGTTATGCCCAGACGTGGGTCCCTTGCTCACTGTGCCACTGGATTCAAGCTAGCCTAGCTGATGAAGGGTGATACCCTGAAACCGGTCCTAGGATGCTTGTTTCCGGTCCAGGGAGGACCTGGCTTGGCAGTTCGGGCTGGACTGTTCCCATGGGGAACAGGGTCAAGACTGATTTGCACATGGCTGGGTCCAAACTGAGGTGGCATGGTGAGCAAAATAACGATGGATTAAACCCATATCTGTGACTGGGGGTGAGTGTTTGAAAAGTTTCAACACTCCGTCCATCATCCTTTTATATTGCTAAAGTTGCCCTAAGTGGGAAGGGTTTGCCCAGACGTGGGTCCCTTGCTCACTGTGCCACTGGATTCAAGCTAGCCTAGCTGATGAAGGGTGATACCCTGAAACCGGTCCTAGGTTGCTTGTTTCCGGTCAAGGGAGGACCTGGCTTGTCAGTTCGGGCTGGACTGTTCCCATTTGTATTGTGGGTGGGGGGGAAGCCCACGCTCCCTCCGAGCTCCAGTGCTGGGATGTAATGGTTACATCCTCGGCACAGGAGCGCTGTGCCGCAGGACATAACCATTACGTCCCCGGCACAGAGCCAGTTAAGGCAGGTAAAACCTGGAGAGGGTCTTGGTAACCAATCACATGAACTTCTGAGTGTGTTCCGGGGTGTGCAAACTGGAATTTTACACTATTTGCCAAGGATATTGCCATCAGGCTTCATAGGCGCTGGAAGTATGTGTTTGGAGGTTTCTATAGCACCCTCATAATAAACATGCCTGACTAGTTCAGAAGGTGAATGAGCAATTACGGTGCCAGTAAATTTTGTTTGTACCTTGTCACATTTGCTATGTGTTTAAAGACAGAGATCAACTATCAGGCTATGCTGTGACAAACTGATGCCTAATCTTTTACATGTAGATTGATGTTTGCTTTTGTTTTTCTAACTATAAAATTTGAGAATTTTGTAAAGTGAAATCTCTGTTCCTGGTCACCTGAAGCCAAAGTGGATGTGCGGCACAAGTTAAAAACCAAAAGGGTTTAAATGTGGGTGGAGGCCTTGTGACATTGCCCACGAAAGCACCCTCGCTCGTGCTGTCTAAGTGTCTCGGAGGCCCACAGCGGACGTGGATGAGCTTAAGACATGAGACGGGTGGGCCGCACGGTGCAGCCTTGAGCAAGTACCCTATGCCCTCCACCTCTGGGACACGACAGAGCTTTCCACACCACTCCAGTGAAGTAGGAGGCTCCTGGGATGGCTCATTTGGGTGCGGGTGGTGCGCTTCAATGGCATACTGAGGCCGTATAAAACTACAGCAGCTCTCAGCTGGCCTGGGCTCCTGCATGCGATCTCCGAGAATGTCTACAGCGGAGATATGATGATACCGCTCACAACACAGCCTGTATGCACCGGCAATCCACCCAAAGCTCAATGTATAAATTAAGACACCGGTACTTGTGAGCCCGTACATGTGTGGCTACCTAGCTGGTGGGGGCCTGTTCTGTATGAGACTACTGTATTGTTGCTCTTTGTGGCCCATCGCATACCTTACTGTATGGAGACTCCCCCTTCAGTGCTCACACCATAAATGCACATTTAGGCCCTGCATAGCGCGCTGTCTGGATATCTACCCTGAGATTGTCCTGTGAAATGTGGTGGACTCTCTCATTCCAGATCACCAGCATGCTGTTCTCGCGCTGCACTCCGGGGTGACTGGTGTACTGCACTGCATGCTCCCCCCCCCCCATTAAGTGGCCTTCTACAGGAGCAGTTTACCCTTTCCACAGAAGTGCCTTCCTACCGCCCTCCGGTTGGCTCCACCCCCTTGCCGACAATGGTACGAGGTGATCCCAAACAAAGAAATTCCGATTTGAAAAGCACAAGCAGACGCATGCACATGAGACACCCTTGACACCCTTGACACAAAAAAATGGTGGCCACCGGCAGCGATGAGCTGGACCACACTGCCAATGCCTCCACCATCATGTCTGAGCTCCATGCTGGATTAGATGCCTGATTCTACACCATTGACCACATGGGAGAGCAGCTAGACAGATAGGATACTAGACTGGAACACGTGGAAGAATGAATATCGCAAATGGAAGACCTTACCTTCAAAATGGACAGGAGGCTAGAAAAGCTGGAGTCTCGAATGCGCTCTGTCGCAGTTAAAAACAAGGACCTTGAAGCAAGAGGACAGCAAACTAATATACTCATAACGGTTATTGTTGAGATGACAGCCACAGGCTGCATGGACTTATATTGTGTAGTGCCTACTCTCAAAGTTGCTTGATTGAAGTAACTTTACTTCCACATTTGTGGTGGAACACGCTCATAGATCCCTTGGCCCCCATCCAGTACCTGTGGCCCGGCAGTCCCCGATTGTTGCTCGCCTCCTAAATTATAGGGACAGCAACACAGTGTTCCGGCTAGCCCGGGAGAAGGGCACATTTAAATATCAGGGCACAATGATGTCTATCTACTCGGACTTCACCATGACAGTCAAGGAGGTCAGGTGAAAATTCCTGGATGCAAAGAACGCCTTCCGTATGCTGGGCCTCAAATATGGCATTCTTTATTCTGCTAGGTTTTGAGTAGACATCAACTGCAAACTGCAAATATTTGACAAGCCCGCGGAGGTGATAGACTTCTCCATCAATGGCTTGTTCCTCTTCGAGGCATTCACTGCCACCCACCACAGGGGCCTCCAGTATGGATCTATTCCCTCCAGACTGAGACACAATGCATATGAGTGTCACGCTGCATGACTGTTATTTGCCATATCAGACTAAGGCCCATATTTATACTTTTTGACGCAAAACTGCGCAAACACAGTTTTGCGTCACAAAAAGTGCTGGCTTACGTCTATCCAGAGCGCCAGCCGGGCGCCAAATGTATGGAATGCCGAAAGCCACCGTAATGGGTGGGCTAGTGTAAAAAACTGACGTTAGCCGGGTGGGGGTTGGCAGTATGGAAGAAAGGGGTTTTGCACCAAAAAATGACGTTAGGCTGGTTAAAAGCAACATAAATGCCTCTAACCAGCCTAGCGTCATTTTCTGATGCAAAACCACATGACTCCTGTCTTAGAAAAGACAGAAGTCATGCCCACCCCCCCAATGGCCAGCACAGGGGGCAATGCGCCCTTTGCCATGCAGGGGGCCCCAAGTTGGGCCCCCGATGGAACTTTAATTTACCTGGGATGGGGTCCCCCATCCTCCAGTGTTGCTCTGGTGTGGATGGGGTGTTCCTGGGGCTTGAGGAGGGCACCTGTGGACCCATTCCATGGTGTTGAACCATGGAAATGGGTCCACAGTTCCCCTAACGCCTGGTCTGACCCAGGAATTAAATAATGGTGGAAAGCAAGCTTTGCATAATTTTTAGCCTCTCCTCCCACCCGTGCATTATTTTAGCGTGGAGGGATAAATATGGGGCTATGGGGTTAGCACCATTTGTTAGATGGGAACGCCTACCTTGCATCTCATTGACGCAAGGTAGGTTCATGCATCTAAAAAATGGTGCAAACTCCAATATTTTGACGTTAGACTGGTCGAACATCAAAATATAAATATGGACTTAGTTTTGTGCCAAATTGGCATTAAAAAATGTTGCAAATTCAGTGCAAATGGGGTATAAATATGCCCCTAAGTTCTTTGGAAATTGACCCGCGTACCGGTCCTCAGGCAGATCTGGACGTCACAATCAAGAGATGACTTACATATGCACTTCATTCATGTAACACTCACTATGTTGTTCACATCAACAACAGGGACTACCCGCTGTTGCTTTGCTACTCCTCCATGGTTGACACCACACTGCACACCTTTGGGGTTTTGTTATGTTTCTATTAAAAATCTTGGAATTCACTGGCCATGTTTTTGCTGGCCGTGGAAGGGGGCAGGTAAAGAACACTGAACAAGATTTCTTACTGTTTGCTTATGTTCATGATTACCCTTGCAAGACACAAATGGCAGTCTATTTTTTGCACAGATGACTGAATCTGATACATGCAGAGGTCGATACTGGTCGTTGCATTACTGTCCTGGAATATTATGGGATTTACAAAATCCCTGGAAAGGAAAAGAGGTCCTACAATTCTTAAACAGACCCGGCACCCAAATAGTGTTTCTTCAGGAGACCCACCTTTCGCCCGCACACCAATACGTCTTTGCCGAACACTGGGGCCCACATGAATATTTCTCAAGCTATAACTCAGGGGTCTTCAACCTCGGGGTGGGGCAAGGGATCCCAGGGGGTGTACCAGGTTCTGGCCAAAAGAGGCATTATGCAGATAAAACTGCTTTTTTAAAGTAGAAATGCATGTATTGCATTTTTTAAAAGGTACCAGAACTTAACTGCAATGTTTAAATAAGTCTAGACATATTCAAACATTGCCAAGTTAATAGAATAATTGTGAAAAATTCTGAGGGGGACCCGATGATTTTATTTTCCCCACTGGGGGGAGGGGCGTGGCATAAAAAAGTTTGAGAACCACTGCTATAACTTATTCTTGCATGGGGTCTGCAAACCTATATATATCATGATAATCAGGGCAGGTACATATTGGTAGTGGCTGCCCTAGCTCGTCACAAGCTTTTATTGCTCAACATCTATGACCCAATTGTAGACACCACAGAACTTTTTCAGACAATTCAGACACACATTGATCTGGAGGCTGCAGATCATGGAATACATGGCGGGGACTTCAATATGCTGCAAGGCCTTTGCTTTGACACCAATGATACCTACCTCACGGGTAAAACCTATTCACTGCACGCGCTGCACAACCTTTCCAATACCCATTCACTGCATGACCATTAGCGCATTTGCCCCTCTTCTGTGCTGATATGTGCATTCTATTCTGCTCCTCACAATACATGGTCCTACATAGACTTCTGGCTTGTGCTGCTATCAACACTACCCTGGCTTGATTCCATTTCCAATCTGCCATGTACCCTGTCCGACCATTCCCCAGTTAAACTCACGTTGCATGTCCCATGTCAGGGGCACTTGGAGTGCCCTGGGCACTTCCCCACTAAAGCGCTCCACAACGAGGTGCTTCACTCCGTGCTCCGCCCCACGAACATAGAATATTTTGATATCAACAAGCACTCTGTTAACTCGTAGGATGCCTTTACTACATAAATCAAAGGAATTTGCATTGACAAAAATTCTGGGATCCTTAAAGATATTCATCAGAGCATTGCTCAAGTCGAGTCGAGGCAGCATTGACAGGCCTAGACCAAGAGGACGTGTCACACCGCACCAGAATGTGGGGTGCAATTCCAATGCAAGTATGTCAGGGTGCTCCGCTATGGAGATCATCCTCATACATACCTGAATTGGAAACATCTGATGGGTCCATTGCCTCCTCTACTGAGGAGGTGCAAGCGGAACTCCTTCACTACTACATGCAGCTCTATTCTTCCAGAATGGATGGCTGCTCCCCTGACCTGGCATGTAGTCATGGTGTGGCTCACTGTTGCACAACAGCAGTATCTTAGTGAACACTTCACCTCAGAATAGATAATACTGGCCATTGATTCCCTAGATGGCTCCAAAGTGCCCAGATTGGATGGCTTTACCGGGATATTCTACAAGACTAACAAGCATATACTAGCCAGCCGCTTATTAGACATGTACAAGGAGGCTCTTGGCTACTGCATGCTCCCACCCATGCTGCACGCGGTGGTGATCACGCCTAGTCTGGTTTTGTCCCCCCAACGGTCCACATCTCTAAACCTATGCACTGTTTTTGCAGCCCTGCATAGGGTGACTCCCACTGACCCAGCTGCAGTGGTCCTCTTAGATGCTGAGAAGGCCTTTGACTCTCTATAATGGCTTTTCCTGGAAGCGACCCTCCGTAAGCTTGGCATGCCGTGGAGATACATCTCCCTCATCATGCTCCTTTACTACCTTCCAAATGCGTGGATTCGGATTAACAGCACCTTAACATCTGCATTCCCCATCACTAGAGGCACCCAACAGGGCTGCCCCCTGTCACTCCTACTTTTTATTATAGCAATAGATCCTGTGGTGCGTCACCTGCAGGAGAAACACTTACATAGGGGCTTGCACTTCTGATCCAGCCTGCTGTTAATCTCCCACTATGCAGATGATATTCTGCTATTTCTGAGACATCCAGGGGATAACTTGGCCCCGGTTCTACAAGAGATATGTTGCTTTGGTGGTTTTTCCGGATTGCATATCAATTGGAATAAATCAGAGCTATTTCCTCTCACGGAGTCAGCGACTCCTGTGAGCTATGAGTTCCCCCTCACCTGGTGTAATGACCATGTTAATTATGTGGGGATATATATCCATCGTGACAGGGTACAGATAATGAGACTAAATTACAGACCTACCATTGATAAACCGAACACACTGATCGACAGCTAGATATGTCTCCCCCTGTCCGTGGCTGTACATATTGCCATTCTCAAAATGGTGGTCCTGCCATGTTTTTTATCCTTTTTTATTAATATACCAATCCTCTGACTAGCTCATTCTTTGCAACTCTTAAGAGTTCACTGCTGAGACTAGTATGGGCGTTGAGATGCCCCCTTGTCCGCTGGGTGATTTTGACACTCCAGTATGAGTGCAGTGGATTTGGGGTTCCTCATTTTCAGCTCTACTATTTGGCTGCACAGTGCCATTACACATATCATTGGTATCATGCAGATGCCCGCTTACTGCACCTCATACCGGAGAAGGACTCAGCTGTTCCAACTACCCTATGTGCACTTCTTTCAGGGCAGCCTATGGACCCAACAGACATACAAACACTTTCTACAACCAGCTGGTCCTGGTGCAGGCTTGCTCACCTCCTAGCGTGCAGCCCTTTTTTCTCTCCAGCAGTCCAACTGGCAGATAACACTTGGCTTCCAATTAATCGGCAGAGCCTGGTTAAATGCATGCTTTCCTCTTTAAATCTTCACACTATAAGTGATCTTTTTCCGGATGGACGTGTTTTCACAGATGGGGTATGCACAATTCGTCTCTGCCACCTACAAGGACCATTTTATATTATGCCGTCTCCCAAATGAGTTGCGTGCTCTGCTACCCTCTTATCCATTGGCATAGGAGGACTTCCCACCCCTTACATTGATCGTTACAGAAGATACAGGAGTCGGATTGATATCCAAACATATCGCACATGCCTTGACCTCCTCCCAATTCACAATTAGAAATTGCAGGGGGCTTGGGAGGTGGAGCTGGGATACCCTATATCGGATAAGGTGTGGTACATGTGCTGCGCTCAAACACACTCAGATTCCCTCAGTCACTGTCATAAACTAATACATTATATATTTCTGCATACAGCCTATATGACATTGACTGCCATTGCCAAACTAGACCCCGCACGCTCTCCTGTCTGCCCCAAATGTAAAACACCCACTGCAGACTTTGCAAATGTGTCTCGACCTGTGACGTCATGGAGACATACTGGGGAGACGTTTCTGGCCAAATAACCTTGATGATAGACATCCTCTCTCACTTGATCCTCCGATGGCATTGCTTGGCCATGTCCATGGCATCCCTAAGCTCCTGAGGTGATTTGCAACTATTACCTTGTTGATAGTCAAGTGGGCGATAGCCTTACATTGGGGGTCCAAAGTTCCACCCATAGCGAAAGCCTGGCTAAGAAGACTCATATATTGTGATGCTACCAGTGAGTTGATGCCTCCACGCAACTACCTATGACTCGCCGGAAGGACATGTAGCAGTAGCTGAGAGATTACCTTCTGACCCTGGATGATCCAGAACTCGAAAATACTCAATGAAACACCTTTTATTGCCCTCGCCATCTTTACGATCTGTATACAAATGCCTCTTGTTATTGATGCCTGACTGCTTCCTTACACTGTTATTGTATACCGACCTCCGCATCATTGTACTCAATTACTACTGCTCTATGTTACTTATGTTTTAGAATAAAACGCCATTGTATACGTGCTTTTACTCAGACTCATGTCACTTCCTGCCTTCGGGAGAATGTTAATGTCTCTGTATGGATTGAACAATTGTGAAAATAATAGAACGTAGTTTAAAAAACTGCATGTCAGTCACCGCTAACGCCATATTACACCATTAGCACTTTTCTGCTGAATTGCTGTAGCTCATTTGCTATACGTTTGTGTGACAGGTATTGGGATTTTTCACAATACCTTTAACTTCAGTGATGTAATATTGATGGCAGCACAACTACTCTGAAAATTGTTCTGACACCACTGTCGGTCTTTATCTGCCAAAAGCTTGCAGTATCTAATTTATAAGTGGACAAATTACACATGTACAGTTGGTGCATGGTAATCACTGCCAGACTTGTAATTCCATTTTAGGTCCAAACAGGGAAGAAGACTCAAAATTAGCCCTTTAGCTGTAATCAAGGTTTATATGGTACATGCTCTAAATACACTAAATAGTGCATGGACTAAGATACACATTAGAGGACAATATTCAAATTGTGTCAACATGTATTGCTGTCAACTAGGTCCTTCTGGTGTCTGCCCATGGCCTTTTGGCCCTCTTGCTTTTTACATACACTTTAATTCTACTCTGCCATCCTGGCGTTATTACTTCCCCTTCTATTGGGGTTGGCTGATATGTGTACTGGTGTATTGTTTCTTTAATTACATGTAGGGATTAGTTTTGCGTTGTGGCAAAAGACATTTGAGAAGTATAGCAGCAGAAATAGTAATCACACTGGTCTTATAACAGTCTAGCATTTTTGCACAACCACCATGTAAGTAGGAAAATCAATGAGCAAAAGAAAGTTTTAGACTCATAGCTGGATAATGTGCTTTAATGAGGTGAACATTTGGTATATGATCATAGCCAAGGCTTTTAAAATTAAGTGCATATTATGCAGCCTGGTGATGCACGCAAACACTCTATACAAACTTAGAGCGTTACGCATGGGGGCTGAAGCATTGCACTGGTCCCCACAATTTTAGGGACCACAGAGAGGGTGTGCATTCATACATTTATCAGAATTCCAAGATACCCCAACGTGAGGAAAGTGGTTTATTCTCATGCTCTCAGGAAATGTCCGAAAATGAGTGGAGTGGGACACACTGGCAACCACCACCTCAAACCAAGCACTGCTGTTTTGCTTGCCCTGCTCTGCATCGAAATTCCTCAGTAAAAGACCCACCAAAACACAAAACAGAAGGGATGATGTATACTATGTATACAAAAGACGACAAGGAAACAGACAGTGCACACACTTGCGTGCACACACATACTGGGTAGTAATAGTTAGGACCATATTTCCATAGAAAAAGTGTTTTTTGACTTGCCTATATCTTTAGCACCATTTGATGAATCTTCACAAAATTTTCCAAAAAAGTGTGCCGTGATTTTTGTTGCACACAGAAAGTTTCGGAGTGATCCGTCAAGCGGGGGCTGAGCAAAATGGTGTGTCATAAAAGTTGTATTTCCCATGTTAATTCCCATAGGACCTTTAGACCACAGCCAGAACTACTGGACAGAACTAGACCACATTTGTCAGACAGACAGCTAGCTTTCGGTAGGCAGATTGTGCTTTGCTTATGTGGTGTAAATCCGTCTAGTAGTACTGGAGATATTAAAGGGAAAATAAATTTGTATATCTCTGGCCACAACATCTTCGTGAATATTGATGAGCTTGTGCAGAGCTCTGATTGGACACCAACACTTCTAACCAGGAAGTTTTGGCAGCCATCTTGCGACTCGGCTTCAGCCAAGTCCCACTTAAAATGTAAAAAAATAAAAAAACAGGGACTAAGATACAGTCACTTTGACCCCTTAGCTTTGGTGCTGTGGTCCCAAAGGGAACCCCCCCAGAGCTAAAACGCATTGTTAAAAACATTTTGCCGTGATATACGGCAGATCCAGTGAAAATTTTACAAATAATGAAGCGCACTACTTTATTCTGAAGCCTCTTTTATGGGCCAAGCCCCAGGGGCATTGCTAATTTAATGCTGGGGGCTACACAGCCCCCCTCACAGCCCCAGGGACCACCACCTCCCCGGGGCTTTACACAAATATTATGCATATGTATATATATATATACACTGAAAAAAACAAAGGTTACAGGGACGATATAGTTAGGAAATAGCATTTTTTAAAACATAGAAATTCACTTAAAAGAACAAAGGCTACAGGGACGTTATAGTTAGGCTCACATTGTAAACTTCCAAAACCATAGAAATTCACCATTTATAGTTAGAGTTACCTCAAGTAACTATAACTCGTGCCCTAAGGTAACTGTGATGATGTTATCAAAGATGTCATGAGTGCCGTAATTTGTGGATTAAGTAGCAGTGCATGGGGAGGGTGCGAGTTATAGTTACCTTAGAACATGGTATTATTTACATTTACTGTCACTTTGAGTTGCATTTTAGCACATTGGCCAATATTAGCTACGTCACAAGTCAAATTATAACAAATGTCACCTGCGGTGACATTGTAAGTTATCACCTGAGTTAAATTTTTTCGCCTAACATCGGTGTTTTTTTGACAGAACCTATAATATTCATACAAAGACAGATGAGTCAGTTTGTCACTCTCTTTCACTGCCCCATCAGTGTTTGTGGCATTGAATACTTGTAGCAAAACATTGGCAGTAGTAGGTATGACAACTAGGCAGGGGGTAATGACATCCATGGTGCTTTTCATATTTGCATTGTAAAAGTTTGACTTGTTGAGGACAGTTTGTGCCAAATAGGTCCACACATTTTCAGGTCGATTCAGCAGAGGCATTGCCCTGCGCTGTCGGTCGTTCACTTCGAGATTAGGGGCTCCAGGTCCCTCTCAGCCCCATTCGGACACGGCCAAACACACTCCAAGAAGCACACTCAGTACACCGACACCTCCCAGTATAATCTAGAAAAGAGACAAGTATGATTATTCACGCAAGTAACTTTTATCAGCTGGCACATGCTCCCACTTCTCTTGTCCTGGTTTCATTTCTAACAGAATGTTGCCTTTTCCTGTTGCTATGATTTCTGCCAGTTCGAGGGGGCAATTTGAGGAATTACACATAGCTTGGCACCTGGATTCTTATCGGTGGAGCCAAAGCCTCCTTCCCCTTGCACGGGGAGAAAGGCTGGGCAGTTCCCTTTCTAACTGTTTTTTCATATACTGGAATAATCACAATTTGGGCAATTCTGTCTCTAGCTTGTATGACCAAATCAGCATCTCCACTGTTCAATAATATCACTTTTATCTCTCCTTGATAGTCTGCATCAATCACTCCCCCAAGACTTGAATGCCCTTAAGTGCTAGCCCAGATCAGGGAGAAATCCATCTGAAGTGCTCTGGGGGACTCTGTATCCCAATCCCTGTTTCAATGAGTATTGTATCTCTTGGTTTCAGTCTGTACATGTTCAAAGCATACAAATCAAGACCTGCAGCCTGAGGTGTGGCTCAGTATGGAGCTAAAGCTCCTTCTGTTGTATCCCAATAGATGATTGGATTAGTTGCCACTTGGGGTTGTATTTGCAAGGCTGAGGTTAGCATTCGCATTAAAGGAGCCTCAGCATTTGTCAAAGGTCTATTATTCAATATTTGTACTGCTTCATTCAAATGATCTCGCCATGTTTTCAATGACCCATCTGACAATTTCCTCAACCCAGACTTCAACAATCCATTCACTCTCTCAATCAACCCTTATATTGTGCTGAGAACAATAGTCTTGTACCAACTTACCTTTAAAATGGGATACGTAATCACTTTGAATCTGGAGTGGAGTTCCGTGGTATTAAATCAACAAATCTAGTGTTTTAATTGTAATGAAGTGGGTAGCATGTTTGCATGGATATGCTATCAAATAGCCAGAATAAGTATCCACCAATGTGCACACTTATTGACATCCTCGACTGAATGGCATTGGTCCGATATAATCAATCTGCCATATCTGCCATGGCAACTTTCCTCTGCCCAGTTGGTCCCTGACCATCTGTGGGACTGAGCTCTGCTGACAAACAGGACAATACATAATCATTGTTTTTATTAAGTCTAGAGGAATGTGCCTCCCTCTAATCTCGGCCCACCTGTTAGTGGCCTTGTCACCCAGATGTCCACATTTTTGGTGAGCCCATTTAGCCATCCCCACCAAATCAGAGTCCTTCTGCTTCCGAGATTTTGGCTTTTTCGGCATCAAGGGAATTAAACCATTGTTCTAATGAAGAGGTGGAATGGTGGGCATCTACATGATATACAGTAACTATACTTCATGCTAGCATTTCCCAAATTTCTTGCCACAATTCCTTGCCCTACACCTCCTTAGAATGTATTTGTCAACTATGTGCATGCCACAGGGGAAGCCAAGTAGCTAGCCGTTGGCAGTGGACCATGAATCGGTGTAACATCTCCGAGGTAATTCTTGTTTAAATGCTTCATTCAGCATATATTTCTGCATATTGACTACTCTTTCCTTTCCCAGTATTGGTAAGCAGCTTTTTTGTTACAGCATTGTAAGACACTGCCCTCTAATGTCTCTTGGCCCCCACATACTTTGCTGAACCACAAATGCTTCCTATCCTCAGGGGACAATGACTCGAATGGCTCACCCCACTTTACGGGTGATACTTTTACCTCTGGCACCTCCTGCAACATCTCTATATCCTCTACGTAGGACTGTGCCACCTTTTCATGTAAGGCCGCAGTTCCCGCTGGTCCCATCCGGGCCTTGTCTTATATACACTATTTCCACTTAATGACACTTGCTTCTTGCGCATACCCTATTCAGTGGGTTTTAGGTGAACTCCTCACCCACTGCATTGTAGGGATCTCAATCCTTAATAAAACACATTGTGCCCTATTGTCATCTGTTTGGTATCCACCAGAGCCCAATAACACTCCAGTAACTGTTTTTCAAATGAACTATACTTCTATCCAGCATCTGGCAGTCTTTTAGTCCAGAATCCCAGGGACACCATCTCTGTCTCTGTTTTTTGCCACATACTCCAATTTGCCTCACATTATACTCAATGTCTCCCTCCTGTATTGGCCATAAATCTAAAGCATGTTGTATAGCCTCTTTCGCTAACTCAAAAGCACTTTGCTGCTGCTCTCCCCACTCAAATTCATGTTTCTTCCGAGTCACTTTATACAAGGGGGGACAAAGTCTGACTCAGGTAAGGGATATGCTGCCTTCAGAAGCCGAACAGTCCAATGAACTCTTGGGCTTCCTGCCTATTACGAGGCGTAGCAAATTCCTGTATTTTCTGTCTCACCAGTGGCAGCATCTGCCTATGTCCCTGAGGCCATTGAATTCCTAAGAATTTCACACTTTGGGAGGGTCCCTGCAATTCTTTGGGATTTACCTCCCACTGTTTGCTTTGTAAATGTTCCAAAAGCCTGTCCAATTGATTCTGCACTTGTTCTTGGGCATCTCCTTGAGTCATCACGTCATCAATTTAATGAGAAAGCTGCACCCCTGGAATGATGGGTACCTCATCCAGATGTTCTGCCACCAGCTGGTGCACATAGCTCATTGTTAGTCTTAAAAAACATATACTGTGTCCTCTGCCAGGAAAATACAAATCGCTCTTGATTCTCAGGGGCTATCGGTGTAGTGAAAAAGGCATTAGCAACGTCAGTCTTTGCATACCAGGTCCTTTAATGTCTCTGTATCTTTTCAAGCAAGGTGATTGTATCTGAGAAGGTGGCAGCGAAAGGGGATACATGTTTATATAGCACCCATCCTTCAAATATAGAGTCATTCCTTTCAGAATATCAATTCCAATAATATATTCAAAGAGGGGTACTAGTCAGGCTCCCATGTTTGCTCCCAGACAGAGCAGTACATTCCTCTGGCAAATACAAACGTAACCTTGTAAACTTTTTCAAATGCACATCCCACACACTATGTTCCAAAAACCATCCTGCTCTGTACTTGTGAAGAGAAAAACAACTGTGAAGAAAAACACCTGCGCCCTGCAGCTGTCGCAGGACACAAAATGGAGTCACTCACACAAAATAGAGTTGATAGTCACCTGCTTAGTCCACAAAGCATCACACAGTCTGAGGTGGTCTGTGAGTGGGTGCGTCAGTGTCTGAGTGAGTCTGTCAGTGGGTGTGTCATTGTCTCCATAGGTCTTGGAGTGGGTATGTGAGGGTCTGAATGGATCTGTGAGTGGTTTCATGAGTGTCTGAGTGGTTCTGTTAGTGGGTATGTGCGGGTCTGAGTGGGTGTCTGAGTGGGTGAATGAGGGTCTTAGTGGGCCTGTGAGCAGTTGTATGAGGGTCTGAGTGGGTCTGGGAGTGGGTGCATCAGTGTCTGAGTGGGTCTGTGAGTGGGTGCACCAGTGCCTGAGTGGGTCACTGAGCGGTTGCATGAGGATCTGAGTGGGTCTGCAAGTGGGTGTGTGGGTATCTGAGTGGGTCTGTGAGTGGATGTGTGAGGGTCTGGGTGGGTCTGTGAGTGGGTGCGTCAGTGTCTGAGTGAATCTGTCAGTGGGTGTGTTATTGTCTCCATGGGTCTCGGAGTGGGTATGTGAGGGTCTGAGTGGATCTGTGAGTGGGTGCATAAGTGTCTGAGTGGGTCTGTGAGTGGGTATATGAGGGTCTGAGTGGGTCTCTGAGTGGGTGAATGAGGGTCTTAGTGGCTCTTTGAGCAGTTGTATGAGGGTCTGAGTTGGTCTGGGAGTGGGTGCATCAGGGTCTGAGTGGGTCTGGGAGTGGGTGCATCAGTGTCTGAGTGGGGCTGTGAGTGGGTGCACCAGTGCTAGAGTGGATCTCTGAGTGGTTGCATGAGGGTCTGAGTGGGTCTGTGAGTGGGTGCCTCAGTGTCTGAGTGGGTCTGTGAGTAGGTGCATCAGTGTCTGAGTGGGTCTGTGAGTGGGTGCGAGTGCTGCTGTGAGTGAATGAATTAGTGTATGAATGACTGTGAATTATTTTTGTTGTCGCCGATATTCACGATTTCTTCACGAAGTTACACGGGGGCCTGCACTAAGCTTCACAATGTATTTGTGAATATCGCACAGCGTGAAAAAAATATTTTTAAGGACATGATTTCACCCTCACAGAGCCCTATATCACAGCTCTGGGGGCAGGGTACCTCCACCCTGACCCCTCATGCCACTTTTCATTTCATTTGTCTGCCCCAGGGACCATGTCCCGTTACCTAAAATGCCTGTCGTAACTTTCTGGTCAGGTTGCAGCCAGTCAATCACAGCATTCCTGTTGGCACGCATATTCGCAAATACCCCACAATTGCCTCAAAAACATTGCGATAGATCCACGGCCCTAGATTAAAAAATATTTTTTCCCTTTAATTGCTTGAAAACTACTGAACCGACTACACCAAATATGGAAAAGCATAATCTGCGAACCAAAACCTACCTTTCTGCCAAATGTGGTGTAATTCCAAGCAACGGTTCTGGGTGTAGTCGTGTTCAAAGCTCTTATGGGAATAACGTGGGAAATGCATGTTTTTCAAGCTCCCCGCCTTTTTCTTAGTCTCCACTTGACGGGTCACCCTGAAACTTCCCATGCAAAACAAGAGTCACCGGCACACTCTTTTTTTGGAAAATCTCGTGAAGATTTGTCAAACGGTGCCAAAGATATAGACAAGTCAAAAAACGCTTTTCCAATGGAAACATAGTCCTAACTATTACCACCAGTTCCCCCAGAGCTTTCATTATTATTTATGTGGGGGGGGGGCTGCGATCCACTACGTCCTGGGTACCTCCAACCCCCAGGGCAATAAGTAATTTATTTGCAGGGGCCACATGGCCCCCCGACTGACACGGGAATCACCCAAAAATAGGACCCCCCAATCCCTGGGGACTACCACGCCCTTCGATTCTCATTGGAAGGGTGCTGCTCAGCCCCATCTTGGAGCCACAGATGACCCTGGGGACCGCCACCCTCGCAGCCAAGCCACAGCAAACCTGTAAAATAGGTCCCCCGTCAAACTTCGAAGCTTTCATCTCTGTCCCCTGCACATGTGCAGGGGACACAGATGAAATGCTTCAGCAAGCACAAAGCTGCTGTCAAAGCAGCTCCATGCTTGCTGAAGCAATGGCACTGTGAGGTGTCAGGTGGCCCGTAAAGGGCATTTTACTTCATTTTTTTAAAATAAATAAATAAGGAGGGACTGCGGGGGAGCCCTTAAGGGCTCCCTCATGGGCCTAGATAGCCCATAAAGAGCTGAAAAAAATAAATACTTTTTTTTTAAAAACATAGCTCAGTGTGAACGTTGCAAACCTACGCACTAAGCTCTCAGGGTTCAAGTCCAGGTGGACTAATTTCTATATTTTTTTTAAAACATTATATTTAAAAAAACAAATACATTTTTTTATTTGAAATTGGCACAAATAACTCATTATAAGTATATCAGACATCAAAGCCTAAAAACTATCTCTCTCCCTCTTACTTTCTTTCAGTCTCTCTGTCTCTCTTTCAATCTATTCTTCCACTCACACACCCATTCAGACACTTACGCACCCACTCACAGATTGATTCAGACACTCACACACTTACTCACAGACCCACTCAGACACTCACACACCCATTCACAGAGCGACTCAGACCCTCATGCACTCATTCACTGCCCCAGTCAGACCCTCACGCACCCACTTAAACCCACTCAGACACTTAAACACCCACTCAGACCATCACAGACCCACTGACACCCTGATGCACCTGCTCACAGACCTGTGCACACACTGACACACCCACTAAAACACTGATGTATGCACTCTCACACCCACACAGACACTCTGACAGCTAGTCTTACCCCCAGATACAGCATCTCACACCATTCTCACACCCAGAGAGGCCTTGGCCAACTTCCACTGTGCATGTGGAAAGGGCCGTGCACAGCATCGGGTTGAGTGGTCAGGGGGGGTTGGCGGCAGGGACAGGCTGCATGCCAGCCCTTGCGGGCAACCCCTACTGCGCACAGGTGAAGACTGTGCATGGTGCAAGGTTAGGTGCTTATAGGGGGTTGGTATAGGCCAGGCCCTGTGGCCAACCGCCACCGTGCAGTGGTTGCATTTATGTATAGCAATTAAAATTACTATACATTAAAAAAACATAGAAACTCACTGAAAAAAACTAAGGTTACAGGGACGTTATAGTGAAGTTCTGAATTTACTTGTACACAACCATAGAAATTCAGGAGTTATAGTTAGAGTGCTTTCAAGTAACTAAAACGTTTGCCCTAAGGTAACTATAACTCGCACCTTTGCCATGCACAGCTAATTAATCCACATATTATATCATTGATATCTTTCATATTCTCACTGCAACATTTGTCATAAAATTATTGATGAGATAGCTGTGCATGACAAAGGTTCGAATTATAGTTACTTTGGGGCTCTAGTTTTAGTTACTTGAAAGAACTTTAACTATAACTGCAGATTTTCCATGATTTTGTACAAGTAAATTCAGAACCTACCTATAATGTCCCTGTAACCTTTGTTTTTTTTCTGTGAATATATATGTCAGGGGTTGCTTTTGCTCATTCCAGGTTGGCTTGGATTTTACGAGTCCAAAGCTGTAATAGTGTGCCTGGAGTGGTAAATGGCTTTTGTCATTTTACAGCTCGTGAGGATGACACTGTGTCAATCCTATGCTCAAAGATTTTGCTGTACAAATGGCAAAAGACTTTGGGCCTCATTATGAAGACCACCAGGGTCGCGGTGGTGGTCTGACCGCCCCCAAAGCGGTGGTCCCACCACTTTGGCAGAGGTCTGACCGCCACATTATGACTGTGGCGGTTGCACCACGGTCAGACCACCAGTTTCCCTCCACTGGCGGGACTGGCGGTCCTAATCTGCCAGGGCAGCACTACATGTAGCACCGTCCTGGGGATTACGACCCCCTCTCCACTAGCTTTTAAATGGCGATTGAACCACATGTAAAAGCTGGTGGAGACGGGGTGTAGGGGGCCCCTGCACTGCCCATGCATTTGGCATGGGCAGTGCAAGGGCCCCCATGGACAGCCCCGTTGCGAAAAGCGCGACAGGTTATATTGCACCCTATGCACCGCAACATTGCCGCCGGCTCAATTATGAGCCGGCGTCAATGTTGAGGGCTGTTCCCCGCTCACAGCCTCCACACACTGGCGGCAACCTGACTGTGGGAGTTTCACAGGAGGCCCTTTCCGCCCACCAAAATCATAATGACTCCCTTTGGCCCTATCTAGCTCGGTCTGGATAGCACTGTGCTGATCCTATGCTTGAAAACTTTGCTAGATAAACAGACATTTGAGGTGAGTAAATTTAGAGTGTCACTGGTGTTGCAGGATGCTCCTTACTGGAGCTGCTCTCCACCTATACTTGGGAACTACCCAGAGTTCTCTCTTCTTTTCTGCATATATATATATATATATATATATATATACATATATATATATATACACACACACATGTATATACATATATGTATACATAAATATATATCAAAAACGAAGTTGTCCTCATGTGAAAGCGCACTCCCAACAGGTTATATAAACGGGAAGAAAAAGCAAAGCCAGCAACTCACAGTGAATTCTTTAAGCAGTTTAATTATTCCAGGCCTTAAGTTATAAAATCATCTCTGGACACGTGTTTCTAGGTCAATCCTTTCTTCAGCAGAGAAAAATATAAAAGTGTTTCACCCTCATAGGTGCGGCCAGTGCTGGAAGTGTTCCAGGCATTTCTTTCTTACTGAAAAGACCAGCATGGCTTCAGCTTGTCTAATTACAGGCACCTGATTAGTATCTTTAAATACCAGTCCGCCCCAGTGGGCCTCTCAAGTGAGCAGTGCATGCTGGTTGTGGTGGTCCTGCAATTTTTTCATTTTGCCCCAAGTGGGTTGCTGGAGCCAAACGAAATAATGAACCAAAGTGCAAAACCTTTGTAGGCGAATCCAAAGTAAAATTGTCAGATTTGCTGTGAATATCCCAACCTGACTGCTCTTATGTGACAATCCATTTTTAGTCACACAGACCTGCTACGATGTGCAGTGGTGCTGCTTTACCGACTGGACAGGCCGGTTAAATATCAAAAACGAAGTTGTCCTCATGTGAAAGCGCACTCCCAACAGGTTATATAAACGGGAAGAAAAAGCAAAGCCAGCAACTCACAGTGAATTCTTTAAGCAGTTTAATTATTGCAGGCCTTAAGTTATAAAATCATCTCTGGACACGTGTTTCTAGGTCAATCCTTTCTTCAGCAGAGAAAAATATAAAAGTGTTTCACCCTCATAGGTGCAGCCAGTGCTGGAAGTGTTCCAGGCATTTCTTTCTTACTGAAAAGACCGGCATGGCTTCAGCTTGTCTAATTACAGGCACCTGATTAGTCTCTTTAAATACCAGTCCGCCCCAGTGGGCCTCTCAAGTGAGCAGTGCATGCTGGTTGTGGTGGTCCTGCAATTTTTTCATTTTGCCCCAAGTGGGTTGCTGGAGCCAAACGAAATAATGAACCAAAGTGCAAAACCTTTGTAGGCAAATCCAAAGTAAAATTGTCAGATTTGCTGTGAATATCCCAACCTGACTGCTCTTATGTGACAATCCATTTTTAGTCACACAGATCTGCTACGATGTGCAGTGCTGCTGCTTTCCCGACTGGACAGGCCGGTTAAATATCAAAAACGAAGTTGTCCTCATGTGAAAGCGCACTCCCAACAGGTTATATAAACGGGAAGAAAAAGCAAAGCCAGCAACTCACAGTGAATTCTTTAAGCAGTTTCATTATTCCAGGCCTTAAGTTATAAAATCATCTCTGGACACGTGTTTCTAGGTCAATCCTTTCTTCAGCAGAGAAAAATATAAAAGTGTTTCACCCTCATAGGTGCAGCCAGTGCTGGAAGTGTTCCAGGCATTTCTTTCTTACTGAAAAGACCGGCATGGCTTCAGCTTGTCTAATTACAGGCACCTGATTAGTCTCTTTAAATACCAGTCCGCCCCAGTGGGCCTCTCAAGTGAGCAGTGCATGCTGGTTGTGGTGGTCCTGCAATTTTTTCATTTTGCCCCAAGTGGGTTGCTGGAGCCAAACGAAATAATGAACCAAAGTGCAAAACCTTTGTAGGCGAATCCAAAGTAAAATTGTCAGATTTGCTGTGAATATCCCAACCTGACTGCTCTTATGTGACAATCCATTTTTAGTCACACAGACCTGCTACGATGTGCGGTGGTGCTGCTTTCCCGACTTGAAAGGCCGGTTCAATATCAAAAACGAAGTTGTCCTCATGTGAAAGCGCACTCCCAACAGGTTATATAAATGGGAAGAAAAAGCAAAGCCAGCAACTCACAGTGAATTCTTTAAGCAGTTTCATTATTCCAGGCCTTAAGTTATAAAATCATCTCTGGACACGTGTTTCTAGGTCAATCCTTTCTTCAGCAGAGAAAAATATAAAAGTGTTTCACCCTCATAGGTGCAGCCAGTGCTGGAAGTGTTCCAGGCATTTCTTTCTTACTGAAAAGACCGGCATGGCTTCAGCTTGTCTAATTACAGGCACCTGATTAGTCTCTTTAAATACCAGTCCACCCCAGTGGGCCTCTCAAGTGAGCAGTGCATGCTGGTTGTGGTGGTCCTGCAATTTTTTCATTTTGCCCCAAGTGGGTTGCTGGAGCCAAACGAAATAATGAACCAAAGTGCAAAACCTTTGTAGGCGAATCCAAAGTAAAATTGTCAGATTTGCTGTGAATATCCCAACCTAACTGCTCTTATGTGACAATCCATTTTTAGTCACACAGACCTGCTACGATGTGCAGTGGTGCTGCTTTCCCGATTGGACAGGCCGGTTAAATATCAAAAACGAAGTTGTCCTCATGTGAAAGCGCACTCCCAACAGGTTATATAAACGGGAAGAAAAAGCAAAGCCAGCAACTCACAGTGAATTCTTTAAGCAGTTTCATTATTCCAGGCCTTAAGTTATAAAATCATCTCTGGACAAGTGTTTCTAGGTCAATCCTTTCTTCAGCAGAGAAAAATATAAAAGTGTTTCACCCTCATAGGTGCAGCCAGTGCTGGAAGTGTTCCAGGCATTTCTTTCTTACTGAAAAGACCGGCATGGCTTCAGCTTGTCTAATTACAGGCACCTGATTAGTCTCTTTAAATACCAGTCCGCCGCAGTGGGCCTCTCAAGTGAGCAGTGCATGCTGGTTGTGGTGGTCCTGCAATTTTTTCATTTTGCCCCAAGTGGGTTGCTGGAGCCAAACGAAATAATGAACCAAAGTGCAAAACCTTTGTAGGCAAATCCAAAGTAAAATTGTCAGATTTGCTGTGAATATCCCAACCTGACTGCTCTTATGTGACAATCCATTGTTAGTCACACAGACCTGCTACGATGTGCAGTGGTGCTGCTTTCCCGACTGGACAGGCCGGTTAAATATCAAAAACGAAGTTGTCTTCATGTGAAAGCGCACTCCCAACAGGTTATATAAACGGGAAGAAAAAGCAAAGCCAGCAACTCACAGTGAATTCTTTAAGCAGTTTCATTATTCCAGGCCTTAAGTTATAAAATCATCTCTGGACACGTGTTTCTAGGTCAATCCTTTCTTCAGCAGAGAAAAATATAAAAGTGTTTCACCCTCATAGGTGCAGCCAGTGCTGGAAGTGTTCCAGGCATTTCTTTCTTACTGAAAAGACCGGCATGGCTTCAGCTTGTCTAATTACAGGCACCTGATTAGTCTCTTTAAATACTAGTCCGCCCCAGTGGGCCTCTCAAGTGAGCAGTGCATGCTGGTTGTGGTGGTCCTGCAATTTTTTCATTTTGCCCCAACTTGAGAGGCCCACTGTGGCGGACTAGTATTTAAATAGACTAATCAGGTGCCTGTAATTAGACAAGCTGAAGCCATGCCGGTCTTTTCAGTAAGAAAGAGATGCCTGGAACACCTCCAGCACTGGCTGCACCTACGAGGGTGAAACACTTTTATATTTTTCTCTGCTGAAGAAAGGATTGACCTTGAAACACGTGTCCAGAGATGATTTTATAACTTAAGGCCTGGAATAATGAAACTGCTTAAAGAATTCACTGTGAGTTGCTGGCTTTGCTTTTTCTTCCCGTTTATATAACCTCTTGGGAGTGCGCTTTCACATGAGGACAACTTCGTTTTTGATAATTAACCGGCCTGTCCAGCCGGGAAGGCAGCACCACTGCACATCGAAGCAGGTCTGTGTGACTAAAAATGGATTGTCACATAAGAGCAATCAGGTTGGGTTATTCACAGCAAATCTGACAATTTTACTTTGGATTGGCCTACAAAGGTTTTGCACTTTGGGTCATTATTTTGTTTAGCTCCAGCAACCCACTTAGGGCAAAATGAAAAAATTGCAGGACCACCACAACCAGCATGCACTGCTCACTTGAAAGGCCCACTGGGGCGGACTAGTATTTAAAGAGACTAATCAGGTGCCTGTAATTAGACAAGCTGAAGCCATGCCGGTCTTTTCAGTAAGAAAGAGATGCCTGGAACACCTCCAGCACTGGCTGCACCTACGAGGGTGAAACACTTTTATATTTTTCTCTGCTGAAGAAAGGATTGACCTTGAAACAAGTGTCCAGAGATGATTTTATAACTTAAGGCCTGGAATAATGAAACTGCTTAAAGAATTCACTGTGAGTTGCTGGCTTTGCTTTTTCTTCCCGTTTATATAACCTGTTGGGAGTGCGCTTTCACATGAGGGCAACTTTGTTTTTGACATGTATATATATATGCATATATATATATATATATATATATATATATATATATTTTCTTCACTTAAAAGACCAACGTTTACAGGGACGTTATAGTTGGGCTCACATTTTGAACATACCAAGCTATAGAAATTCACCAGGTATAATTGAAGTTAGCTCAAGTAACAATAACTCATGCCTTAATTTAACTATAACTCACGCCCCCGCCTGGGACCCCACCACCAGAGCTAAGGGTTCAGGGTGACTCTACTCTGGCCCCTTGCCTTTATTTTTAACCTTTTTTGTGGGACTCGGGGGTTGGACGGACCTCTAACCCCACCACAGACCAAAACGTCAACATTAACTTCTCATTTAACAAGCTGAATTTAAAGACAATGATATTGCTTGGACTGGGACTGAAAACCAGACAATTATTGTGCAGGACAGTGTCAAGAAGAGGGTTATAACCCCTTCCTGGATTTTCTGTTGGAATACAATTGTGTGATCTAGGGGGTTATATACTGTGTTGTTGTCTATGGGATGGACATTCATTGTATATGTTGTACATTTTTTGAACTTCCTGAATTCTATTGATTAATATATTAGATTTGAATAGTACATAGTTGTCTTGTCCATTAATTGAAGACTGGATCTTATGTACACAAATTATATCTAAACAATTCTTCCAGGTGAATTTTTAAGTGAGACATAATTCCACTCAGCATCATTTCACTGAATGCCACACAGTTCCACACCAGACAATTCATCTCCACACTATTCGATTCCACACCAAATATAACCACACCAAACCACATAATTCCCCTCCATAACACAATTCCACTCCACACCACATACATCTGATCCACAGCATAGAATTCCACATCATGCCACAAAATTCAACACCACACCACATAATTCCACTCCACTACATGCCACTCCATGACATACAATACCTCTGCACATTATTACACTCCATGTCATTCACTCCCACTCCACATGTCATTCACTCCCACTCCACATAATTCCATTACACTCAATACCTCATAATTACTAACCACAAAATTCCACTGCACACCAAGCCACATAATTACACTACACATAGCTCCCCTCAACACCACACAATTCTACTCCACACAATTCTACAACAAACAATTCGAATCAAGCCCACAGAATTCCGCACCACATACATCCACTGCACAACATATGGCTAAAAGACATTGACAATGCCAATAGCTCTCAGACTGCTGAGACCGATTGGCTTCATTTTGCATTCTTCCCATTTGGCAGGGGCATTAATACGTTGTGCCTCTTCCAGGGGTTTAGCCCTCCCCAAGTGCACTGTCAAACTACTGCTAAACATACTCAGTGCGCCATTTCTGGCATTGTTTTGAGACTACTTATTTTGTTTTACCTGTGTTCGGACGCTCTTTAGGCCGATTAATCTTTTGACTAAGTGGGAACTCTCTGTACTCTTAATCAATCAATTCCATTAAAATCAATAATCAATAATGAACATAAGCAATACCTTGATCGACATAACACTTAACAATTAATCCAGAATACATTTTCGGCGAACCCTGACCTTTCAGTCAGGAATAACCACACCAGTTTATTGCAAAGTTAGTACATTTATTTCCCTATATTAACAAAGCTAGCACAATATAAATGTGTCTCAACACCAAATGATAAACGTAAATGAACATTAATAGCTGTCCATAGCGGCGAAACAAGTGCAATCTATTCAGCATTTGAATCACAAGGCATTCGATAATAGCGATGCAAATCACTAATACTATAATCTGTAATGAACTAATTGCATACATTTAGTCAGCATAACAAGGTCTCAAATTGCATCGTGCAACAAAAGGAATCCTCATCTAACCTCAAATTAGCATCGGCATGTGGGACTTCATGCAAAACAATTTAGCAACATTAATTTAGAAAACTCCTAACTAGGGCTCTTATCAAAAATCAGCAGTTGGTTACCTAAAAGAAACACAATGCAATTGTACAATTTCCTTTCATATTTACCAATTACGATCAGCATACAAGGAAGTCTTCGTCTCACAGGTACCGTTTCTCGATCAGCATGGGTACCGTTTCGATCAGCATGGGACGGGGCAAAGGGGCAGGGGTGGACGGGACAATTGCCTCACGGCAGCAAGGTAAAACTACTACTTCATGCAAAGGGATCAAATCAAAGTTAAAGTCTCTAGGGCCAGAATCATTTAAAGTCTCTTTCTCTCGGTTAGAGAAAGCATCAAAGTCTCTCAAAATGGCGTTGCAGCAAAGTGGGCCATAATAGCTACGAAGTCTGCAAAATGGCGGGTATCGAGCTGGTAATGGCTACTTTCTTCTCGTGCACCTGGGTTTTATAGACAACAGTTCAAATCCAGTAGGGTCTTCCATTGGAGGGTTCATAGGTTAGCTTCAAATTGTCCAATCAAAAATGACAGTTCTCAAGCTTTTACTTAAGCATACATTATCCTTGGAGATGGGTACGCAAGTTGCAACATTGTATACCAATTAGCTCACTTTCAGAGCCTCCATTGTCCGCACCTGCAAATCGACCTTGGAGTAAAGAGAAATATGCCAGGCTGGCACGAAACCTTAAGATAAGCATGTGAACGGTTTCTGTGGAAAAGTACAGCTTCAAGCAAAAATACACGTTTATTAGCACAGTGGAAAAATACGGGCATCTAAACCGTGAGACCAGGCAACTAGGCCAAAGCCTCCGCTAAAGTCATGCTAAGCTAAAACATTTCAAACAAGCAAATCGTAGCACACGTTTATGATTATGTCGGATTAGTGCATTTCTAGTACACCACGTTATATAAAGCACGCGTATAAATGTTGGCAAACTACTCTGAGGGCACATTTTGTCCCCGTACAATCTTTATTAGTTCGGTTAAAGTCACACATGATTATTTCACACTACGTTTACGCTCTAATAAATGAAAAACCTTCAATTTCCGCTTCATCAATCCCTCCTCTGATGACTACTTGTCATCACACCTAACCATGCCCACAAATTTTATTCCTTTAAAATTCTGTCAGTTCTCTTTTCCTTTTAATTCCCCTAGTTTGCGCTTTGTATTCTTCTGCCATTCTTTTCATAATTTTCTCTTCTTTTCTTCTCTTAATTCTTTCCGTAATCATTATTATTCCCCTTTTTATTCCCCAAATTCCAAATATGCAAATTATAACTATTAAAATTCCCTCTATTATTTTTAACAATATTCCATTCCAAATTCCCCCAATCCAATGTCCCACTGAAGCAAGTCCTTTTCCAACCTTCTCCCACACTCCTGGTTCTTTCAATTCCTTCAAATCTGCACTTTCTTTTGTTAGATTAGCAAGCATAGTTTTAATCTTCACACTATTGTCAGGAATATATGTACAACAGTGTCGTGCACCAAGCATTTTGCAAACGCCACCATCCTTTGCTAAAAGAATGTCTAAAGCAAGCCTATTTTGAAGAGTCATAGCTCTTTCCGCTGCAAGTTCAGCATCTATCAGGATTATAGCACCTGAAAACTTTGTCAACATGTTATCCACTATAGTAGACAACTTTCTTATTTTGATGGAATTCAGCACAACTCCCAATGAAGGAATCATGGCTCCAAATATATCTCCTACCACAGCAGCTGCGGTCTCTCTTTTCTGGATACGATGGGATCCAGATGTCTTTTGAATCATCGATAGGTCATCCAGTTGATAAACCTTTGGGAACACTATACCCAAATAACATCTCCCCCAGCATCCCTTTGGAAGACGATAATAGGCATTATACCCACAAATGTAATATACACCTGGAATGACAGGGTCAAGTCCGTTCATCATGAATGTCCATTTGGCCTTAAAGACAAACGTATGTTTACACTCACTCGCTCCTACAAAAATGTTATCATAATAAGATTCACCTCGATATATAAAAAATTTCCCTACATGCCAAGCATCTAAAGCTATTCTCCCTTGTGTCTTTATTGCGGCAAAATCATAATTATCTACTGAAGTCCTCTTATGTAGCTCTTTTTCTAATTTCGCATTCATTTGTGCCCTTCTATCATCTGTGCGATCTAAAAAGCTTATCTCTACTGCAGAGAGCGAGCAGGTAAGATTTTCCCTATGAGCGTGAGCCGTTTCAAAAGGTTGCATTGGCTCGAAAAATTCCCTCATTATCTTAGCATCCCAATCTTTAGCAATCTGGCTTAGCTGCGCTATTATAGGAACATAAGCAAAGGTAACATCATAATTTGAGTAAAAATACTGTATGTTAGTTTGACCATAAAATCTAGACATTACTATACTACATGTAATCCCGTATGTAAGAGGCATGTGGTGATAAGTCACCCCTTCCTTTACTGAGGTCGGTATTTGTGTACACACATAACAATCCTTCGCATCCATAGTCTCAACATATTCTGTTAGCAAGCGATAGAAAACATTATATGAAAGTTCTTTCTTATCATGCAAAAGTCTCTCATCTATTTCTAGTCTTTTCAATGCAGTTAGTTCAGTGACAGTGACAGGAGCAAAAGTAGAAGCAGCAATTCTCTCATTCTCACCCTTTCCATGCATTCCAAGCACAATTGCCATTATTATTAGTACACATGCGATTACCAAGCCTATACACACATATTTACAATATTTCTTTCTACTGTTTTGCGTCATGATCTGTATAGAATCAGAGAGCTGGAAGCACCTGTAAAAGAAACTACTTAGCAATTCAGTTACAAAGCTGAGCGAGCGCAATGTTCACACCGTCTTCTTCAAAAAAGGCCAGTCACTGATTGGTTAGCAGCTTTTGTCTCAATTCGGCAATAACTCAGTCTTTTCTGCAATAACTCCTTTTTTTTTTTTTTTTTTTCAGTTGGCAATCAGGTTTTCAAAAGTCTTATCAGGTTAGCAAATGTCTCATCCGGTTTAGCAATGTCTCAGCTGGTTTTATCACTTTAGATTGTAGCAGGCAATGTCATTTATCACCCTTTCAATCAACACTGTCCATGAAACTTTTCTTTTCTATTGGTATCTCTTCCTCTTCTTCGTTCTCGATGCTTAGAGATACAAACTCGTCAGTCCAATCGTCATTGACTGCATATGCCCATTCAGGACCGGAATATCTCCTGTTTGGTATCCTTTTCCTTTTCAATTTTGCTTCTCTTTTCGATTCTGCTTCGCTGGTACTTTCCTCTTTTGTCAAGTCTTTTTCTTCACTTGAGGATTGTTCCACAACAGTCACTTCCTTTCTTTTCTCTTTCACTTTTGGCCTTTCTCTGTCGTTCAAACCTTCTCCAGTCCTTTGTTTTACTGGTGATATACTTAGTCTCCTCTTTGCACCATGTCCATTTGTCGGACCTGCGACCTTTTCTGTAGAAGTTTGAACTGTTTCGTTCTGTTCTGCCTTGTCCCCTCTTTCTGGGGAATCAATCACGTTCTCCTTTTCTTTTTCGGGATCGTCTGCTTCTGGGAAAGCCCTCCCCTGATCAGGCTCTCCTGCTTTTTCACCTTTTTCGAGCCCTTCGTCACCGTTACTTTCGTCAGGCTCTTTATCACTTTCAGCTGCTTCAGGTTCTTTTTCACCCTCAGCTGCTTCAGGCTCTTTGCTACCCTCAGCTGCTTCAGGCCCTTTGTCACCTTCAGCTTCTTCGTCGCTGTCTGAACTTTCTCCTTGGTCTTCCCCAAGCGAGTCGGACTCTTCGCCCTCCAATAATATCTCTCTCTCTCCTGCTTCTGCCTGTTTGCTTTCAGTTCGGTTTTGTTCTGTCTCAGCACTCAGCACTGTTTTATCAGGCACTGGCAGTTTCAGCGCTTCAACTTCCTCATCTGTGGGACACAACACCTTCTTTGTGTGACTGGCGTGGATCCAGTTGGGAATCCCCGCACACTTCACCGCGGTAGTTGTCGTCAGGATCACTTGGAAAGGGCCTTTCCAACGGGGTTCCAGACACGACTTCCTCACGTGCTTCTTTACCACGACCCAGTCACCTGCTTTCAGTGCGTGTCCTGGACCTTGGATCGGTGGCAAGGTGGTTGCTTCCACCTGGTGAGAGAAAGAGCGAACTACGTCAGCCAGACCCTTGCAGTAGTCTAACACCATATCATCTGTAATATTCAAAAGCGCGTTTGCGGGAACTGCAGGAAGTCTCATAGCCCTGCCCATGAGAATTTCGTGCGGAGACAATCCAGTCTTTCTATCAGGGGTGTTTCTCATTGACATTAGCACTAAGGGCAATGCGTCAGGCCATTTCAAATTTGTCGATGCACATATTTTCGCCATTCTTGATTTCAGTGTACCATTCATTTGCTCCACCAGTCCTGATGCTTCAGGGCGATAGCTACAATGCAGCTTTTGCTCAATGTTCAGCGCTTCGCAGAGTAACTTTATCACCTCGTTATTGAAGTGACTTCCCCTATCTGATTCTAAAGAGATCGGGAATCCGAAACGTGGTATCAACTCCCTCAACAATAGCTTCGCAACTGTAAGGCTGTCATTTCTACGTGTGGGGTATGCCTCAATCCAGTGACTAAAAATGCACACAATCACCAACACATATTTCAAACCTCCATGCACGGGCATCTCAATGAAGTCCATTTGCATTCGACTAAAAGGCCCGCTTGCCCTACCAATGTGACTCGCGTTCACAACCGTTCCCTTTCCTGGGTTCATCTGCTGGCAAGTGACACATCGATGGCAAACTGCTTCTGCAGCTTGACGAAATCTGGGGTTAAACCAATCAGTTTTGAACAATCTTATCAAGGCATCTCTCCCTAGGTGAGCTTGCCCATGATAGAACCGCGCAAGCTGTGATAAGAGACTGTTTGGCAAAACAAATTTTCCCTCATGTGAAACCCATAACTCGTCTGGTCTCTTTATACATTGTGATTTAATCCAGGAATCTCTTTCATCCTCCCTGACATTATTCCGTAGTGCTTTTAGTTCATCTATTGTATCTACGACCTTCAAGGCAAATGCTTCAGCTGGTTCGAGTTCTGGCTCACTTATTGAATTCCATTCATCTCTGAGTAATATACAATTCAAGGCACAAAATCTTGCGACTTGATCCGCATATGCATTTCCCAGAGAAACATAGTCCTGTCCTTTCGTATGAGCACTACACTTTACCACTGCAACTTCGGCTGGCACTTGAATGGCGTGTAACAATTCCCTTATTCTCTCCCCGTTTTTCACTGGGGATCCTGAAGAAGTCAGGAAACCTCTCTGTGACCATAGTTGTCCAAAGTCATGCACAATCCCAAACCCGTACTGACTATCAGTGTAAATGGTAACTTTCATCAATGCAGACAATTGACATGCTCTTGTAAGGGCTACAAGTTCTGCTACTTGTGCAGAATAGACTCCTTGAAGCCATCCCGCTTCCAAGACCCCTGTTACAGTGCATACAGCATATCCTGCTTTCAAAATTCCCATCCCATCTCTTAGACATGAACCATCAACAAAAAGAATTTGGTCATTTTCATCAAGCTTAGTATCCTTGATGTCCGGTCGAGGTTTTGTGCAAAATTCAGTCACCTGAAGGCAGTCATGCTCGACGTCTTCAGCATTCTCAATTTCAGCATTTTCTCCAGGGAGCAAGGTTGCTGGGTTCAACGTAGTGCACCTTTTCAGCTGCACATTCGGTGAGCCCAGAATTATCGTTTCATACCTTGTGAGTCTTGCTCCGGTCATGTGTTGCGTTCGGGAGCGGGTCAAAAGTATCTCAACTGAGTGAGGGACCATGACTGTTACTGGGTGTCCCATCACTATTCCTTCACTCTGAGTGAGGCTGATACCAACTGCTGCTACGGCGCGCAAACACCCTGGGAGTGCTGCTGCGACCGGATCCAAAGTAGCTGAAAAATACGCTACTGGTCGGTTTACGCCACCATGGGCTTGAGTCAAGACAGACAGAGAACATGCATCACTTTCATGACAAAACAATGTGAAAGGCTTTGTGTAGTCAGGCATACCTAAAGCTGGAGCCCTACACATGCATTCTTTCAATTCAACAAAAGCATCCATCTCATCTCCTTTCAGTTCAATTTGATCCAAGGCATCCTTCTGGGTCAGTTTCAGTAAAGGCTTTGCTAGAGTGGAGAAGTTGGGAATCCACTGGCGACAATAGCCCACCATTCCCAAAAACTTCCTCACCTCCCTCCTTGTCTTTGGTGGACTCATTTGAAGTACACTTGTTATTCTTTCCTTCATTATTTTCCTTGACCCTTTCTCTATCTGGTGACCCAAGTATTTCACTTTCTTCTGACAGAACTGCAATTTGGAAGGAGACACCTTATGTCCATTCCTTCCCAAATGGTTCAACAGAGCAATGGTATCGGCTGTGCAGCCACTTTCTGTCTTTGATGCAACCAGTAAGTCATCAATGTACTGTACTAGGGTTGACTCGAATGGCAATTCTAATGCTTCCAAATCTTTCTTTAGAATCTGATTGAAGATTGACGGTGACTCAGAAAACCCTTGAGGAATTCGGCACCAACTGTACACTCTGTCTAAGAATTTGAAACAAAAGAGAAATTGGCTGTCCTCATGAAGAGGCACCGAGAAGAACGCTTGTGACAAATCAATGACTGAGAACCATTCGGCATCGCAAGGGACTTGAAACATTATCACAGCTGGATTTGGTACGACAGGGCAACACTTGACTATGATGTCATTTATTTTCCTCAAGTCCTGCACGAGTCGGACCTTTCCACTTGGCTTTATTAGTCCCATTATTGGTGAATTACATGGACTGCTTAACACTTCTTTCAGTACTCCCTGTTTTACAAATTCGTCAATGAGTTGGGCAACTTTCATGAGGGTGTCTTGTGCCATGTGGTATTGTGGGGTCTGGGGAAAGATTGCATTGGGCTTTACAGTCACTTTCACTGGTTCCACTCCTTTCATCAATCCCACCTCTTTCCCTGTCATGTCCCACACTTCCTTTCCGACTGTCTCCCGTAATTCGGCTGGAATATCTTCTTCAGTTATCATCGGGAAAAGGCAAATCAGAGGATACTCTTCATCGACAGTTTCCATCTCATCCCCCTCTACACTGTCCTCTTCTTCCCCATCACTGCTCGTCTGTATTTTTATTCCTTCGTTCGAACACATTATCGAACAACCCAATTTGCACAACAAGTCCCTCCCTAACAGTGCTATCGGGCTTGAGTCACATACCACAAACTGATGTACCCCTTGATAGTTACCGATACTGACTGGTACCGGATCTGTAATTGGGTTTGTCAGGTGCCTGTTTGCTACTCCCACCACTTGAACTGTCCTCCCTGAGAGTGGCAAATTTGGTACTTCACTGCTCTTAACAGTTGAACGTGTTGCTCCCGTGTCAACCAAGAACGAGACACGATGACCCATTACTCTTCCCTCCACGTACGGACCCCTTTGATCAACTTCCAAGGATGCTGCAAGCACACAATCTCCTTCTTCTTCTGAGCTTTCACTCTCCCATACATTGTTTATTCCACTCTCACTGTGTAGTGGGAATTGTTGTACGGTGCCATTTGTACTCATTACCTGACCCGAGACCTGTGGAGGAACCATCACTTGCTGCTGACTCATTGGTGCCAAGGGTATTTGCATTTGCTGATTAGGTACCATGGGTAACTGCTGTTGCATTGGCTGCATTTGCGTCATCTGCATACGAGGCATCTGCATCTGCTGCGGCTGCATAGGTTGTAATCCCTGCAACTGATTTACGGTCTGAAAATTTGGGCTTGGACCTCTCATTTTCGGTCCCCTCATTGTCTGAAATGCATTGACATCATTGTTTTGCTGACCAACACCTGCACCTGCACCTGCACCTTCCTGCACCACCATCGGGCACTCGCGTTTCCAATGACCGACAATTCCGCACACGTGACACGGCATCACCTTCTTCATTGCCTGCACACCAGTCACAACAGTGTTCAAATCCGGACCATTATTCACAAAACCTCCTCTGCCTCTGCCTCTGGCCTGTGGCTGAAACGCCATGTTTCCCTGCAACTGCGGTTGCGGTACCTGCTGTTGGAACCCTTGCATCCCTTGCAAACCTTGTAAACCTGTCTGAGCTGCTTTAAGCTGCATCATCATCACCTTTTTCTGTTTCACTTCAATTTCGTCACTACAATATTTCGCATAATTCAACACCTCATCAATCGGTTTCGATTGCCAGCAAATCAAATGCGACTTTATCATCTGACTTATCTCTGGTCTCAGCCCTTCCACAAATCTGAACACAAAATGAAGCATGTCCTTCGCCTCGATTGTTTCCGTGCCACTGTAGTTCTTAAACGCCTTCAACAACCTCTCATAGTAACTATGGATCGACTCTTTAACCTCTTGGGCCGTTCGATCGATCTTCTGCCAATCCACATTTTTCGCGGCAACCTTCGTCTTCAAATGCTCAATCACCTTGTAGTACAAGCTCATCACCATAGGTGATGGTGCACCCGTCTCCCTGTCTCTTTCTGGTTCACTTGTCGGCCAACCTACAGCTCTTTTGCAATCCTCCCACAAATCTGCTGGAACCACAATCTCAAAGAGAGTGTTCAGATCTTCCCAGAGACATTTTGCAAGCTTCACAAACCTATCAGTCTGTTGATACCATTCAATCGGCTTCTCTCTCAGTTTGGGAAAATCGTCCGTAAAAGACTGAATGTCTCTTCTGTGCCATGGTACATGTATTAACTTTCCCCCTGCTGTCTCCCTCATTGGCAACATTGTTACTGTATCACTACTCTGCGGTCTTTTCTCATTGTGCTCTGTAGCACTGTCCCTCCTCTTTTCCTTCCTCTTTACCCACCTACTTTCCCACTTGTCTAGACACCTCCACACTTGGGCACTCTGCAGCAATTCTCTAAGGTGTGCCTTCATGCCTGCTGACCTCATGTGTTCAAAATCTGAGGTTCCAAAATCCAACCTGTAGCTTCTGCTCAAGTGTTTCATCTTGTCTATGTCAACCCCGTTTCTGTCAGCTACTTCCTGCAAGCTTTTATGTACCTTGTTCACTTCCTTCGTAATCCTGGGACATAGATACCTCAGCTCTTCTTCCGTGTAGGACTCTAACCTATTCACACCCATAGTCCCTTCCACCAATTCTTGTGCTTCCATGTTCAACCTGACCCTATTCATATAGTCTTCTCCTTTCCCACTGGCTGAACTTTGTGTGGAATTTAGACTGTTGAACCACTGTGTCAGCTGTTGCGCATTCACCCCCATCAGTGTAGCGTTCACATCGACTGCCATTGATGGTTGCGGCAACTTTTCAGTATTCGATGTTAGGGGTATTATCAGTGGGGGACTCGACCTCACCAGTGTCGACTGAGCACATATGGGACTAAACTCCATCAAGGTCCCAGATCCATTTGGCTGAGCCACTATCGGAGTTATCCCTGGAGTGTTTTCTATGCACCTTCTTTCTGTCCCATTCTGTAGCATTGTTCCCTGACCGCTCATACCCTAATTAGACTGACTGTACAGAGGTACCGGCGGACCTACAATAATGGGTAGCGATATCGCATCTGGATTCTGTCCATTCCCCATGTTCTGAGGCATGTTCATGCCCACACCATGGGTCATCATTGCCGGCATGCCCATCTGGCTCCCTGTCATCTGAGTATGTGCGTTTCCCCCTTGTATCTGCTTTTGAGGCATCAAAAACTGGGTTGATTCGGCTTGTGACAATGTCTGGTTGTGACCATTCTGTACTCCCCTTACGGTTGGATCTAGAATCATTCCTGCACTGTTATCACTGTTGTAGTACCCTGGCATCTGCGTCTGATAATTTTCTGCTGGTTTCAACACGGGCACATCTGGATATATTCTCCTAACCTGCGGTATCTGCGGGGTGAACAGTAAACTCGGGTCCTTAGACCCCGATGATGCTCCTGAACTCTGAGTTTCACTGTTCTGTACCGTTGCCGGAGGGGCAGAACTGGTACTTGGACCTTGTCCATTCTCTGCATAGGGCGGTGGACGGTTGTTCAGCAATTGCGTGATTAACTCCTCATCCTCTAACTCCTCTTCCCTTCTCAACTTTTCCTCGTCCTCTCTATCCTTGGAACACCTCCTGTTTGTCTTACAGGTAGCTTTCTTACCTGTCTCCTCTTCTTCCTTAGTAATTGCGGGAAACAGTTTTATCCCCTGCAATACATCTGACCTCCACACCTTCTGTGCATTATCCCACCTAGCATCCGCTAGTGTCTTTTCTACCTTCCTCATCCTTGTTTCAAACTTATTTTTCTGTTGCTGTCTAGCCATTAATTCCCAAATCGCTAGAGCCTCAAACTGGGCTGGCCTTGGAGGCACCTTCATGTCATACATCGTGAATCTCAAATTCTCCAGAATCCTTATATTGAATGTCCCATGGATCGGGAATGCTACGCTCCCATGCTTCTCTGTCAACTTGTGCCATTGCTTTAGCCAAAGGCACGGAGCTACCCCCTTTTCCTCCATTACAATGTAAGCTGGTGTACCTTCAGGTGGCGTCTCTTCTCCTACGCTCGCTTTAATGTAAGACTCCCCCTTCATCGCACTCCTAAATGCTTTAAAGAATTTAATTTTCTCGTCTTTTATTTAACAAAGTTTGTAATCAATAGGTGACTTTAATTCCCGGAATACTCTTCGCCTGCCTTTCCCCTTCCAATCGAGCCCCACGGACTGCGTCCAATCCGTGCACGACCCTTCTCTTCAACCAACCTATCCCAGCGCGGCTCCTAGTGACGTCACACTCACACACACTGCGGCTGACAAAGCCTCGCGGCTAGTCCTCCTTCACTCAGCTCCTCTCGTAACAACTTCTTGCATGTATCGCGAGCTACCAAAAAATAAAACAGATCTGTCGGTTTACTACAGGAAGGGTAACACAATCGCTTCAGGACCTTAGGGACTTTTCACTAGCCTCGGCAGTTATTCCGTCTTTCTCGGTCCCCGCGTTCGCAAGCAAATCTGACCCGCAGACCTACTCTCAACTTATCAATGATCTATTCTAGTGCACTTAGAATCTTGTCAAAGCCCGAAGTCGAAGTTTCTTTCACTCCCTAACACACGTACCGACTCGTTGACCACGCCCGATCAACCTACTAAACCGCCCAGACCACAACATGGATCAACATACTCCGGAGTCTCTTGACCTCGCAGGGCCCGTCTCAACAACAACAACCACGTGGACCTTTTTATGCACAAAGCGCCACACGCACATGAAGTTCGACGACTTCCCTACTCTCACACTCGGAGCCGCACCTCCGCTATTTCTATGAAGTTCGACGACTTCTCTACTTCTACACTCGGAGTCGCACCTCCGCTATCCTTTAAAAAAAGAGAAAATTCCTCGCAACCTTTTCACACACCCTGCGGCAATAAGCTGTGCAAGCGCAAAATCCTAACTTCACTCATACCATCACTAGTACCGCCAACGCCGATTCCACACCTCCATTCTCTCCATTCGCAAGCTCCGAGATCCCGGGAAAGTCGCGGTGGACCTAGCCCATCATCATTCTGTCAATCAGTTTTATCCAAGAAAAATCTAATTCAACTTCTCGAGTGGGGTCTCAAAGGGCGTAATCGTTAATTCAACACCATGTACTTTAAGAGTAGAGGGTCCCAAAAGACGAAACCGTCCTCTGCTACCATCTACTGATAGAGCGGTCCGTAGTAATAATTTACCTGTGTTCGGACGCTCTTTAGGCCGATGAATCTTTTGACTAAGTGGGAACTCTCTGTACTCTTAATCAATCAATTCCATTAAAATCAATAAACAATAACGAACATAATCAATACCTTGATCGACATAACACTTAACAATTAATCCAGAATACATTTTCGGCGAACCCTGACCTTTCAGTCAGGAATAACCACACCAGTTTATTGCAAAGTTAGTAAATTTATTTCCCTATATTAACAAAGCTAGCACAATATAAATGTGTCTCAACACCAAATGATAAACGTAAATGAACATTAATAGCTGTCCATAGCGGCGAAACAAGTGCAATCTATTCAGCATTTGAATCACAAGGCATTCGATAATAGCGATGCAAATCACTAATACTATAATCTGTAATGAACTAATTGCATACATTTAGTCAGCATAACAAGGTCTCAAATTGCATCGTGCAACAAAAGGAATCCTCATCTAACCTCAAATTAGCATCGGCATGTGGGACTTCATGCAAAACAATTTAGCAACATTAATTTATAAAACTCCTAACTAGGGCTCTTATCAAAAATTAGCAGTTGGTTACCTAAAAGAAACACAATGCAATTGTACAATTTCCTTTCATATTTACCAATTACGATCAGCATACAAGGAAGTCTTCGTCTCACAGGTACCGTTTCTCGATCAGCATGGGTACCGTTTCGATCAGCATGGGACGGGGTAAAGGGGCAGGGGTGGACGGGACAATTGCCTCACGGCGGCAAGGTAAAACTACTACTTCATGCAAAGGGATCAAATCAAAGTTAAAGTCTCTAGGGCCAGAATCATTTAAAGTCTCTTTCTCTAGGTTAGAGAAAGCATCAAAGTCTCTCAAAATGGCGTCGCAGCAAAGTGGGCCATAATAGCTACGAAGTCTGCAAAATGGCGGGTATCGAGCTGGTAATGGCTACTTTCTTCTCGTGCACCTGGGTTTTATAGACAACAGTTCAAATCCAGTAGGGTCTTCCATTGGAGGGTTCATAGGTTAGCTTCAAATTGTCCAATCAAAAACGACAGTTCTCAAGCTTTTACTTAAGCATACATTATCCTTGGAGATGGGTACGCAAGTTGCAACATTGTATACCAATTAGCTCACTTTCAGAGCCTCCATTGTCCGCACCTGCAAATCGACCTTGGAGTAAAGAGAAATATGCCAGGCTGGCACGAAACCTTAAGATAAGCATGTGAACGGTTTCTGTGGAAAAGTACAGCTTCAAGCAAAAATACACGTTTATTAGCACAGTGGAAAAATACGGGCATCTAAACCGTGAGACCAGGCAACTAGGCCAAAGCCTCCGCTAAAGTCATGCTAAGCTAAAACATTTCAAACAAGCAAATCGTAGCACACGTTTATGATTATGTCGGATTAGTGCAATTCTAGTACACCACGTTATATAAAGCACGCGTATAAATGTTGGCAAACTACTCTGAGGGCACATTTTGTCCCCGTACAATCTTTATTAGTTCGGTTAAAGTCACACATGATTATTTCACACTACGTTTACGCTCTAATAAATGTAAAACCTTCATTTTCTGCTTCATCAATGGTGAATAGATTTCTGACCAGAAACAGCAATCTGCTTCTAACCAAGAAACGGATAAGCGAAGCCTAGCAAATTTAATCAGTTTTTTAGCCTACATTCTCCTTGCGGAAAGGAAGTAGGCTGATTTCAGCTCCTGCTTAAAAAGAGAAATTTTAAGGTGAACAAATGTGTGTCCACTGTGAATCTAAGGAAGGCTGTCACATGTAAAGGAGGGCTTCTTGAAGTAAAGTGTTAATCCAAGCTGTGGGTGAGAGAAACTGTGAAGTCCATGTGGAGGATATAGTTATATGAGACTGATGCCTGAAGAGGATGCCATTGAAGTAAATTATTAAACAAATTCCTTGGCATGTAGGTGAGCTGCTACCACACAGAGTACCCTTGGTAAGGAGGACAGGCAAAAAATGAAGGTTGCAAACTGCCACATTTGGTGTTTCTATTTGAATACTAAGAAGGGCTGGTGGTCTTTTGCAGTCTTTAATAGAAAAACAGGCATCTTTTAGGTTGAGTGTGACCAACCAGTTTCTGGGTAATCACCGCCCCGCAGAAGATAGATGTCCTCTTCTTGAAATGTTGATATGATAACTAGTGGTTTAGTGAGTTAAGACTGATGACTGCTCTGGAACCTTTTTCCTTTATGATTACTGGAAATAAGGAGATCATAAAAACACTCTCGTTGGGAGCAGGGACGACAACACCTTTGAATTATCTCTAAGACAACCTGATCTTCTTGAGCAGACTCTTCTGGAGGAAAAGAAATGGGAAGGAAAGCAGGAATAGACCAAAAACCCTGTGAAGAAACCAAGGGTCAGAGGTTATGAAGCGTAATTTTGAAAGAAATTGTGCTATGTAACCTCCGACAGGAGGCCAGCGAGAAGAACAAGAAATACTTATCTTGCTTAGCTTGTGCGGGAGGTGGGAGACGTGGGTGCTTGAATCAACAGCTGACGCCCTGGGTGGGACGACTTCCACGCAGATAGAAGGTTGGCATGTGAGGGCTAAAGGAGAATTCAGAGCATCAGTTGAAAGAATGATGGATGGAGATCAGAGTGGACGCAGCGTCTTGCTCAAGAGCATCCAAAAGACAGGTAAGAGGGCGGTGATATGTAGAATGTGGTCCTGGCAATGCCTAAGAGTGTAATAAACGCCGTGGTGAGGATTCTAGCTGTAGAAAGGATAAAAAACAGGGGTCAATCTCAGTAGTGGAAAAGACTTTGGTCAAATGGAAGTACAAAGCATTCAGAATGGGGGTATCTCTAGCTGTTTTTTTCTAACAGAAAAGCAAACCAATGGCAGATAAAATCTGCCATGAGGGAAGAAGGGACCAAACCACAGAAGTTGAGGGGTCTTAGTTTAGTGGGGTCAAACACGGGTTTTAGTAGGTAAAGGAGGATTTAGATGAAGTGAAGTGGGAAGTTAGAGGGCTGGGATTTCACATTTCATGGGCATCTAGGCGAAAAGCATTAAGATCTTTGTGATTATTGCTGTTGAAAACAGTAAGAGAATTCAGCCTCGTCATTATCAACATCCTCAGTATCCTCCTGATTAGCACCTCGGGGGGGGGGGGGCGAGCCGCGGCATCTTCTGTGATGAAATTCCATCGTTTTTTCTAGAAAAGGGGAACCAGAATCGATGCACTTTTACCTCAAGGAAGACTTCGTGTAAATGCTAATGCTCGAATGGGACTTAATGGTGCTTTCAATAGGTGGCCTCCGAGAGGGAACGTGTGGTGGAGCGTGGGAGGGCAGCAGAGGAAGAAGAGCTCCAGGTGAACGACAATTGTCAAAGCTCTAATCAAAGGAGGATTGGATGAGGGCATTGTAATCATTAATCACCTGCTGACGTTGGGATCGGGATTCAAGGAAAGAAGGGAATAGTGAATATTCGAGGTGTTCTCTGAGGCAGAGATAATGTAGATGGCTAGGTAGAACATGCAAGCAGTGGCTCAGGGTGGGTTGGCTGAAGAGGGTGTACTGACTGCTCAAACTTCTTTTTTATGTGCAGGCAGCCAAAACATATTTACAGTGTATGCTTTAAATTCTCTTTCTTGTCTCCCTCTCTTTTTTTTTTAGATATTCAACCGAGTAGGTCCTGTAAAATTAATCAGCATAAGCTTTGATGGATGCCATTGAGGATGACTCTTAGGTCTTAGTGGATTGTTTCTAATTTCTCCGCTTATGTTTTTTCGTGTAAGGTGTCAGCACTCAGCAGCAGTGTAACAATGGTCTTACATTAGTTAACAAGCAGGATGGCCGTGCCCTTGCTAAGAGAAGAGCCGAGGTAAGCACAACAAAGTAACATCAGGTGGGTGCAGAGGGAGTGTGCCGTCGGAGCGACTTGTTAAACAAAATGGCTGCCACGGTACACTCCATTACAGATGCATACAGCAAGCTGGCAGGCTGAAAGGCTGCAGTTACAGAAAGACAAATGAAGCACTGGAGGCAACTGAGGGGTATCGGCTCGGAGAGAGGGGAGGCAGGGAATAGCGAGAGTAATTGGATAAGGCCAAGTGAGCTGCCAAGTAAGAGGTAGATTAGGTGCAGTCGAATAAGGCCAAGTACATGGCCGAGTAATAAAAAATGCAGGAACCAAAGGCACGCTTCATAGAAACTGTAGTCGGAAAGGGAAATAAAAGTATTAGCATTCAAACACGAATAAGGTGTCATTAAATATTGGAAAAGTTGATATTTTAGGAATAGGTGAAAAAGCAGGCGAGCCTGTGTAAAGAAGATCTCAGCCAATGGCTCAAATAAGAGACATAAATGTAAACAGATAATAAGGGCAGAGACCAAGTTAGGTAGTAAGAAGAATGCGAATGCAAGGGCATTTCTGTTGCCAAGAGCAACAATTAGAGAGGCGGCTTGCTGATGTAGCTACTGTTTTATACCAGTGATGATAGCTTAACGCATCTAGGGCCATATGTACGAACACATTTTCCCATTGACACAGAATGGGAAAAACCCTTTGCTACATCTGGCCCTTAGGGGGTCATTCTGACCCCCGCCGGCGGCGGAAGCCGCCTGCCTGGCGGGAACCGCCAGAAGACCGTACCGCGGTCAAAAGACCGCGGCGGTCATTCTGACTTTCCCGCTGGGCTGGCGGGCGACCGCCAAAAGGCTGCCCGCCCGCCCAGCGGGAAAGCACCAGCAACGAGGAAGCCGGCTCCGAATGGAGCCGGCGGAGTTGCTGGTGTGCGACGGGTGCAGTTGCACCCGTCACGATTTTCAGTGTCTGCTAGGCAGACACTGAAAATCAATGTGGGGCCCTGTTAGGGGGCCCCACGACACCCGTTCCCGCCAGCCTGGTTCTGGCGGTGAAAACTGCCAGAACCAGGCTGGCGGGAAGGGGGTCGGAATCCCCATGGCGGCGCCGCGGTGGAGGATTCACAGGGGCTGGGGAAAACCATCGGGAAACCACCGGTTTCCCTTTTCTGACCGCGGCTTTACCGCCACAGTCAGAATTGCCCTTGATGCACCGCCAGCCTGTTGGCGGTGCATCCTCCAACCCCAGGTCAGAATGACCCCCTTAATCTCTTAACATCTCTTTATTGCTGATGAATTGTACATTTGCGTATTGTACCGCCATGAGGCTGTGCTACTCCTCAATGACAAGACAGCTAACTTTCGATTCATGTTGAGCTTACCGAGGCATCTGATCAGGACTAACATCAACGGATGAGGAAAAAAAGAATGGGTAGACAACTCAGTGGCTTGCATTATTTTTCACTTGTATTGGCAAAGGTTCTGAGACTTGAGACCCAACAGCGACTTAAGGGGAAACCGTTGGGGATGCCCAGACTGATCCAATCAAAATTGTGAAGCAGGCACTGGACTTTTTGAAGGGAGTGTACAGAATTTTAAAAAGCCAGTGGAAAACGTTGTTGTGTGGGCCTCTTGCAACAAGCCTACGTCTTCGACATGTGTGGGTTTGATGGCAGTCACCTACTTTTTCAAATTAGAAAGTTATGAAGACCATTTGGGAGTCACAATGTGAGAGCTGCAATAAAAGATTTGGGTTCAGGTAAGGTAGGGTGAACAGGCGTCCCAGATCTGCCTAATGCGTTCTATTTTTCAAATGAAATTAGTTCATAACAATTAGTTTGCCTCAAGTGTCTGAGGGCATCCTTTTCATACATTATTGTATCCCTAATGACTACATCCCACCCCTACCCCTTATCCGAGGGTTTGATTACTGTGGAATTTTCTGATTTCAATGATTTTCATTCCTCCCTTTGTGGTCCAGACAGATTACTTTGCCATCCCGAAGTTTTATCGCGAAATGACATGAATTCTCTTGTCATAATTTCATGAAACACATCAATGTTATCATGTGGTGTCATAGGAATTATTTTAGATTTAGGTTTAAAACTAGTTCTGCTAGGTTTATTCACATCCAGCCCCAAATTCAGCGAAATTTCTTTGAGTACTACATTTGAGTTTAAAGTTGGGTTCCCCTTTTGTAACAACGTCTCAGGTGCCTGCAAGCAATCTACACCCCCAACATTAATATCATTATCCCAGATGCCGAGGCTTGGGGTCTCTGGTTTATTGGGGGCCACTTTGTGAATTTCAGTAGTTTCAAATTCCTTATGAACAAAAACAAATCAATGCATGCGTGTGCATAACCAAACTGTACAATAGGGGAGAAGGTCAATCCTCGATCCAGAGGGGATGTCTCCGCATCAGTCAATATATGTCAGGAGAGATTGATTGCTGTTCATGCATTATCATCATTCATTAGTACCTCCTGGTGCAATGTCCTTTCTTCCTATGAAGCGATGTGTCCCAATCCCTCCTCCCTCCCCTCCTTGCGCACTTCCTCTGTTTGCACCTTTTCCTTTTCTTTTTCCTATCCCTCTTAATGGAGATCTGACATTTTTTAGCTTCTCCTCCTCGCAGAAGCCTGGAAACGAGTCGTGTCTTGCAGGTCATCATCTGCGAAGATGAACTGCACATCAACGACGGATCGGTGCAAGGTTACGGCTGACGTCGTTGTTCAAGCTACGCGCCTAGCTTTGGGGGCTGCCATTTCGGATTAATTAATCTAAATGTGCACTTCATTTTCTTCAGGTATATCAAGCAGAGAGGTTCCATGTAGGGGGAAACTATTCAAAGTACATCAATAATAAATTACTTTAAAAAGGCAACATGAATTATGACATTGCAAATAATCACAATTAAACGATTTTAAATGTGCATGTGTGGATCTATTTACTGATTCAAATAAACACTACTCAATGCTCTGGTGATCACACAATGAGTTAAAGCTTTTTTTTTTTTTAAGTGCAGTGTATATAATACAATTGACAATGGAACTGCGATGCATTTGGGTCACAAGAAACACTGACATATCAGTTCCTTGACAGTTTGTTCCAATTGTCATTATCGTCAGTGGCATTTGAACCTGAGTGAGTTAAAGGGTCATCATTAGGACAGAATGTTTCATGAAGCAAAAACCCGTTTGGATGAGGTGAGCTGGCATTCTGTTAAGTGATTATTACTGTCCAACAAGCCTTGGAATGATTCCATGCCAAGGAATAGTGAAACTAACACATAGGCCCTCATTAAAACGCTGGCGGTCGGTGATAAAGTGGCAGTAATACTGCCAACAGGCTGGCGGTAAATACCGCCAAATTATGACCATGGCGGAAAGAGCTCAGACAGACAGCCACTTTACCACACCGACTGCCAGGGCAGAATCAACAGGCACCATGGCGGTAGCTGCCAACAGCCAGGCGGAAGCCAGTGTTCCACCCACTGTATTATGACAGGCCAATCTGCCACCTTTTACGGGGCGGTACCAACGACATTAAAAGCTTGTCGGAAACACTGCACAGAAAGGAAACGACTCACCTGTGGAGACTCAGGGACGAACCACGCCACTATGGACCCTGAAATGCCTATATTCCCAATGCTGTTCTACATCCTGCTCCACCACGAACACCAAAGAAGGCGAAGACGACCACAGTGAGTACAGCCGCCAAGCTTGTCGGAAACACTGCACAGAAAGGAAACGACTCACCTGTGGAGACTCAGGGAAGAACCACGCCACTATGGAGCCTGAAATGCATATATTCCCAATGCTGTTCTACATCCTGCTCCACCACGAACACCAAAGAAGGCGAAGACGACCACGGTGAGTACAGCCGCCAAGCACACAGGGGAGGGGGGAGGAAAAAGCGAGTGACACACACACGCAACATGCAACACCCCCACCCCAGATCCATACACACAAGCAGATGCAGCAATAAAACATATACACCCCGTACCCCTCTGGAAAAAAGCAAGGACAACACCAATAGATAAAAGTGAGTGTAATCAGATAAATAAAGTAGTAATACGTGCATCTAATCTAAAAGTATATACATATTTATAAATCAAGGGACACTGACCAGTCCTCAATGTTCCTGGGCCGAAGGGCCACATCACAAAGTCCAAGGTCCCACTTGACTCCTGCAACAACACAGAGAGAACACTGCAGGGGCATCAGTTCAAAAATAGGCAGGCACCTCAGGGGGACAGGGAACAGGGGGGCACCTCAGCCGGCAGATGGAACAACACCACTGGTCCTGGAGGGAGCAACATGCCCAGTGCTTGGTCCTAGGGAGTGCAAGGCCACAGTCTCTCAAGTGGGTGACTTGCCCACTGGATCTGGAGGGGGCAACATGCCCTGTGCTTGGTCCTGAGGAGTGCAAGGCCACAGTCTCTCAAGTGGGTGACTTGCCCACTGGTTCTGGAGGGGGCATCGTGCCCTGTGCTCTTCATCCTGGGGAGGATGGAGTGAGTGGATGGCTTCTCCACTGATTCTAGAGGGGGCATCATGCCCTGTGCCCTTCATCCTGGGGAGGATGGGGTGAGTGGATGGCTTCTCAACTGGTTCTGGAGTGGGCATCGTGCCCTGTGATCTTCATCCTGGGTGGATGGGGTGAGGTGATGGCTTCCCCACTGGTTCTGGAGGGGGCATCATGCCCTGTGATCTTCATCCTAAGGAGGATGGGGTGATTGGGCGGCTTCCCCACTGGTTCTGGAGTGGGCATCGTGCCCTATGATGCAGGTCTTGAGGAGTGCAAGGTCACAGTCTCTCAGGTGGGTGTCAATCCCACAGGGTTTGCATGGGCAGCCCGCACATCAGCCACTGGATGCAGGACTACACACTGTCTGCCGGCGGTGACAGCTGCTCAGTGGTGGTGATGCTGATGTTGCCGTTGGTGGTGGGGGGAAGCTCCTGCCCATCCTCTGCAGCCTCAGATGGCAGCCCACTGGTGGTGGTGGTCGTGCTGGTGGTTGTGCTGGTGCTGCTGCTGGATTTGGTGGTTGTGGGGGGGAGGCTCCTGCCCATCCCCTGCAGCCTCGGACGGCTGCCCATTGGTGCTGGTGGTTGTGCTGGTGCTGCTGCTGCTGGTGGTTGTGAGGGGAGGCTCCTGTCCATCCCCTGCAGCCTCGGACAGCTGCCCACTGCTGGTGGTGGTTCTGGTGGTGGTGGTTGTGGGGGGAAGCTCCTGCCCATCCCCTGCAGCCTCGGACGGCTGCCCACTGCTGGTGGTGGCGGTGCTGCTGCTGGTGGTGGTGGTTGTGAGGGGAAGCTCCTGCCCATCCCCTGTAGCCTCAGATGGCTGCACCACCCTGGTTGGTGGGCAGGGTTCTCCCAGCACCAGGCCCCTTGTCCTTTCTGCTTGCGGGTGCATGCCACATGCCCTTCCTGGCAGTAGCTGGGGATGGCTCCTTGCCCCTCTTGGCAGCAGCTGGGGATGGCTCATTGCTCCTCATGGCAGCAGCTGGGGTGGTACCTTGACCTTCCTGGCAGCACTTGTGGCAGGCACTCTATCCGTGTGGCTGCCTGGTGCCCGGGATCCCTTCCCACCACGAGTGGGTGTGGACACTACTGGGCCCGTGGACTGGGTGGCTGAGGTTCTTGCCTGGATTTTACACACCCTGGCAAGACGTCAAGGACGGGGGGAGGGGGAGGGAAGAGGTCAATGGTGGAGAGGAAAAGCTTCTTAGGGACATTGGGGCAGGAAGAGGGAGAAGGTCTGGGAGTGGAGGAAGAGGGAGTGGTTGTAGGAGGTGTCTGTCTGCTGTGTTTGGGTGCAGGTGCATGGGCTGGATGCTGTTGAGAGGTGGATGGCTGTTGGTTGTCTGAGTGCTTGCATTTGTGTGCTTTGGGAGGAGGGGGCCCAGACACAGTAGGAGAGGACACAGGGGACGTGGACATGGCTGTTGGGGTGGTGACTGCCAGTGAGGTGTGTGTTCTGATAGGTGTGCTGGTGATGGCGGTAGTGGATGAGGATGTAGTGCATGCAGGTGTGAGTGAAGACCCAACTGGGAGGGAGGTGGAGGACGAGGAAGAGGGGGCCACAGTGGAGGCAGTGGATGTTGGTGTGTCTGCATCTGGATGGTGTTTGTGTGAGTGCCTGTGGGATGATGTGTGGTGCCTGTGTTTGCCTGTGCCACTCTTGAGTGTTGTCTTGTGTGCATGCTCATCTGTCTGTGTGCTTGGGTTAGGTTGGGGTTGAGGGGAATGGGACTGGGTAGAGGAAGTTGGAGAGGGGAGGGTGGAAACAGGGACAGTGGCTGCTATCAGAGAGGAGGCAAGAGCCTGGATTGATCTCTGTTGGACCACCAAGCCAGTGTGAATGCCCTCCAGAAATGCATTGGACTGTTGCATTTGGGCTGCCAGCCCCTGAATGGCATTCACAATGGTTGACTACCCAACAGAGATGGATCGCAGGAGATCAATAGCCTCCTCACTCAGGGCAGCAGGGCTAACTGGGGCAGTGCCTGAGGTGCCTGGGTGAGTGGGCACGGGCTACTCGCTGAGGGGCTGCTGGGAGGGCAGTGCTGGTACGGGGGTGTCGGCTGTAGCTGGGGTGGTCACAGAGGTGTCCGCCACCACCAGGGAGCTTCCATCGGAGGAGGTATCTGTGTCCGAACTATACCCTCAAGTCTCTGCCGTGGTGCTCCCCTCGCCCTCCATCCCACTGGTGCCCTCACCGTTGGAGGACTCTGCCTCCTGAGTCCTGTCCATCGCCGGTGCCTCTGCTCCTCCGCCAGATGATGCTAATGCACATAAGGACAGGATGACAAAACAAGAAAGGGGGGGAGAGAGACAAAGGATACACTTGGTCAATGGCTGCACCAACACTACCGTTGGTGTAAACAGCACCCTCACACACAGGGAACAGCCCTATGCACTATGCATGGCACTACCAGTAACAATGTGAGTCACTAGGGCATGGGGAGGGACACATACCGCACACTACAGTATACCTGGGACCCACACACACCCCTGCCAGGAAATGAATGCTTACCAGCTAGGTTGGAGAAATATCACATCAGAACCCTGCCCAACATGGGACCTACACTGCAATGTCAGCCCTGGCCTAGGGGCACCCACAGGCACACTTCCCCCACCAGGTGGAAGTAGTAATGATGAGCACTGTACTCACCCCCTTGTTGCTGCTGTGATGCCCCCAAGCACCCATCCAGCTCCGGATAGGACGCCGCCAGTATGCAGGCCATCGGGGGGGCAGGGACCGACGGGCACCCCTTCCTCGTTGGAAGGCCATCCCCAGCTGGGCCTCCACCATCTTCCGTGCCCAGCGTCACAGGTCCTCCCACCATTTCTGACAGTGGGTGCTCCACCTGCCGTAGAACCCCAGGGTCCGCACGTCCTTGGCGATGGCACGCCATACACCCTTCTTTTGATGGGCGCTGACCTGCAGAGGAAATATACACAGGGAAAGGTATTAGTTAGACCGTCCTGCTTGTTGCACTCATGGCCCACCGTACATGCTGCATGCTGCCCATGGCCCATCCACCACCCCCCCTACACAAGGCCTTCACACACAGCACTCCATGCATTCATGCCCCATGCATTGTGCTCACAGTGTACTCACCTGTTGGTCTGGAGGCCTATACAGCAGTCCGCACTGGGGTAGGACCCCATCCACTAGTCTCTCCAACTCTGCAGAGGTGAAAGCAGGGGGCCTTTCCCCAGTCACACGGGCCATGGTAGGTTCCAGACACAGGTCACAGCAGCACATGCAGTGTAGGTCTTCTCCTGTTGAAGGTCAGGTAGCAAGTGAGTGAACAGATAGAAAATGGCAGGACATCCGCGGACTGCATACTGTCACTGCCGGCATACATCACCATAGGCCACTGTACCCCATAAGGTCAATAATAACCAATAAGAGGTTGCACAGCAGTTCCTGACCGCCTCCCGCAACGGTGCACAACGTCAGCGGAATTACCTCACTTCCACCTGTCCCTCCATACAGGACAGACGGACGCAATTTCAAGGGGGGGGCTAGACCATGGCTCCTAGCTGAATCACAGATTACAATTGTACACTCAAGACATATGCCACCAATACATTAATAAATCACATCATGCATTGAACTGTAGTGGCTACAATGTACAGATTATGACCGGATCCTCACTATTTTGCCCCATAGATTACAACCGCTGCGGATGAATAGGCGTTGGAGACATCCCCCCATGTACAGACACCTGGTGGACTTTGCAACAATGGAGGAGAGGCACATTATCCTCACCTACAGACTTGACAGGGCCACAATCACGGAGCTGTGTGCCCAACTGGAGCCTGACCTGACATCTGCTATCCGTCACCCCACTGGGATCCCCACTCTTGTGCAAGTGCTATCTGTGCTCCATTTCTTGGCAACTGGTTTTTCCAAGTGACAGTAGGCTTGGCAGCAGGAATGTCACAGCCAATGTTCTCAAGAGAGCTGATCAGAGTGTTGTCTGCCCTGATTAAACACATGTGCAGCTACATTGTTTTCCCCCAGGTGGAGGATTTGGCCACAGTGAAGGTCGACTTCTATGCAATAGGACATATCCCCAACATCTCTGGGGCGACTGATGGAACACTTATTGCATTTGTCCCCTCCCCGCCAGAATGAACAGATCTTCAGAAATCCTAAACGTTTTCACTCAATGAATGTGCAGATGGTGTGTTTGGCGGACCAGTACATCTCCAATGTCAATGCTAAGTATCCAAGATCGGTGCATGATGCTTTTATCCTGAGGAATATCAGCATCCCAAATGTGATGGGCCAACTACAGAGGCACAGGGTGTGGCTAATAGGTGAGCCCTGGTTCCCACCCAGTGGATGTTGGTGTATGGGTATGGTGTGGGCCATATGGCATAGTGTGTGGCTAACAGTTGCCCCTCAATATTTGCAGGTGAATCTGGTTACCCCAACCTCTCTACTGACCCCTGTGAGGAATCCCAGGACAAGGGCAGAGGAAAGTTACAATGAGGTACATGGGCGAACAAGCAGGATAATAGAACATACCTTCGGCCTCCTGAAGGCCAGGTTTCGGTGCATCCATCTAACAGGTGGATCCCTGTGCTGGAGGCTGGAGATGGCCATGTGGCAGCAGTGGACCCTGTGGACAGTGAAGATGAGGAGGCAGAGGATGAGGATGAGGATAACAGAACTGCTGTGATACGTCAATGCATCCAATGACACACAGGTAAGACAGTGTAACTTCACATTTCATTGACAGTTTTGTGTTTGACATTGTTACTTGCAGGCTGTGAATTCCCACTTCTATGCCCACTCACTGTACCCTTTGGCAACTCTTTTTGCAGATGTTAGTGCCCCATTATCGCTCCTGGTGTGTTCTCTGCAGCCAACTACAGGTCTTTCCTGTGTATACATTACTGTACAGTTGAAATGTTAAAACCTTGTTAAACGAATACATACTTAAATCAGTTGACATACTCTTTACTTGTATTTTTTCAAAGGGTGCTTATTTAAGTGCTAAGAAGTAGAGGGGCAAGTGCAATGGGCTCGGGTGATGATGGGGGAAAGTCCAGGGTAGACTCCAATCTATTGGTAGCACAGGTGCACTGTCCAAGGGGGCATAGGAAGGGGAACAATGGCAGTTCAAGGTGGACAGGTTGACAGAGTGGGACATTCAGGAGAGTCTTATTTCCTGGTGGGGGTCTTGGCAATAGTCTCTGGCTTCTGCCTCGATCACAGAGAATGTTTGCAGGGTGGTTCTCCTTCTGCAGAGGGAGGGGTGCTGGTGGCCTGTTGGTCCTCTGGTGGGTCCTCCTGTCCACTAGCGGCAGCGGAGGTGGAGGGCTGTTCAGTAGTCTGGCTAGTGGCAAGGGCCCGCTGGTGTGACACTGCATCCCTCATAATGTTGGCCATGTCTGCCAGCAACCCTGCAATGGAGACCAGGGTGGTATTAATGGACTTCAAGTCCTCCCTGATCCCCTGGTAATGTCCCTCCTGCAGCCGCATGTTCTCCTGCAACTTGTCCATGATCTGGCCCAGTGTATCCTGGGAATGTTTGAGTGTCTCCTGGAGGGTCGGTTCCCTGGGCCTGTACTCCCCCTAGCGCACAGCAGCCCTCCCAGCTTCCCTGTTGTTCTGTGCCTCTGTCCCGTAAACGGTGTGCCCACTGCCACTGACCCCAGGTCCCTGATTGTCTTGGGTATGGGGGGGGGGTGCCCTGATGTCCCTGTAGTGGTGGACACACTGCTGATTGACGTGTGCTGGGGACAGATGTATGGGCACGCTAGGTGGGTGCTGTGGTGGTATTTCCTGAGGGGGAGGCTCTGTGGTGGTGTGGGACTATGTCTGGGTAACCAAGTGTCCGGAGTTCCCTGATGGGCCAGGTTGGTCATCCAGATCCAGGCGAGCATGGTCGCTGTCATCACTGTAGGCCTCTTCTGTGGGGGGACTGGATGTTGTTCGCACCTCTTCTCTGTCCGCGGCAGATATCCATTCACCATATTATGACACACACACACACCAATCCGTCACTATACAGCCCTACACACAAGTCCGCCACACCAAAGGTCAGTGATAAACTGGCGGTATCAAAACCCACACCGTTACACCAACAGACCTACGCCCATCACATTATGACTCATGAATCACCACGGTGGACTTTAAACGGCGGTAAACCATTGGCGGTACATACCGCCACGCTCAAAATACACACACACATACAAAACCACACCACAGTGGACAGTTCAAACTATACACACCTGACACCCATACACACACCACACCCACACCACTATAAAACACACACCCACACTATCCACAGTCCTTTACGAATACAAACCATTGCCAACAGAGAGAGACAGCAAGAGCACTCACACAACTAGAGCCACAGAACACCATCACCCACACACCATCCACGCACCTCACAGCACACACCCCAACACATCACCTCACACACACCACTCACACTACACCCATGGCACCACAAAGACACCCCAGGTTCTCAGAGGAGGAGCTAAGGGTCATGGTGGAGGAAATCATCAGGGTAGAGCCACAGCTATTCGGATCACAGGTGCAGCAGACATCCATTGCTAGGAAGATGGAGCTATGGCAGAGAATTGTGGATAGGGTCAACGCCATGGGACAGCACCCCAGAACAAGGGATGACATCAAGAAGAGGTGGAACGACCTATGGGGGAAGGTGCTGTCTGGTTTCAAGACACCAGATAGCTGTACAGAGGACTGGTGGTGGACCCCCACCTCCTCCCCCAAAACTAACACCATGAGAGGAGCAAGTCTTGGCAATACTGCATCCTGAGGGCCTGGCAGGAGTAGCAGGAGGACTGGACTCTGGTAATTCAACTCTTTACTACTATCACCCCCCTACCTGCATGCAATCACATACCCCCACCCCTATCCTCACCCCCATCACTCCACCACCTCACATATAACCCACCATCACAACCCACCCATCCCAATACTGAGCCCTGCATGCCCTGCATGCAACACCAATGCATGGTCACCCCTCACAGACCTGCATGGACACCCATCACTAAAGCATGCACATTAGAGAGAATCACCTAGCCCACATAATCACTACTCACACAAGGCATAGCTGACAGGGCAATCACAACCATACAGGGTAACGCACCCATGCACAAGATGTCACACGCAGAAACTATAACACTGCATTTACATCCCCACAGGTCCCCCACCCAACGTCATGGAGACGAGGTGCCAGCAACATCCAGTCCCCCCACAGAAGAGGCCCACAGTAATGACAGCTGCTCTGCTCGCCTGCAGCAGGATGACAAACCTGGCCCATCAGGGATCTCCAGACAGTCGGTGACCCAGGCACAGTCTCATACCACCACAGAGCCTCCCCCCTCAGGAAACACCACCACAGCACCCACCCAGCGGGCCCATGCCCCAGGACACGTCAATCAGCAGTTTGTCCACCACTACAGGGACCCCATGACACCCCACAAACACAGGACGATCAGGGACCTGGGGTCAGTGGCAGTGGGCACACGGTTCAAGGGACAGAGGCACAGGACAACAGGGAAGCTGGGAGGACTGCTGTGTGAGAGGGGGAGCACAGGCCCAGGGAACCGACCCTCCAGGAGACACTCAAAAATTCCCAGGATACACTGGGCCAGATCATGGACAAGTTGCAGGAGAACATGCGGCTGCAGGAGGGACAATACCTGGGGATCAGGGAGGACATGAAGGACATCCACACCACCCTGGTCACCATTGCAGGGGTGCTGGCAGACATGGCCAACGCCATGAGGGAGGCAGTGGCACACCAGCGGGCCCCTGACACTAGCCACACCGATGAACAGCCCTCCACCTCCACTGCTGCTAATGGACAGGAGGCCCCACCACAGGAACAACAGGCCACCTGCACCCCTCCCCATGCAGAAGGAGAACCACCCCGCAAACAGTCTCTGCGATCCAGGCAGAAGCCAGAGAGCATTGCCAAGACCCCCACCCGGAAATAAGACTTTCCTGATTGTCACACTTCTGTCCCACTCTGTCACCCTGTCCACCTTAAACTGCCATTGCTCCACTTCCTATGCCCCCTTGGACAATGCATCTGTGATACAAATAGACTGGACTCTATCCTGGACTGACCTCCATCATCCCCCCAGTCCATTGCACATCCCCCTCTACCTCTTAGCACTTAAATAAACACCCTTTGAAAAAATACAAGTATGGGGAATGTCAAATGATTTAACTATGTATTCGCTTGACAAGGTTTAAACACTGCAATACAACTGAACAGTAATGTATACATAGGAATGACCTGTAGTTGACTGCAGTCAACACACCAGGTGCCAGAGTGGGCCACAGATATCTGAAAACAGAGATGCCAAAGGGTACAGTGAGTGGCCATAGAATTGGGAGAATCTGCCTGCCATGTACAATGTCAAATACAAAACTGTCAATGCAAAGTGAAGTTACAGTGTCTTACCTGTGTGTCGCTGGAAGTTCTGTCATATAATAGCTGTTCTGTTGTCCTCATCCTCATCCTCTGCCTCTTCTTCTTCACTGTCCACATGGTCACTGCTGCCACAGGCCATTCTCCAGCCTCATCCTCCTGCAGAAAAGGCACCTGGAATCCCAAGGCAAGGTTATGCAACATGCAGCATGCCACAATTATCTGGCACACCTGCTTGGGTGAGTAGTACAGGGATTCACCTGTTAGATGCAGGCACTGAAACCTGGCTTTCAGGAGGCCGTGTGCCCTCTCTATTATTCTCCTTGTTCGCCCATGTGCCTCATTGTAACATTCCTCTGCCCTTGTCCTGGCATTCCTCACTGGGGTCAGTAGCCCTGAGAGCGTGGGGTAACCAGAGTCACCTGCAAATATTGGTGGACACCTGTTAGACCCACACTAACCCTTAGGGCCCACACCATACCCATACACCACCATCCACTGGCTGGGAACCAGGGCTCACCTATTAGCCACACCAGGTGCCTCTGGAGTTTTGCCATCACATATGGGATGCTGCTATTCCTCAGGATATAGGCATCATGCACAGAGCCAGGATACTTTACATTAACATGGGAGATGTACTGGTCCGCCAGGCACACGATCTGCACATTCATCGAGTGACAGTTCTTTCGATTTCTGAACATCTGTTCATTTCTCCGGGGGGGGCGACAAATGCAATATGTGTACCATCAATTACCCCAATAATGTTAGGGATATGTCCCATTACATAGAAATCAACTTTCACTGTGGCCAAATCCTCCACCTGGGGGAAAACTATATAGCTGTGCATGTGTTTTATCAGGGCATACAGCACTCTGGTTAGCACTATGGAGAACATTGACTGTGACATTCCTGCTGCCAAGCCCACTGTCACTTGGAAGGAGCCAGTTGCCATGAAATGGAGCACAGATAGGACTTGCACAAGAGGGGGGATCCTGGTGGGGTGACAGATAGCAGATATCAGGTCAGGCTCCAATTGGGCACACAGCTCTGTGATTGTGGCCCTGTCAAGTCTATAAGTGAGGATAATGTGCCTGTCCTCCATTGTTGACAAGTTCACCAGCGGTCTGTACACGGGGGGATGTCTCCATCTCCTATTCATCCACAGCGGTTGTAATCTAGGGGGCAAAACGGGGAGCAGCTGGTCAGTATTCCACATTTCCAAACACTAAACTGCATTGCATGTTGTGACAGTAACAGTATATTGTTGGATAGGCCCAAATGGTGCCTATTTGTACTGTGACACAGTTAGGTGCCATGGCCTGCCCCCCCCCCACTGAAATGGCGTCCACCTGTCCTGTTTGGAGGGACAGGTTGAAATGAGGTAACGTTGTGCGCCGTTGTGGGAGGCGGTCGAGTAACGCCGTGCAACTCCTCATTGGTTATCTTTGTGCCCTTTGGGTTACAGGGGCCAATGGTGATGTACGCTGGTGGTGACAGTACACACCGCCGTGGACGTGACCGCCATTTTCTATCTGTTCACTCACTTGCTACCTGACCTTCAACAGGAGAGGACCTACACTGCAAGTGCTGCTGTGACCTGTGTCTGGAATCGACCATGGCTCATGTCACTGGGGAAAGGGCCCCTGCCTTCACCGCTGTGGATTTGGAGAAGCTTGTGGATGGGGTCCTACCCCAGTACTGAATGCTGTATGGGCCTCCAGACCAACAGGTGAGTACACTGTGAGCACGATGCATGGGGCATGAATGCATGGAGTACATGGAGTGCTGTCTGTGAGGGCCTCGTGTAGTGGGGGGAAGTTTGGTGGAAGGGTTCTGGGCAGCGTGCTGCATGCATGGTGGGCAATGTCTGTGCGTAAGGGAATGGGAGGGCTATGGTGGGCCATGAGTGTAACAGGCTGGACGGTATGACTAATACCTTTTTCCAAGTATCTTTTTCTGCAAGGTCAGCACCCTTCAGAAAAAGGGTATATGGTGTGCCATCACCAAGGACATGCGGACTCTGGGGGTCTACGGCAGGCGGAGCACCCATTGTCGCAAACAGTGGAAGGACCTGAGACGCTGGGCATGGAAGACTGCGGAGGCCCAGCTGGGGATGGCTTTCCAATGAGGAAGGGGTGCCCGTCGAACCCTGACCCCCCTGATGGCCCACATACTGGCGGTGGCCTATCCGGACCTAGATGGGCGCTTGAGGGCACCACAGCAGCCACAAGGGGGCGAGTACAGTTTCACAATATACTACTTGCACATGGTGGGGTGGTCTCCGGGTGTAGGATGTGGGCCTGTGGGTGCCCCTAGGCCAGTCCGAAGATTGCAGGGTAGGTTCCATGTTGGGCTGGGGCTGATGAACACCACCTCCTAACAAGCTAATAGGCATCCACTACTGGGCAGGGGTCTGTGAGTGTCAAGTATGCTGCTATTGGCATTAGGTATTCCTGTCCATGGGCTGGTGACTAGCATTTTGACTGGTAGTGCATTGCCTAGTGCGTAGGGCTTCCTGTGTGTGTGTGTGTGTGTCATGTAAGCCAACGATGGTGTTCTTGCTGCCATCAACCAAGTGTATCCTTTATCTATCCCCTCCCTTTTTGTTTTGTCATCCTGTCCTTATGTGCATTAGCATCATCTGGCGGAGGAGCAGAGGCACCGGCTATGGAGGGAGCTGCATCCCACATGGCCACAGAGGCCGAATCCACAGACGGTGAGGGCACCAGTGGGATGGAGGGCAAGGGGGGCACCAAGGCAGAGAGAGGAGGGGACAGTTCTGACAGTGATACCTCCTCCGATGGAAGCTCCCTGGTGGTGGCGGGCACCTCTGTGGCCACCCCAACTACAGGTACAGCCGCCACCCCCGTATCAGCACCGCCCTCCCAGCAGCCCCTCAGCATGTTTCCCGTGCCCGCTCACCCAGGAGCGTGGGTATCTCCTTTGCCTCATGCAACCCAGGCCCTGCCCCAGTTAGCTCTGCTGCCTTGAGTGAGGAGGCTACTGACCTCCTGCGATCCATCTCTGTTGGGCAGTCAAACATAGTGAATGCCATCCAGGGGCTGGCAGCCCATTTGCAACAAACAAATGCATTCCTGGAGGCCATTCACTCTGGCATGGCGGCCCAACAGAGATCAATCCAGGCTCTGGCCTCCTACCTGATGGCAGTCATTGTCCATGTCTCTAGCCTCCCCCTCCAACTTCCTCGACCCAGTCCCATTCCCCTCAACCCCAACCTATCTCAAGCACACAGTCAGACCAGCATGCACCCAAAACAACACACAGGAGTGGCTCAGGCAAACACAAGCACCACAAATCACCCCACAGGCACTCACACAAACACCATCCAGATGCAGACATACCAACATCCAATGCCTCCACTTTGTCCCCCTCCTCCTTGTCGTCCACCACCCTCCAAGTAGTGTCTCCACTGCATGCACTTCATCCTCATCTACTACCCCCATTACCATCACACCTATCACTACACACCCCTCACTGGCAGTCACCACCCCCAATTCCATGCACACATCCCCTGTGTCCTCTCCCACTGTGTCTGTGCCCCCTCCTCCTAAAGTACTCAAACGCAAGGACTCAAACACCCAACAGCCATCCACCTCACAACAGCATCCAGCCCATGCACCTGCACCCAAACACAGCAGACAGACACCCCCAACAACCACTCCCTCTTTCTCCACTCCCAAACTTTCACCGTCTTCCCGCCCCAGTGTCCCTAAGAAGCTTTTCCTCTCCACCGTTGACCTCTTCCCTACCCCTCCCCCTGTCCTTCACATCGGGCCAGGGTGGTCAGAACCCAGGCTAGCACCTCAGCCACCCAGTCCACGGCCACAGTAGTGTTGGCAGCTACTGCAGGTGGGAGAGGCTCCAGGGAACCAACATCAGCACTGACAGTGTGCCTGCACCAGCTGCCAAGGGGAAGGACAAGGAGGCACCACCAGCTGCCAAGGGGAAGGGCAAGGAGGCACCACCAGCTACCAAGGGGAACGACAAGGAGGCACAACCAGCTGCCAAGGGGAAGGGCAAAGGGCCTGCACCTGCAGGCAGGAAAGACAGGAGGCCTGGTGCTGGGACTGATTCTGAGCCCCCACCACCATCCATGGTGGTTCAGCCACCCGAGGCTGCAGGGGAAGGGCTGGAGCCTCCCCCCACCACTGGCATCCCTGACACCAGCACAGCCACCAGCACCTCCACCAGCCCCACTGCCAGCAGCAGCAGCCCCAGTGGGCAGCCATCTGAGGCTGCAGAGGATGGGCTGGAGCCACCCCCCCATCATTGCCACCACTGCCACCAGCACCACTGCCAGCAGCCCCAGTGGGCAGCCGTCTGAGGCTGCAGGTGATGGACTGGAGCCTCCCCCCACCACTGCCAGCAGCGCCACCAGCACCAGTACCAGCAGCAGCAGCCCCAGTGGGCAGCCGTCTGAGGCTGCAGGGGATGGTCTGGAGCCTTCCCCCACCACTGCCAGCACCTCCACCAGAACCGCTACCAGCAGCAGCAGCCCCAGTGGGCAGCCCGAGGCTGCAGGGGAAGGGCTGGAGCCTCCCCCCACCACTGCCACCAACGCTACCAGCACCACCACAAGCACCGCTACCAGCACCACTGCCAGCAGCAGTAGCCTCAGTGGGCAGCCGTCCGAGGCTGCAGGCCCCAGGACCAAGCAGTGTGCAAACCACCCACTTGAGAGACTGTGGCTTTGCACTCCCCAGGATCAAGCAGTGGACAAACCACCCACTAGAGAGACTGTGGCCTTGCACTCCCCAGGACATTGCACAGGGCATGTAGCCCCCACCAGGACCATTGGTGTTGTACCATCTTCCGGCTTAGGTGCCCCCCGTTCCCCGTCCCACTGAGGTGCCTGTGTATTTTTGACCTGATGCCCCTGCAGTGTTCTCTCCGTGTTGATGCAGGAGTCAAGTGGGGACTTGGCCTATGTGATGTGGCCCTGTGGCCCACGGACATTGAGGACTGGGCAGTGTCCCTCCATTTGTATATATGTATATGCTGTTTTGATTTTGAATCACGATTGCTCATATTTTCTCTTATTACACTTACTTTAATCACTTCCTTTTGTCCTTGCATTATTCCTGAGGGGTACGGGTGTATATGTAATGTTACTGCATCTGTTTGTGTGTATGGTGTTAGGGGTGGGGGTGTAGTGTGTTGCATGTGTGTGTCACTCTCTTTTTCCTCCCCCCTCCCTTGTTTGCTAGGCGGCAGTATTCACCGTGGTCGTCTTCGCCGGCATTGCTGTTCATAGTGAATGAGGAGGTATACAATCATGGGGAAGATGTGCAACTCTGGCTCCATGGCGTCGTGGTTCTTCCTTGAGTCTCCAGAGGTGAGTCCTTTGACTTTTGTGCAGTGTTTCTGCCGTGCTTTTGATATCGTTGGTACCGCCCCAGAAAAGTTGGTGGATAAGCCTGTTGTAATACGGTGGGCGGTACATTTTTCTTCCGCCTAGCTGTTGGCGGTTACTGCTGCGGTGCTTGTTGCTACCGCCGTGGCGGTCGGTGTGTTAAAGTGGCTGTCTGTCTGAGCGGTTTCCACCGTGGTCATAATTCCATTTTTGTTAGCGCCGGCCTGTTGGTGGTATTACTGCTGCTTTATCACCGACCACCAGGGTTGTAATGAGGGCCAGAATCTCCTCACACTCACACAACAGCAAGGAACTCTTCAGCATCATCAAGTAGTTCGCCCATCCCAACAGTGAAATAACGGACCTCCCACTCTCACAGGACCTCTGTAACAAACTTAACACCTACTTCCATCACAAAATCAAGAGCATCTACGACAGTTTCAGCAAGGACAACCTACGCACCAAACCCCCTCTACCAAAACCCGAAACCAACAAACCAACAATCACAACCTGGACCCCCCTTACCACCGAAGATATGCTGAGAACAATGAGATCCATACACTCCGGGGCCCCCACAGACCCATGCCCCCACCACATTTCCAACAGAGCCGCACACACCATTGCCCCCAAGCTCTGCCTCACCATCAGCTGCTCACTAGCTGCCACCACCTTCCCCGACGACTGGAAAGACGCAGAGATCAACCCCCTTCTCATGAAACCCTCGGCAGACCCCACCGACCTCAAAAACTTCAGGCCCATCTTCCTACTCCCATTTCCTGTGAAAGTCATCAAAAATGCAGTCAACAGCCAACTCGCCACATTTATAGAAGACCACAACATCCTCAACATCTCCCAATCCGGATTCAGGAAAAACCCTAGCACTGAAACAGCCCTCCTGGCCTCAACAGACGACATCCGCTCCCTGCTGGACAAGGGAGAGATGGTGGCACTCATCCTACTAGACCTCTCGGCAGCCTTCGACACAGTCTCCCATCACACCCTGATAAGAAGACTCCACGAAGCAGACATCAGAGACAAGGCCCTCGACTGGATCCAATCCTTCCTCACCGGCAGAACTCAATGAGTAAGACTCGCCCCCTTCTTTGCAGACCCCACACCCACCACCTGCGGAGTGCCCCAAGGATCCTCCATCAGCCCCACATTGTTCAACATCTACCTGGCACTGCTAGCCACCCTCGTCAGAAGCCACGGAATCAACATCATCTCCTACGCCGACGACACCCAACTCATCCTCTCCCTCTCCAACGAACCCGAAAAAGCCAGACACAACTTCCATGAAGGCATGGAAGCAGTTGCCAACTGGATGAGAAACAGCTGCCTTCAACTCAACACTAATAAGACAGAAGTACTCATCATGGGCCCTCAACCCAACACGTGGAGCGACTCCTGGTGGCCACCCACCCTCAGAAACCCACCCACTCCCACCAGCCAAGCCCACAACCTTGGAATCATCCTGGACTCAAAGCTCAGCATGAACCAGCAAATCAACTGTCACCTCCACCTGCTTCCGCACCCTCTGCCTCCTACGCAAGTCCTTCAAGTGGATCCCCCTCGAATATAGAAAGACCATCACACACGCCCTGATCACTAGCAGACTGGACTACGGCAACGCACTCTATGCCGAAATCAACAAGAAACTCACCCGCAAGCTACAAAACAT